>NC_059203.1:38092787-38396953 GCF_020615455.1 Coregonus clupeaformis | reverse complement strand
GATTGTGCGGTGAGCCTATGTGTGCACTTGCTAGTGCACGTGTGGGGTGGATATATTTGCACAAGATGCCGAAACATTGGATGATGTTGAGTAATTTGCAGTTCTAGCGCCAGTTTAGCCTCAGGGACAGTGCTAGCAGCAGCCAAATCTACCACCTCCACACCCGCAGAGTTATGCTCAAACCCAGACTACCCCCACAGCCTAGCCGTGTGATCCAAACCCACACACATCAGCAATTTACTTAAAACTCAGCCCAAGTCTTCTCCCACATACAGAGTTTTAGGACAGACATACTCCCAGCACTGCACATACACTCAGCTCTAGCCTGTTTAGAAGACTGAAACAAGTCACAGTGAAATTCACAGAGGGAGTGGAGGCAGTTTTGACTAAGCATTTGCACTGTTGTAAAGTCAAAGGTTGAAGAGGGTAATCAATCATCGTCACCCATTGGTATAAATGTTTTATGATGTGTGTACAATAGTAAGATCATTCAATGTTACACAGGAGAATAAAAAAATCTGTCAAACCAAACGAGGACACTTGAGCATAATAGCTAAGACTGTTGCGTCCACAGTGCAGTGCAGTGTGTATGTAGCCTACCTGGTCGACGTCACATTGCCACAGTCTGCAGAGCAAGCGAGCAGTAGTCTTACTTCCTCGATCAACGGAATCACAGAACGAGAAACGGGAAGGAAGACAAGAAAAAATCAGTCACGAAACAATCAATAATCCGTACGTTTGCAAGACGAGGTAAGTCAACGGGAAAATACTTTCGGTCATTTTACCAATTGAGAAAGACGCATATACATTTGTAACTTATGTGTTGTTACGTTTTGCAATGTACCTTAATACTTTTTTTGGGTTGATTATTTAAATAGCCTTTATTGAAGAAAACATTAGGCTACATACAGTGCAGTGGAAACTTTACGAAAACATGCGCGAATACTAGGAGGTTAGTATTTTAGTAACCCCCGAAAATGAAGAAAACGTGCCAACAGTAATGTTATCTGTTGATTGTGGCGTGCACTGAAATCCGCTACATTCCGGGTAAAACATTGTACAGTACAGTTTCATGTGCAAGGGACGAATGAATTCTTCAAGAGAAAGTTGGCATTGTCGAATAATGGGGGAAACCGTGGTTGGTTTTCATACTTTTTACTAATTCGTGTATTTCTCAACACCATTAGGCTATATCTTTACAATACTATTTTCAATATTAGGAGAAAGACCAAGGTCTTGGGTTGAAATGGGGAACATTTGTATCCTCATATCTTATTCCAACATAGCGTTATAAGCCATTAAACACACCACTTGTGACAACCAGCCCCATCCAGGGTTGGTTGTCACACAGTATGGGCAAATATTTTTTATATCTAACCCAAGATAGACCACAGCCTGTCCTTTCCAATGGAAGCAAATGAATCAATGTGGGCAGAACAAGTAAGGAGGTGGGCAGAGACAAGCACGAGCTAGCGAGATGATTTTGGCACTTTCGTATCATGTATTTGCAAACTTCGCTTAGGGAACACCTAGTTTGTGAAGTGCAAGTGTGCACTCCTAAATAACAATACAAAATAAAATAAACTTTGGTAAAGATCTACACAACTTAGTCCACTCTGTTCGTAACAGATTTTAGTTTTGGAAACAGAAAACTGTATTGATATCAAATGTTTCATCGATGAGAAAATGTGCAAAATGTCAAAATCCATCTTCTCCCACTGCCGGCCACTGGGCTTCCTCTTATCACCATATTTGGTGGTGAGTGGAAACGCTAACCGGATGCTTCAGATTTATACATCCGGTGAAACATCTGGCTCATTGTTGTGGGATGGGGTTGGTTGGTGGGCGGCAGGTAGCCTAGCGGTTAGAGCTTTGGGCCAGCAATCAAAAGGTCGCTGGTTCAAATACCCGAGCCAACAAGGTGAAAAATCTGTTGAAGTACCCTTGAGCAAGGCAGTTAACCCTAATTTGCTCTATACTACTATGGCGGACACTGTAAAATAACACATTTCACTGCACCTATCCGGTGTATTTGACAATAAAACAAACAAACAAACAAAACATTGGGGGTGCAGTGAAAATGTATTCAACTTAGTTTAATATTTGCTTTGACATTGTAGTTCTTACTCCACTCAAAATCGTCATATCAACGCTTAATAAAACAAACAGTAACCATCGGATATTTGGATGAAAATGAAATATTTTGATAAAATGAAAAAGGTAAAGCTGTTTTTGTTGAAACAAGGAACACTTTTTCAAACAGGAACATGTGTGCATGTTTACGTGTGTGTGTTAATGGCGTGTGTGTGTGTGTATGTTGCTGACTCTCAGTCGGAGTCACATGACTCACAGTTTTGACAAGCAGGTCCGGACTGGACCAAATCTGAACCAATCATAGACGTCTGTGTTTCACAAGTTTGGACAGCACAGTATACAGTAGAGCATAGCAGAGTACAGTACAGTAAAGTAAATAAAAGTAGAATGTATTCAGTACAGTAAAGAAAAGTAGAGTATAGTTCAGTACAGTAGAGCACAGTAGGATACAGTACAGTAAAGTAGAGTATAGTTCAGTACAGCACAGTAGGGTAAAGTACAGTATAATGTACTGTATTGTGTCCTACTGTACTCGACTGTACTGTAGTGTACTCTAATTTACTAAATTAAACTAAACTGTACTGTGCTCTACTGTACTGGACTGTACTGTACTGAATTAAACTGTACTTCACTGTACTGTGCTGTCTAAACTTGTGAAACAGATGTATTTTCAACGTCCGGAAAATATGCATTCTAGGCATCTTTTCAACGTAATTTAGCATACGAATGTTTACTTTCACTCATGAAAAATTATAATATTCCTCTCACCTCAATGTTTTGTGATCCTGACCTGAATTGACAACATGGATGACCTCTCCTATAGAGGACACACATGTTTATCTTGAAATTATTACACAGTAATAATAAGCAGTGACAACCAATCCATGAGACAACCAACCGTGGTCTCCCCTACTTCACATTATTCTCAAATGTAAATGCCTGGGTCTTATTGTGAGCAGACTGTCAACACATTTAATTATATAAAGCCAGACCTTACTCAATTATGAGACAACGAGAGAAACCATTATTTTCCATTTGTAAGACCTTGCTTTCAAAGCACTCTGGGGTTTCTCAAGATCATGACATTCCGTGGGTTCATTGTGACATGCATGATGCAAGGCATTGCCATTGATGGAGAAACACTTATCCACACTGTTCAGTTTATTTCCCAATTACTTGACATGTCATGACCAGTTTTGCATGTTTGTTGTTCACTTTACTGTCAAACTTTTGTATGCAACTTTGCCCGCTAAGAGAAGCCCCTTTTTAAGTTGCATTGCATTTCAGAGTCACCACTGACTGTGTCTTATCATAATGCCAACTGGATTATGTGAACCACATCCACATCTGACAAACAGCACACAGATGAAGCAAGAACAAGACATGATTTCTGCACACCCACCCGTTAACCAACTTCAACTGATCTGATGATGATGTTGTGTTTGTTTGTGTGTGTGTGTGTGTGTGTGTATGTACAGGTACATGGAGTAAAGTGACCATTTAACTTCCTATTCCATTGTGTCCCACTATAAATACTGGACTGCGCATTGTGTTGCATCCTCCATCACAGGGTGGTCAGCTTTATCCATACACTACCAGGGTTCTTTCTGGATTAAAAAGGGGTTTAGGTGGTGGGCTTGACAAGTGCCGTGGCAATGGGCGCAGCCAGCGGACTGAATTTTAGGGAACATTTTAGAGGCCCCCATCTTGGTGTTTTCTGTTGTAATTGTAGCATTTTTAAGCCAATTTGTTTGTATTTGCACGGCTTAACGATCAGAAGATCATAGCTGCATTTTACATTTACATTTTAGTCATTTAGCAGACGCTCTTATCCAGAGCGACTTACAGTTAGTGAGTGCATACATTTTCATACTGGCCCCCCGTGGGAAACGAACCCACAACCCTGGCGTTGCAAGCGCCATGCTCTAACAACTGAGCTACAGGGGACTTACAGCTACACTGCAACATTGTTCAGCTCACTAGCTGCATGGCTTTGGCTGTGACTACACTGGATCTGTTATGTCATAGAGTAACAGCTGAATAATGGTCACTTTGAATGGCCCATTAGAGGTTAAGTCTGTGTTAGAAAGCTTGTAGTCATTACCGCTCTCTCTCTGTTCATCCCTCTCTCCCTTCATCTCCCTCTCTCTGTTAGATCATAAGTATTTGTTCTCTTCGTTGGTTTGTTAACAGACTTCAACCCTACATTTTACTATTGATAGTACAGTACACTACTGGCCCTAATCTCTCATGGACAGACTACGTAAACATAAATGGTAGTGTAGATCTGTCATGATACAACGGGATGCGTGCGATAACGAGCAGCATTAGTTCCGGTGGGTTTTTCGTCACTGGTTATTTGGACAAATCACGATTTCACAGGTGTTAGCATCTTTCAAATTTCAGGAGGGGACATTTGGCCCATAGACTTTACGTAACTTGCAAGAGAGTGGAGCTCTTCGTTCCGGTTCCGATCCTCGTTCTAACTCTTCTCGTAAAACGTATGGACCCAGAACTCAATCGAGCATCTGACCAATTACGCAATACTTTAGTTCTGGGTTAATCGAGATTATACTGGCCCAGGTACTTGAGTTATGAGGGAGGAGATTAGAGTCCAGCTCCTCTATAGTCTACTACAGGTCATGTCTCCTGCAGGGTCAACTAGAAGCCGTGAAACTGGGACAATGAGGAACGCTTCACCAGGTCACATTTAGAAATAAATGACTGACAGCCATAGACAGTAGGGGCTTGATGGACTGCTGTCTCACTAGTGTGTGTCAGGAAGGTTGTATGTGCTTCTTTAAGTTTACACTTGTGTGTCGCTCTCTCTCTGCTATAAGAAGAGTTGTTGGTGTGTGTGTGCTTATGTGTGTATGTGCTTGAATGTCTACTTGCATGAGTCTACCATTGTTGCGCTGTTTGATCTATGCAGGGTGATTATGCAATGATGCTTCACTTCCCTGTCCAGATCTGTATTCTCTACATCAAAGTTAGGACATTCACACACACACACACACACACACACACACACACTATTAGTGTTCGGTTTAAGACCCAGGTGATTTGATAGCATGTGTGATGTATCATGTGTTATGTTTATTTAGCTCAGTTTCTTTGAGCGTTCTAATAGAATCATCTACAGCCTTGTAAACACAACTGGCTACCAATAACAACTGACTAGTAACTAACACACTTTCCCAGTCTGAGATGGTCATTTATTACAGTAATGTTTTTATTGCTTTGGTACTATTTTCACCAGTATTTGGTGAATTTTCAAAACTCTTAGTACAAAACTCTGGTAACACTTGTACCGTAGTCTTACATTCAAAACTTTTCATTGTTCATTCATTTTGTTGGTAGACATCTTTCACCACACAACCATTGATCCAAAATATAAGTTTACTGGGAAATATAATGAATACATTGGTTTAATCACCAAAACACAACATAAAGATAATTTTAACAAATCAAATCAAATTTTATTTGTCACATACACGTGTTTAGCAGATGTTATAGCGGGTGTAGCGAAATGCTTGTGCTTCTAGCTCCGACAGTGCAGTAATATCTAACAAGTAATATAGCGGGGTGAACAGGCAGTGGCTCGGGTGGTTGATGTCCTTAATGATCTTTTTGGCCTTCCTGTGACATCGGGTTACATATGTGTCTTGAAGGGCGGGTAGTTTGCCCCCGGTAATGCGTTCGGCAGTCCGCACCACCCTCTGGAGAGCCCTGCGGTTGCGGGCGGTGCAGTTGCCGTACCAGGCGGTGATACAGCCCGACAGGATGCTCTCAATTGTGCATCTGTAAAAGTTTGGGTTTTAGGTGCCAAGCTGAATTTCTTCAGCCTCCTGAGGTTGAAGAGGCTCTGTTGTGCCTTCTTCACCATTTACATTTACATCATTTAGCAGACGCTCTTATCCAGAGCGACTTACAAATTGGTGCATTCAACTTATGATAGCCAGTGGGACAACCACCTTTTTTTTTATGGGGGGTGGGGGAAGAAGGATTACTTTATACTATTCCAGGTATTCCTTAAAGAGGTAGGGCTTCAAGTGTCTCCGGATGGTGGTCAGTGACTCCGCTATCCTGGTGTCGTGGGGGAGCTTGTTCCACCATTGGGGTGCCAGAGCAGCGAATAGCTTTGACTGGGCTGAGCGGAACTGTGCTTCCGTAGAGGTAGGGGAGCTAGAAGGCCAGAGGTGGATGAACGTAGTGCCCTCGTTTGGGTGTAGGGTCTGATCAGAGCCTGAAGGTAAGGAGGTGCCGTTCCCCTCACAGCTCCGTAGGCAAGCACCATGGTCTTGTAGTAGATGCGAGCCTCAACTGGAAGCCAGTGCAGTGTGCGGAGGAGCGGGGTGACATGAGAGAACTTGGGAAGGTTGAACACCAGACGGGCTGCAGCGTTCTGGATAGGTTTAAGGGGTTTAATGGCACAGGCAGGGAGCCCAGCCAACAGTGAGTAGCAGTAATCCAGACGGGAGATGACAAGTGCCTGGATTAGGACCCGTGCCGCTTTCTGTGTAAGGTAGGGTCGTACTCTGCGAATGTTGTAGAGCATGAACCTGCAGGATCGGGTCACCGCTTTGATGTTAGCGGAGAATGACAGGGTATTGTCCAGGGTCACGCCAAGGTTCTTTGCACTTTGGGAAGAGGACACAATGGAGTTGTCAACCATGATGGCGAGATCATGGAGCGGCCAGTCCTTCCCCGGGAGGAAGAGCAGCTCCGTCTTGCCGAGGTTCAGCTTGAGGTGGTGATCCATGTCTGCCAGACATGCAGAGATGCGATTCGCCACCTGGTTATCAGAAAATTGTGTGTCGTCTGCGTAGCAATGATAGGAGAGACCATGTGAGCATATGACAGAGCCAAGTGACTTGGTGTATAGAGAGAATAGGAGAGGGCCTAGAACTGAGCCCTGGGGGACACCAGTGGTGAGAGCACGTGGTGCGGAGACAGATTCTCGCCACGCCACCTGGTAGGAGCGACCTGTCAGGTAGGACACAATCCAAGAGTGAGCAGCGCCGTAGATGCCCAACTCATAGAGGGTGGAGAGGAGGATCTGATGGTTCACAGTATCAAAGGCAGCGGATAGGTCTAGAAGGATAAGAGCAGAGGAGAGAGAGTTAGCTTTAGCAGTGCGGAGAGCCTACGTGACACAGAGAAGAGCAGTCTCAGTT
Source organism: Coregonus clupeaformis (assembly GCF_020615455.1). NCBI lineage: Eukaryota > Metazoa > Chordata > Actinopteri > Salmoniformes > Salmonidae > Coregonus > Coregonus clupeaformis. Next base: position 38,389,682 of record NC_059203.1, on the reverse strand, counting down.
GAATGACCAGTCTTGAAACCTGACTGGTTTGGATCAAGAAGGTCATTCTGAGAGAGATAGCAGGAGAGTTGGCTAGAGACGGCACGCTCAAGAGTTTTGGAGAAAAAAGAAAGAAGGGATACTGGTCTGCAGTTGTTGACATCGGAGGGATCGAGTGTAGGTTTTTTGAGGAGGGGTGCAACTCTCGCTCTCTTGAAGACTGAAGGGACATGGCCAGCGGTCAAGGATGAGTTGATGAGCGAGGTGAGGTAAGGGAGAAGTTCTCCGGAAATGGTCTGGAAAAGAGAGGAGGGGATAGGGTCAAGCTGGCAGGTTGTTGGGTGGCCGGCCGTCACAAGTCTCAAGATTTCATCTGGAGAGAGAGGGGAGAAAGAAGTCAAAGCATAGGGTAGGGCAGTGTGAGCAGGACCAGCGGTGTCATTTGACTTCATGAATGAGGATCGGATGTCGTCAACCTTCTTTTCAAAATGGTTGACGAAGTCATCCACAGAGAGGGATGAGGGAGGGGGAGGAGGAGGGGGATTCGGCAGGGAGGAGAAGGTGACAAAGAGCTTCCTAGGGTTAGAGGGAGCTTGAAATGTAGAGTGGTAGAAAGTGGCTTTAGCAGCGGAAACAGAGGAAGAGAATGTAGAGAGGAGGGAGTGAAAAGATGACAGGGAGTCTAGTTTTCCTCCATTTCCGCTCGGCTGCCCGGAGCCCTCTTCTGTGAGCTCGCAATGAGTCGTCAAGCCACGGAGCAGGAGGGGAGGACCGAGCCGGCCGGGAGGATAGAGGACATAGAGTCAAAAGATGCAGAAAGGGAGGAGAGGAGGGTTGAGGAGGCAGAATCAGGAGATCGGAGGGAGAAGGATTTAGGGAAGAGATGATAGGATGGAAGAGGAGAGAGTAGTGGGAGAGAGAGAGCGAAGGTTGCGACGGCACATTACCATCGGAGTAGGGGCAGAGTGAGTAGTGTTGGAGGAGAGCGAGAGAGAAAAGGATACAAAGTAGTGGTCGGAGACTTGGAGGGGAGTTGCAGTGAGATTAGTAGAAGAACAGCATCTAGTAAAGATGAGGTCAAGCGTATTGCCTGCCTTGTGAGTAGGGGGGGACGGTGAGAGGGTGAGGTCAAAAGAGGAAAGGAGTGGAAAGAAGGAGGCAGAGAGAAATGAGTCAAAGGCAGATGTAGGGAGGTTAAAGTCACCCAGAACTGTGAGGAGTGAGCCATCCTCAGGAAAGGAACTTATCAAGGCGTCAAGCTCATTGATGAACTCTCCAATGGAACCTGGAGGGCGATAAATGACAAGGATGTTAAGCTTGAATGGGCTAGTGACTGTGACAGCATGGAATTCAAATGAGGAGATAGTCAGATGGGTCAGGGAAAAAGAGAGAATGTCCACTTGGGAGAGATGAGGATTCCTGTGCCACTGCCGCGCTGACCAGATGCTCTCGGGGTATGCGAGAACACATGGTCAGAGGAGGAAAGAGCAGTAGGAGTTTTTCTGTTTTCTGTGGTAATCCATGTTTTCGTCAGCGCCAAGAAGTCGAGGGACTGGAGGGTAGCATAGGCTGAGATGAACTCTGCCTTGTTGGCCGCAGAACGGCAGTTCCAGAGGCTGCCGGAGACCTGGAACTCCACGTGGGTCGTGCGCGCAGGGACCACCAGATTAGAGTGGCAGCAGCCACGCGGTGTGAAGCGTTTGTATGGCCTATGCAGAGAGGAGAGAACAGGGATAGACAGACACATAGTTGACAGGCTACAGAACTACACACTGTCTGCGTGGGTGGACCATTTCAGTTTGTTGGTGATGTGTACGCCAAGGAACTTGAAGCTTTCCACCTTCTCCACTGCGGTCCTGTCGATGTGGATGGGGGGTGCACCCTCTGCTGTTTCCTGAAGTCCACAATCATCTCCTTTGTTTTGTTGACGTTGCGTGAGAGGTTATTTTCCTGGCACCACACTCCCAGAGCCCTCACCTCCTCCCTGTAGGCGGTCTCGTCATTGTTGGTAATCAAGCCTACTACTGTTGTGTCATCTGCAAACTTGATGATTGAGTTGGAGGCGTGCTTGGCCACGCAGTCATGGGTGAACAGGGAGTACAGGAGGGGGCTGAGCACGCACCCTTGTGGGGCCCCAGTGTTGAGGATCAGTGAAGTGGAGATGTTGTTTCCTACCTTCACCACCTGAGGGTGGCCCGTCAGGAAGTCCAGGACCCAGTTGCACAGGGCGGGGTTCAGACCCAGGGCCTCGAGCTTAATGATGAGCTTGGAGGGTACTATGGTGTTGAATGCTGAGCTATAGTCAATGAACAGCATTCTTACATAGGTATTCCTCTTGTTCAGATGGGATAGGGCAGTGTGATGGCAATTGCATCGTCTTTGGATCTATTGGGGCGGTAAGCAAATTGAAGTGGGTCTAGGGTGACAGGTAAGGTAGAGGTGATATGATCCTTGACTAGTCTCTCAAAGCACTTCATGATGACAGAGGTGAGTGCTACAGGGCGATAGTCATTTAGTTCAGTTACCTTTGCTTTCTGGTGTACAGGAACAATGGTGGCCATCTTGAAGCATGTGGGGACAGCAGACTGGGAAAGGGAGAGATTGAATATGTCCATAAACACACTAGCCAGCAGGTCTGCGCATGCTCTGAGGACGCGGCTAGGGATGCCATCTGGGCCGGCAGCCTTGCGGGGGTTATGCTTAAATGTCTTAATCACGTCGGCCACGGAGAAGGAGAGGCCACAGTCCTTGGTAGTGGGCCTCGTCAGTGGCACTGTGTTATCCTCAAAGCGGGCGAAGAAGGTGTTTAGCTTGTCTGGAAGCGAGACGTCGCTGGTTTTCCTTTTGTAGTCCATGATTGTCTGTAGACCCTGCCACATACGTCTTTTGTCTGAGCCGTTGAATTGCGACTCAACTTTGTCTCTATACTGATGTTTTGCCAGTTGAATTGCCTTGAGTGGGTAGCTACACTGTTTGTATTCTTCCATATTCCCAGTCACCTTGCCATGGTTGAATGCGGTGGTTCGCGATTTCAGATTTGCGCGAATGCTGCCATCTATCCACGGTGTCTGGTTAGGGTAGGTTTTAATAGTCACAGTGGGCACAACATCACCTATACACTTCCTGATAAACTCAGTCACCGTCTCAATGTATTCATCTAAATTATTTTCGGAAGCTACCCGGAACATATCCCAGTCCGCGTGATCAAAACAATCTTGAAGCGTGGATTCCGATTGGTCAGACCAGCTTTGAATAGTCCTTAGCACGGGTATTTCCTGTTTGAGTTTCTGCCTATAGGAAGGGAGGAGCAAAATGGAGCCGTGGTCAGATTTGCCGAAAGGAGGGCAGGGGAGGGCCTTATAACCATCCCGGAAGTTCGATTAGCAATGGTCGAGGATTTTGGCAGCTGATTACTGAGTCGATATGTTGATAGAACTTCGGCAGCCTAGTCCTCAAATTTGCTTTGTTAAAATCCCCGGCTACAATAAATGCAGCCTCAGGATATGTGGTTTCCAGTTTGCATAAAGTCCAGTGAAGTTCTTTGAGGGCCATCGTGGTATCGGCTTGAGGGGGGATATACACGGCCGTGACTATAACCAAAGAAAATTCTATTGGGAGATATTACGGTCGCCATTTGATTGTGAGATATTCTAGGTCGGGTGAACAAAAGGACTCGAGATCCTGTATGTTACTACAATTACACCATTAGTCATTAATCACGAAACACACACCTCCGCCCTTCTGCTTCCCGGAGAGATATTTATTCCTGTCTGCGCGATGAACTGAGAACCCCTCTGGCTGGACATATTTCGACAGAATATCCCAAGAGAGCCATGTTTCCGTGAAACAAAGTATGTTACAGGCCTTGATATCTCTCTGGAAAGAAATCCTTGCCCGGAGTTCGTCAACCTTGTTAACCAGATACTGAACATTAGCGAGTAGTATACTTGGAAACGGTGGGTGGTGTGCGCGCCTCCTAAGGCTAACCAGCAGGCCGCCTCGAGTGCCTATCCTCCGCCAGCGATGTTTTGGGTCAGCCGCTGGAATCAATTCAGTTGCCCTGGGGAGAGCAAACAAAGGATCTGCTTCAGGAACGTCGTATTCCTGGTCTTAATGCTGGTGAGTTACCGCCGCTCTGATATCCAATAGTTTTCCCCGGCTGTATGTAATGATACAAAACACTTTCTGAGCTAATAATGTAAAACATAATACATAAAAAAAACAAAATACTGCAAAGTTTCGTAAGAGCTCGTCTTCGTCGGCGCCAGGTACAACCAGTTAATCCAATAGCAAAAAATTTAAGACACATACAAATTGCCCTTTGAATGTAGTATGCTATAGTACTGTAAATTACAGTACATTACACTGTTTTCACATTAGGCAATACACTTGCACTACCCATTAAAATTGACTGAACATCAAATTTCCATAATTTCTATACCATGTGTGATCAAAGATATCATCCTGACTAACTTACCCTCGAAATACACCTCCGCTGTCTTCAACCAGGATCTCAGCGATCACTGCCTTATTGCCTGCGTCCGTAACGGGTCCGCGGTCAAACGACCACCCCTCATCACTGTCAAACGCTCCCTAAAACACTTTAGCGAGCAGGCCTTCCTAATTGACCTGGCCCAGGTATCCTGGATGGATATAGATCTCATTCCGTCAGTAGAGGATGCCTGGTTGTTCTTTAAAAGTAATTTCCTCTCAATCTTAAATAAACATGCCCCATTCAAAAAATACAGAACTAAGAACAGATATAGCCCCTGGTTCTCCTCAGACTTGACTGCCCTTGACCAGCACAAAAACATCCTGTGGCGTACTGCATTAGCATCAAATAGCCCCCGCGATATGCAACTTTTCAGGGAAGTTAGGAAAGCAAAGGCTAACTTTTTCAAACAGAAATTTGCATCCTGTAGCACTAACTCCAAAAAGTTTTGGGACACTGTAAAGTCCATGGAGAATAAGATCACTTCCTCCCAGCTGCCCACTGCACTGAGGCTAGGAAACACTATCACCACCGATAAATCTACAATAATCGAGAATTTCAACAAGCATTTTCCTACGGCTGGCCATGCTTTCCACCTGGCTACCACTACCCCGCCACCAACTCTGCACCCTCCGCTGCAACTTGCCCATGCCCCCCGCTTCTCCTTCACACAAATTCAGACAGCTGATGTTCTGAAAGAGCTGCAAAATCTGGACCCCTACAAATCAGCTGGGCTAGACAATCTGGACCCTTTCTTTCTAAAACTAGCTGCCGAAATTGTCGCAACCCCTATTACTAGCCTGTTCAACCTCTCTTTCGTAACGTCTGAGATCCCCAGAGATTGAAAGCTGCCGCGGTCATCCCCCTCTTCAAAGGGGGTGACACTCTAGATCCAAACTGTTACAGACCTATATCCATCCTGCCCTGCCTTTCGAAAGTATTTGAAAGCCAAGTTAACAAACAGATCACCAACCATTTCGAATCCCACCGTACCTTCTCCGCTATGCAATCCGGTTTCGAGCTGGTCATGGGTGCACTTCAGCCACGCTCAAGGTCCTAAACGATATTATAACCGCGATCGATAATAGACAGTACTGTGCAGCCGTCTTCATCGACCTGGCCAAGGCTTTCGACTCTGTCAACCACCGCATTCTTATTGGCAGACTAAATAGCCTTGGTTTCTCAAATGACTGCCTCGCCTGGTTCACCAACTACTTCTCAGATAGAGTTCAATGTGTGAAATCGGAGGGCCTGTTGTCTGGACCTATGGCAGTCTCTATGGGGGTGCCACAGGGTTCAATTCTTGGGCCGACTCTTTTCTCCGTGTTTATCAATGATGTCGCTCTTGCTGCTGGTGACTCTCAGATCCACCTCTACGCAGACGACACCATTTTGTATACATCTGGCCCTTCATTGGACACTGTGTTAACAAACCTCCAAACGAGCTTCAATGCCATACAACACTCCTTCAGTAGCCTCCAACTGCTCTTAAACACTAGTAAAACTAAATGCATGCTCTTCAATCGAACGCTGCTGGCACCCGCCCACCCGACTAGAATCACCACTCTCGACGGGTCTGACCTAGAGTATGTGGACAACTACAAATACCTAGGTGTCTGGTTAGACTGTAAACTCTCCTTCCAGACTCACATTAAGAATCTCCAATCCAAAGTTAAATCTAGAATCGGCTTCCTATTTCGCAACAAAGCCTCCTTCACTCATGCTGCCAAACATGCCCCTCGTAAAACTGACTATCCTACCGATCCTTGACTTCGGCGATGTCATATACAAAATAGCCTCCAACACTCTACTCAGCAAATTGGATGTAGTCTATCACAGTGCCATCCGTTTTGTCTCCAAAGCCCCATACACTACCCACCACTGTGACCTGTACGCTCTTGTTGGCTGGTCCTCACTACATGTTCGTCGTCAAACCCACTGGCTCCAGGCCATCTATAAATCACTGCTAGGCAAATCCCCGCCTTATTTTAGCTCATTGGTCACCATAGCAGCACCCACCCGTAGTCTGCGCTCCAGCAGGTATATCTCACTGGTCATTCCCAAAGCCAACACCTCCTTTGGCCGCCATTCCTTCCAGTTCTCTGCTGCCAATGACTGGAACAAATTGCAAAAATCTCTGAAGCTGGAGACTCTTATCTCCCTCACTAACTTTAAGCATCAGTTGTCAGAGCACCTTACCGATCACTGCACATGTACACAGCCCATCTGAAATTAGCCCACCCAACTACCTCATCCCTATATTGTTATTTATTTTGCTCTTTTGCACCCCAGTATCTCTATTTGCACATAATCTCTTGCACATCTAGCATTCCAGTGTTAATACTAATTGTAATTATTTTGCACTATGGCCTATTTATTGCCTTACCTCCATAACTTGCTACATTTGCACACACTGTATATATATTTTCTGTTGTATTTTATGACCTTATGTTTTTTTACCCCATATGTAACTCTGTGTTGTTGTTTTTATCGCACTGCTTTGCTTTATCTTGGCCAGGTCGCAGTTGTAAATGAGAACTTGTTCTCAACTGGCTTACCTGGTTAAATAAAGGTGAAATAAATAAAATAAAATAAAAAAGGTGTGATCATTGAAGAAATTAAATTAACAATGTTTAGCAGGCACTAGTTTGCATCAAGCCTGTCTTGAGCATTTGACCATAGGTTCCCATCGAAATTGCAGTGAATATCCTCATTGTTCATGCACCTGGGGAAAAACCTTTTGGCATGGCGAATCCAAGCCATGCATCATCCATGGCCTGAAGGAGGGTGGAACGCTCATGGGGATGACAGTCATACATGTTCCACTGGGGTCACATACCAAAATGTGTGGACTGTTGTCACTTTGGATTAAAGCGTCTGCTATGTAAATGGCATATATTACAGTATTACAGCACTGTATTGGCCAATGCAATTTTAGTAAAGCAGTATGAGTCCCGCCCCCCAATTGATATTGTATTACTGCACTGTAGGAACTAGAAACACAAGCATTTTGCTCCACCAGCTGTAACATCTGCTAATCTGTAGCAGACAAACCAGTTTACAGTATTGACTTTGACTTGACTTTTACCAAATGTTTAAGTGATCATCAATTAAGAGCAGTTGGATTAAGTAATAGTAAAATATATTTTAACAAAAGAGAAGAGAATCATGTCAAAAGTAATGTGAGCATTGCATTGTGAAAGGCAATTACTTTATATGAACATGTATTTACATTTTACATTTTAGTCATTTAGCAGACACTCTTATCCAGAGCGATTTACAGTTAGTGAGTGCATACATTTTCATACTGCCCCCCGTGGGAAACGAACCCACAACCCTGGCGTTGCAAGCGCCATGCTCTACCAACATTGCAGTGTGAAACATGTATCTACATTAAACACTTATTAAGTTTGGTGAAAAAGTGACTGTATGATTTTGTGTGATGTACTTAGTCAATTGAAAATGTCCTTAGAATTTTGAAACAACTGCCTTATTGATCTGTTTTGGGTTTTGTACTAAGAGTTGTGAAAATTGCACCGAAGCGATTAAAAAAACTACGAATCCCTTCCATGGTTTGACAGACCACAGACACGCAGTGTAAACAGCTCTCTGACAGAGAGTGGGATCTATTTTCGGCTGCTGTTAAGGCAGCGCTCGTGTCAAACGCGCGTTAGTTTCAATTTCGTCATGTAAAAACTGGCGCACTGGCATTTTCCAGCTCTAACGCCAGGTTCGGCAATTTACCTGTCTAACATCAGCACGCTTGCGCTCAGATGGGAGAGGTGGAAATATTTGAGGTGTGTCCTTAAAAACATGATCCAAAGTGCTAATTTCAGGGAGCGCTGATAGGGATATTTAAGACCAACCAAAAGCTGGTTTGAGCGTTAACACAGTTTTTGACAGCGGAAACTCCGACTATCCAGCCGTGACGCACACCGCCCATATGCCCATTGAACAAGAGTAGCATAATGTGCTTTTGGTGCCTGTATTTAGAAACATAAAAACCTGATGTTTTTTTCCCATTTCATTAAATTTAATTAAAAACCAAGTATAGCCTCACCTCCTCTCAATTAAGCCTTTTTTTTTTGTCTACCCAATGCAATTGTGAAGTAGTCAAGACTGTCGATAAAGGGTTTGGCTCCTGAAACCTCTTGGAAATAAATCTCATTCACCAAAGCTTTATTCAATGATCAAGTTTGAGAGGAGTAAAACAGTGAGCTGACATTCCGATTATGTTCATAAAACATAGGCCTATTTGGGAGCAGTATAACGGTGTGTGGACATTCTCCCCTTCTATTTATATTGGATCTTTGTCCAGCTACTGTGAAAAGTTTGGATGTGCGTAAAACCCTCAATAGTCTGCGTTGTTTTAATATTATATACCCATGGGGAGAAATTATGGTGCCTCTAAGTGTGACAGCCGATTTAAAACAAGTTGTTGTTTCAATTTGATTAGGATTATTCGTTCTCTTTTTAGGCCTTATCAATCATTAATTTAATCTTGCTTATTGACAACGTTTGGCATGTCCATGCTCAGCCAAAATGCAATTTACAGTAAGCCTAGCCCCTATATCAGTGCGAATTCTATGTATATATTTTCACAATAAAACCAAGCAATTACTTAACGTATTTAGCAAAGATAGGTCTACATTTTGTTATTTAGTTTCTGTAAGTCATTTAACAAACTATAACGGACTAACATTGGAATTGGAGTTGATTCCATGGCAATACATAAAAGACTGTAAATACACAACTTGAAGCAACCACATATTTCGCCATTGCGCACGCTCTGATTGGCCAGTGAGAGACCAAGCCTCGACACACCCACAACTTGTTTATTCATCAAAACCAAGTGCGCCAATAATTGTGATAGTGAAAATAGCAAAAATATTTCTGACACACCCCTGAACCAATAACAGTTGCCTGCAGTTGATTTACCATTGTGTTAGATTTGTTCAAATAGAGACAGATGTCATTGTCTGAGGTGCTGTCAGTCAGCTGTCTGTGAGTCAGAAGGGGAAGATGTACGAATGCATGTCTGCATGGGACAAAACAATAAGAAAGAAAGATAGAGAGAGATATGAAAAGGAAGGGATTATGAGCTCACAGCGACATTGGGTCCTTGAAAAGCGCTATATAAATAGAATGTATTATTGTTGTTATTATTATTATTATTAGGTTCAATTGCTACAACATATACTGTACAGAGCGAGAACTAACTGGTGGACAAGATTAGTTAACAATGGATCTAGAACATAGAAAGAGTCCCTCGACCTTGTCAACCAAGGCTATGATCTGATAGGTAATCAATATCAATCTCTGTGATTCCCTGGTAATGCACAGGCATTCACGCAGGCACACACACACAGGCACGCACACACACACACACACACACACACACACACACACACACACACACACACACACACACAGAGTTTATTATTGAGCAACACCCGAAAGCAGCACAGCTCAAAGCTTGAACACATGGACACCTCCTTTAGTACACACTGCATGACATTTCTCTGTCTGTCTCTCTTCCGCTTCTTTTCTGTTCCCTATTACTTGTTCTTTTTTTCTTTCCTTGTTTTTGCCACCATTTCCTTGTCTCCTGACTTATTGTTGATGTGTATGGGTGGTGGTGTAGAGCTGGTGAACAGAAACACTGGTATGTTGTTGAGGAACTCTCTTTAGACTTTGGACATATTGAGACTTGCTCCATCCCAGGAATGCAGGGAAATACCTTCACTCCCAGAGCTACACCCAGAGAGAATCACACACACGCACATGCACATTCTTCAATAACTGCTACTATAGTTTCACACCATACATACATTCTCACGGACAAAATGACGAAAGCAGCTGTCATTGACAGAAGTGCATAAATACCATGCCTTTCTGTGTTCCTACTGTAGCCTATGTGTGTGTTGGTTTGGATTAGGATTATCCTAATGTGAGATTGAACCGTCAGTGTCAGTTTAAGTTTAATGACACTGTGAACTACCGGTTAAAGTCAGAGTCTACATGTTACAGTATGTGAGATATGTGAGAAGGGCATTGTTTCTCAGCTCTCTGGTTTTATCATTAGTTAGTTCAGTGATGGATATCAGGCCTATTTCACAGAGAGAGTTTCTGCTTGTTTAGGTGACTCATAGAATCTCTTTCTTTCTTTCTCACACACACACCCTCTCACTCACACACACATACACACTCACAAACACACACACACACAAACACACATACACACACACACACACACACACACACACACAATCTCTTTCTGTCATATGACTCAATTATAGGACTGATATCTAATCTCTTCTCCCTTTCTCTCCCTCTTTCCTCCTTTCCCTCTACCTTATACATTTTTCTTGTCATCTTTGAGTGGATACATATCACACAGGCTTTGCTTATACTTTTACAATGATCAAACAATGAATGAAACAAATATCCATATTAGTAGCATGTGACTGATGATGCTGGGTGTGTGTGTGTGTATGTGTGTGTGTGTGCGCATGTGTGTATAGCTCTCATCACCGATGGTGAAGTTCAGATGCCGTATCTTAATTTGATAATCCTGTTGCAGGAAAAATTTCAAGTGGTGTATTCAAGGTTTAAAAAGGCTTATACATTTTGTAATTTCCACTTAAAAATGTCAGACTTGAAAAATTTATCAACCCCTACAAAAAATGTCAGTTAATTATAATCCACATAACAATTGACATTTCCTGTTGCTGCAGGATTATTTTCCTGCTGAAGCAAACTGACTCAAATTAATAACCTACATCTAACTGAATCACGGCTGTCATGTGCGTATGAACAGAAGGCTGAGTGATGGACTGTTACTACAAATGTGTTGCTGTGGTTACATTCTGCTTGGTCATGTCTTTGAACAGGTGGCCCAGTGACACGTCACCATGGCGCCCTTCTTGCGGATCACCTTCAACTCCTACGACCTGGGTGTTCTGTCCCCCCTGGCCCCTTCTGAAACCCCCTTCTGTGCCATCAAGATGAAGGAGGCCCTCACCACCGGTGAGAATCTGACTATTACTATAGTTACTAGTGTGTTATAGTAGGAATATATTAGTCCCATTGTCCCATACAGTTATATTGTAACCCTGTCATTAAATACTGTATACTGTATGTCCTATGAAAGTCATGCACGAGGACCAGTGTGGTACAGATATGCAGGTTTTTAGATTGCTAGACAAGAGTATGAAAGAAATCAATCTCTATCTAACCTCTCTTTCTAACCTCTATCTAACCACTCTCTCTCTCCTTCCCTCTCTCCCTCCTTCTCTCCAGAGCGTGGTAAGATGCTGGTTCAGAAGAAGCCCACCATGTTCCCAGCCTGGAAGGCCAGCTTCGACGCTCACATCTACGAGGGGCGTGTCCTGCAGGTGCTGCTGATGAAGACCGCCGAGGAGCCATTGGCCGAAGTCACAGTGGGCGTGTCTGTCCTTGCCGAGCGCTGCAAAAAGGCCAACGGCCGCGCTGAATTCTGGGTAAGAGGGACTGTGGCTACAGTGTGATTCTCTACTGTCCTGCATGAATTGTGTGTCTAACTTTCAGATGATTGTGTGTGTGTGTGTTCAGGTGGACCTGCAGCCCTCAGGGAAGGTGATGATGGCAGTGCAGTACTTCTTGGAGGGAGCAACTGATACAGGTGAGACTCAGGAGATGAAGCCCACCTCTCATCTTCTCATCCTCCTCTGTGCCCCTCCTATCTGGTCTGTTTTTGATGTATATTTAAAATGTCATGTTTGTCACTCTGAAGCTGTCTGTCTGTTGCCTTGGTTCTCATCTGTTCAATGCTAATTTTTGGAGTACAGACGGAGCAAGAGGTAACAGAGCAGACTGTTTGTTTGTGTGTGTGTGTCAGAATGGACAGAGAGGACTTGGAGAGATTGGGAGTAAATGTCCACTGCATTGAATCATATCTACAGAATAAGCCCCAGAGTCCCTGGTCCCCTGTTCTAAAGTCTTTATCTTTTTTTCAACCTCTACTGTGTGTACGTGCTATCTATTCCCCTCTCATTTGTCTCACTCAAGCACACATACACACACACACACATACACACACACACACAGAAACACACACACACACATTATTGCAGTCATGTATAGGTCTTGTATATGAAAACCTGTCTGTTGGGTTTTCTAAACATAGTTCTCTAACTGGCTGCTCTGTAAGGTTTTGCCTGTTTTCTCATACCAACAGTGGACCAAGCACTCCAAATGTTGTCACTACTATTCCTAACGCTACAGTAATGGTTCTTAACCATAACGCTCTGCTGTTAGCCTGACTCTCTCCCTGTCACCCATAGAGGGCAAGCCCACGAAGGAGGAGGAAGGGGGTCCCACCATAAACCGCAGACGAGGAGCCATCAAACAGGCCAAGATCCACGAGGTCAAATGTCACGAGTTCATCGCCACCTTCTTCAGACAGCCCACCTTCTGCTCCGTCTGCAGAGAGTTTGTCTGGTCAGTTATTCAATCTGTCCAGCCGTCTGTCCTCATGGCTCTTTACTCCTAGCTCTACTTTCTGTGGCTTCATGCTAACCGAAGTGATTCCGTATTTACAAGTTGTATTATCAGTTCCAATCTAATTTAAGTGGCAATGTCTTGGTCGGTCTACTTTATACTGAGAGACTGAGTGGAGCGATAAGATAAGGCAATGTCTTAGTATGGCCTCTGATCTCCTCCTATCTATCTAACTTTAGGGGTTGGTGTCTCGGGGAGCGGGTCAGAAGTCCTGCATTGTCTGGAAATAACCACACAATATCAACATTTAGCACTGTATTTGCAAAATCAGCACAGCTTCCACTACTAGTCATTTATTTTCATCCTGTAGTGTGTTCTACTAGAACAGGTTGTGTCTGTAGAGAGGGTGGAAGAGTCTCTGTGTGCTGCTGTATTAACATTAGACCTGTCATCTATATACTACATTCTCACATTGTCTCCGTTCATCCTCACTGGCCCTCCACAATCTCTCACTCCCGTACCTTTGTATTCTACAGGGGGCTCAACAAGCAAGGGTACAAGTGCAGACGTAAGTGTACAATAATGTGGACAACCTACTGCTATACAACCACATACACACAACTTCATAGATCCACATCTATAAAAACTGTAGTTATAAACACTACCTCAATGCAGAGCAGATTATACAGCCCTACCAGTGACTTCAATATCTGCCTGTATGAACAGTGCTCACCTGCCATTAATGTACTCCTTATCCCTTCTCTCCCAGAATGCAATGCAGCTATTCACAAGAAATGCATCGACAAGATCATCGGCAGGTGTACGGGCACGGCAGCCAACAGCCGGGACACTGTGGTACGTTGGGACAACTATTTAATTAATTAATTAATAAACGTATTTACTTGTCCATGTGTCAATCCAATGTGGAGTTTACTCCCTATGAGTTTTCTGTTCCATTCAAACATGAGGGAATCTCCATTCACGCTAACGTAAGGGGTGTGTTCTGAGTGAGAGAGGGGCTTATATAAGGTCCTCTCTAGACTAGAGAGAGCAGGAGAGGAGACCAAGAGAAAGTGTGCCTGTCAGGAGAAAGTGTGCCTGTCAGGAGAAAGTGTGCCTGTCAGGAGAGAGTGTGCCTGTCAGGAGAGAGAGAGAGAGAGAGAGAGAGAGAGAGAGAGAGAGAGAGAGAGAGAGAGAGAGAGAGAGAGAGAGAGAGAGAGAGAGAGAGGGGGGAGAGAGAGAGAGAGAGAGAGAGAGAGAGAGAGAGAGAGAGAGGAGGAGAGAGAGAGAGAGAGAGAGAGAGAGAGAGAGAGAGAGAGAGAGAGAGAGAGAGAGAGAGAGAGAGAGAGAGAGAGAGAGAGAGAGAGAGAGAGAGAGAGAGAGAGAGAGAGAGAGAGAGAGAGAGAGAGAGAGAGAGAGAGAGAGAGAGAGAGAGAGAGAGAGACCCCCCGGTGTCGCCCCCTCTCTAGACTAGAGAGAGCAGGAGAGGAGACCAAGAGAAAGTGTGCCTGTCAGTCTATGGAGAGAGAGAGACACTCCCTCCCAGGTGTCTCTCCCCCCGGTACTGATGGATCTGGTTGTTGATGAGTTGTGTGTGCCTCCATCACAGTTCCATAAGGAGCGCTTTAAGATTGACATGCCACACCGCTTCAAGAACCACAACTACATGAGTCCCACCTTCTGTGACCACTGTGGCAGTCTGCTGTGGGGCCTGGTGAAGCAGGGCCTGAAGTGTGAAGGTAAGGAGCTGTGTGTGTGTTGTGTCTGCATTGTCATTGTATTTAACTGGATACTGTAACTCTTCTATGCTCTCCTAGATTGTGCCATGAATGTGCATCATAAGTGTCAGGATAAAGTGGCCAACCTTTGTGGAATCAACCAGAAACTACTGGCTGAAGCACTTACTCAAGTTAGCCAGGTGAGTGAGGGAGCTGGTTGTGTGTATGTGCAAGCGTGCAGGCATGTGTGTGGAAGTGTGTTCTTGCAAGTGTGGGTGTTTGTGTGTGTTAGTGCATGTATGTATATTTGTGTGTGCGTGAATGTGTGTGTGTGTTGACAGATGTTACTGAATGTGTGTGAATGACACCTGACCCAGATCTAGCTGTATGGCTATGGGAACCTGAGCTTCTTGTCCTGGGCCCAGTTTTTAAAAAGTTCCGGATTTCGGCTATCGGATAGGATTAAATGCATAGAAAAATAATGAATAGACCGGGAGTCCCCATTAAAGTCAATGATTTGTCCGTTCCATTCATTCTATTTCTATGCATTTAATCCTATCCATCGGTGAAATCCAGATAGATAACCTTTGAAAAACTAAGCCCTGGTGTGTTTAAGTTCAGGAAGACTTGTTGAGGTGCTGAGGCTTCCAATAACACTAATGCTCCTTATCATGGCCCTGTCTAGCCAATAGCAATCAATAACTATCTTCCCCTGGACACTATGTTTAACTATCATGTTATGACTATGGTCTGACTGAATAAGCTGCTATGTCATTCTTATGTCAGCATTATGTAGGCCTTATAACAGTGTGGTCAAATGAAATGCTCAATAACCGTCAACTACAGTCTTTTACAGCACTGTCCCTGTGCCAATCATATCCCCCATACAGTGTATGCATCTTGGTTTATGGGTATCTGTCAATGGTGACAACGAAGGTGTATTTATTTGTTTCTCCCTCTCATCACCCTTCTGTATGCATATTATCTCTCCCTTTATCTCTTTTATGTCTTTCAGAAATCCTCCACTCGGCGCTTGGACCCAACCCTACCTGACCCAGATATAGGGGTCTATGAGGAAGTCAATAGGAATTCCACTAGTGGTCTGGATGTCAATGGTCAGTCTGTGTGTGTTTGATTTCATGAACATATTTGATGAGGTGTTATGTTAAATTCACTGAAATCAAGTTTGTGTGGATGCTTTGGAGTAAAATATGTTTTTATATTTATACATTATAATGATGATGATGATGATGACCATTGTGATGATGACCTTATAACCTGTGTGTGTTCCCCAGACGGCCCCCCTTATGGCAGGCTGTGGGAGGGCTCCAGCCCGCGCCCCCCATCTCGCCTCACCCACCTGACACTCATCAACGTAGACAACTTTGTCTTTCACAAGGTCCTAGGCAAGGGCAGCTTTGGCAAGGTAAGCCTGGTACAGCAGACATTCAGGATTCCAGAGCAGTAAAGGTCACCACAGTACAGTTCACATACAGGAAAGCAGTAGGGACAACAGACTTTAATATTACCACCAATATAATATTGAATCAGGCTCTCCCCTCTTCTTTTGTTTTCTCTTCTTTCCTTTATTCTGTTCTTTTTCTCTCTTCTCATGTTCTTCCCTCTACTGTCCCTCCTCTCTTCAACCCTCCCTTCTCTCCCAGGTCCTGCTGGCAGAGTTGAAAGGTCAGGGGGAGTGGTTTGCGGTGAAGGCTCTGAAGAAAGACGTAGTGCTGATGGATGATGATGTGGAGTGTACCATGGTGGAGAAGAGAGTCCTGGCCTTGGCCTGGGACAACCCCTTCCTCACACACCTCTACTCTACCTTCCAGTCCAAGGTACGGACTGTAACCCTACACACACTCCTCGCTCCCCTTTTTGTGTGTCATTCTTGTTATTTTACACCGTTTTTTTCTGATTAGCATTAGTAATACCGATAAGGGTCTACAAAAGCTGTCTCCAATAAGAAGTGATGTAAACACATCAACTCGCTATCATAGCTTATTACACTACTACTGTACTAGGTAGCTTTACAGTATGTGTTATGATGCCTGACCTTGACCGTGTTTTCCACAGGAACACCTGTTCTTTGTCATGGAATATCTGAATGGAGGAGACCTGATGTTCCATATTCAGGAGAAGGGACGCTTTGACCTCTACAGAGCAACGTGAGTTTCGCCAGTCACACAGACAGAGATCAATACACACCCCTAATGTCACTATTACTCATAGAGACACAGACACTCACCACCAATACTCTGATGGAAACCAGACAGCCATAAAGCAAAGACGGTGTTTACACAGTGTGAGACTGTGGCTGTGTGTTATGGGGTTATGGGCTTTCCCTGCTACATACAGGGAAATGGTGCATTGGTGGATTTTGGGTTAGTCACCGTCCATGGGTAGCTGTTCGCCAATGCGAAGGAGTGTGTGTGTCTCTGTCTGTCAGTGTGACTGTATTTGTTTTTGCAGGAGTCCCACAAGAGAAAGACTGATGTGTATAGATTCAGATAGTTTGAGTGAGGTCAAACACAGAGGAGGTACAGAGTCTCGTGGCTGTTGAGCCCTTCTGAGTGTGGATCTGAAACGGGATGTTAAACTAACTGGTGCTTAGTTATAGTGGTGTTCAAGTTTTTCAGTCGTTAGGCGCCTCTATCCCCTCTATGCTCAGGACAGGTGAGATGACAGGAGACATTCACTTCTCCACTGTTGCCAGCTATACCTGATCCACCATTGGCATCTGCTCCTACTGTCCTCACACACTCTCCCTGGTCCTCACCGACAGTTTCAGAGAGGGAGAGAGATGTTCACCTCTCTGCTCTTGTTTTATTAATCATTAACTAATTGTGTGTTTGTGTGTGTGCGTGTGTGCATTTGCGCACCACACAAGCTGGCAGCGCAGAATGGAAAGTCTTGTGGGTTTGGTTTCCTGGTTATGTCATATTTTTCCCTGGGCAGATTGGTAAACTGCTGAGTTTCCAATGAGTCCCACTATCACAGAACAATAAACCTGTTCATGTATCCACTAATTGACCTCTTAACCCAGTGGCACAAAGACAGTGGGCGACGCCCTAAACACACAACACACAACAGTAAAACCCAATACACACTGTTTCTTACTGAGTTGCCTCTTCACCATTTGGCATACTATTGTGCGGTTCCCCCAGAATAGTACAGTGTGTGTCTACATGCATATGTGTGTGTGAGTGTATATGGGTCATTCCACCAATAGAGTGCCTTTTGGGTAGTGTAATTTGGTTTTAAAAAATTAAAGTTTAACCTACTTTTAACATACGGTCATAAAGACCACATGTTCTTCATAAAAAACATGTTTTCCCATCTCAAGAGGTTAAATAAAAAAAGTACTTTAGTAAGTGCCAAATAAAGTAACAGGGTTGACCCTAACACGGTTGATGTTTTCAACGATAAATCCCCTTGTGACAGAGGGAATGGAAGCTTGTTGTGTGCAACACGGAGGGGCAATTAAAAGTTCTGTTCACGTAACAGGGTTGACCTTAAAATGAGGGACAGACATAAATAAATCACTAATCACATGAAATAAATAATAATCTTCAGAAATGACTTTGTCAAAGCAACAAAATAACTAGGGCTTTACAATGATGGTGAACATTTGGGGGTTAAGTGTGTTAAAATCTTCCAATAAGTCAGAAAAACATGGTATTTTAACACGTTTTTATTCATATAAAAAATCGGATTAATTGATTTTCCATGTGGTTCATATTAAAGGGCACATCATTTAATATAACAGGCTTTTAAAAATCAATATTGGTGCACAATTTCAACTTAAAATATCAAAGGTACTCTATTCGTGGAACAAACTACCCATATGATGGTGTGTGTGTAGCCGTTTGATACCAGGACATCTTAGATATGGCTGATGCGTGTGATAATACCTACTTGTGTGTGAGTGAGAGTCAGACGAGAAACCTGTCTGGACAAAGCTTACTTCCTGTCAATCATTTAATCTCTCAATCCCAATCAATCATCAGCAACAAGATCATACAGAGTCTCTCTCCACCCATGCAAGAGTTGAAAAGAGAAGCAGGTCAGAGATACTGTAGGCTAATCCTTCAGCTGTGGCTAGGCTGGGGCCCACTGGGCCAGGAGCACCTCTCAGGTTTCACCCTACAGTATGAGGCCATTGTTCAGCTGTCTTCTCTGAGCACCACTCTATACAAAATGGCCTCTTCAATAATGCAGTTATCTACACACTGGACTGGAGTCGTCAGGGACAGACAGCAGTGTTCAGGGACCAACTCAATAGGAAAGTAGATAGAGTAGTACTCTGCTGCCAGCTAGCTGGATCTCTAGAGTGTGTAGTGATGTTTCTCTCTTTTTCCTCCCTCCAGGTTCTACTCTGCTGAGATCATATGTGGCCTTCAGTTTCTGCACTCCAAAGGGATAATTTACAGGTAAATCGCAAATGCCATCATCAGCACTCTAATGTACACTCACTAACTTCTTACTCACTCAATCACATTACCATACAGATAAAAGAAAATGGCCAGAGCCCTTCCACCAAGGATTGATATAGTGATAGTGTCACGTTGTGGGACAGTGAGTATGTGATTATTAGCTGTGCTTTTCTATACTGTCACAACTCTAGTCACCCTCTCAACCTTTCGACACCACACATTTCTTCCCATCCTGTCTTCCCTCCAATTCTCCCTCACCTGTTTTGTCTTTCTGCCCTCAGAGACCTGAAGTTGGACAATGTGATGTTAGATCATAGCGGCCATGTAAAGATAGCAGACTTTGGCATGTGTAAG
The DNA here is from genome assembly GCF_020615455.1 of Coregonus clupeaformis. NCBI lineage: Eukaryota > Metazoa > Chordata > Actinopteri > Salmoniformes > Salmonidae > Coregonus > Coregonus clupeaformis. Next base: position 38,370,222 of record NC_059203.1, on the reverse strand, counting down.
GAGAATGTGTTTGGAGAGAGCATGGCCACAACCTTCTGTGGGACTCCTGACTACATCGCTCCAGAGGTATGGGACACAGACATACACTTTTAGAAAAAAGGGTTCCAAACGGTTTCAATGGCTGTCCCCATTTTGAGAATCCTTTTTGGTTCCGGATAGAACCCTTTTTGGTTCCAGGTAGAACTATTTTGGGTTCCATGTAGAAACCCTCTGTGGAAAGGGTTCTATATGGAACTCGAAAGGGTTCTACCTGGAACCAAAAAGGGTTCTTTAAAGGGTTATCCTATGAGGACAGCCGAATAACCCTTTTAGGTTCTAGATAGCACCTTTTTTTCTAAGAGTGTACTGTATACATGGCTGCATCTCATGACACCCTAGTCCCTATTTAGTACCCTACTATTGACCAGAGCCAGAGTAGTGCACTTTATAGATGGGTTAGGTGACAACATCACAAAAACGATGCGCACACTTCAATAGGGCAGAAGTCTGTGTCTGTGTTTTGATTCTGGATGGCCAGATAGCTAGCAACAATGACAAGAAGCTGCCATGTGTGGAATCGTAGGTGGCTCGTTTCAGATAGTTTTATCTTGTTCTTGTCTTGTTTTGAGGTGTTTGGCTGATGTCAAGTTTATGCTAATATAGCAACATTTTGGAAGCTAGCTAACCAACAACTGTGATGATGTATTTGAGAGACAAGTGCTCATTGTGCAAATGTATTTATGTTTTCAATAAACATTGGAGACTAAGTACAGTTTACATGTTGTCAACAATCTAAGCCAACCCGGTCTGTTTTGCCCCATAGTTGCGCACGCGGCGGTTTTGTTGCTAAACAACCAACCTGTCTATAGGAAATAGGGTATTATTTAAGAAGCAATCACTGTGAGTATATCTTTGCGAGTGTCTCACTATGATGATGTCACTGACCGTGTCTTTCTATCTGATGACGTGACTTTTAGATCCTGCTGGGTCAGAAGTACTCCTTCTCCGTGGACTGGTGGTCGTTCGGGGTGCTGCTGTACGAGATGCTGATTGGTCAGTCACCCTTCCATGGTGATGACGAGGACGAGCTTTTTGAGTCTATCCGCACGGACACGCCACACTACCCTCGCTGGATCACCAAGGAGGCCAAGGACCTGATGGAGAAGGTTTGCTCACCCCCATTCCCTCCTCCCATACAGTGTTCCTATTCTGCCTCGGAGTCTGTTTCTCTCCTCCATTGTGTGTTTTTATCCCTTACTCACTGTTTCTTTCCTCCACCGCTGCAGCTGTTTGAGAGAAACTCCACTCGCAGGCTAGGCATCGTTGATAACATCCGTGTCCACCCCTTCTTCAAGACCATCAGCTGGCCCGCCCTGGAGAGGCGGGAGGTGGAACCCCCCTTCAAACCCAAAGTGGTACGGTCTAGACATGAGGTTTTATAGTGATGATATAAAACAGTTGTAATATATAGGCCTACCATAATATAACACACAGTATTTGGGGTAGTTTCAAAGAGGAGAAGAGCCATTCATGTATCTAATCAAAGTTCTACAGTAATTCAACTACTGAATGCTCAGTAGAAATCAGGCATGTGCTGTTCATAATTTGATTAATCACTGATTGTCTCCATGTATCACTTGTCCTCCCTACTGATTGACATCTCTCCTGCCAATCACAGAAAGCCCCCAACGACTGCAGCAACTTTGACCGGGAGTTCCTCAGTGAGAAACCCTGCCTTTCCCATGGTGACAAGAACTTCATGGATTCCATGGACCAATCAGCTTTCGCCGGGTTCTCCTTCATCAACCCAGAGATGGAGCACCTCCTGGAAAAGTGAGGGAGGGCCTCTCAGCCAATCCCCATGCTCTTAGTTCTCAGTGACATTACTGGGGTCATAGGGGAAAGCCAGGGATACATTACTACTGGGTTGTTCCATGAAATGGTTGCCTTTTGGACATGCAAACTTTTAAGAAATTAATTTCAAAATATATTTTCTTTCAGCATTCAATGTGATCAAACCCTCAACTTGAGTGAGCTGTTCAATGTTCAGTATTTGTGACTGTAATAGAAGCACAAGCAATCTCCTATGGAAAAACACTTTTTCCCATCTCAGGCATAAAAATCCTATGAACTAAGAGCATTTTATCTGCACTTGTACCACACTTATGTAACTGCCTAACTATTATTTAAAAGCATGTATGAGATAAATCCAACATTTTCTCATTGATCAAATATCCCTTGAACAAATAACTCCCATATAATATCAAACTGATAAAGTTACCGTTGGGCCTCAAACTGGGTTGACGATAACAGGGTAGAGGATTTAGGTAAAGATCGGCCATTACTCCTCATGTGTTGAAGAGCATGGGACCACATGGTGTTCATGAAATTAGGAACTATATACAGTGGGCTCCAAAATTACTGGCACCCCTGACTGGCAATGCACAAACAATACTTTAAAAAATATAAACAATATAATTATAGAGATAAACTCAAAATACCAACATGTGAGAAATACTGTACTAAATTAATGTTCCAATGGAACCCACCAAAATCATTTATTGATTAAATTAAAAATCAATCTCCTCCAAATCAAGGTTTCACAATTAATGGCACCCTTAAAGATTATTGTAAATAACATCTACCAAAATTAAACCAGGAATTAAATTCCACTTATTTAAGTTTATCTAAGTCTTAAGGAACTATATTGAGCCATTACATCACTTCCTGTTTCACTAGGGTATAAAAATGAGGTAACACACATGCAATATCCCTTTGGCATCCAACACCATGAAGAAAACAAAAGAACTGGCAGTTCAAAAGAGACAGATGGTTGTAGACCTTCATAAATCTGGTAATGGGTACAAGAAGATCCACAAACGATTGAATATACCACTGAGCACTGTCAGGGCAATATTTAAAAATTAAAAAGATATGGAACAGTTGAAAAACTCAGGATAGGTAGGAGGATGGTGAGAGAAGCAACAAAATCCACAAGAATAACTGTGAAAGAATTGCAGGCCTTGGTGGCGTCTTGGGGTCACCAGGTTTCAAAAAGCACCATCAGACGCCACGTCCACAACCACAGGCTCTTTGAAAGGGTTGCCAGAAGAAAGCCCTTTCTGACCCCAAGACACAGACGCAAGCGCTTGGAGTTTGCCAAACGTCATTTAAATTATGACTGGAAGAAGGTGCTCTGGTCAGATGAGACCAAAATTGAACGTTTTGGTCAGATACAGCATCGGCATGTTTGGCGTCGAAACAGAGATGCATACAAGGAGAGGCACCTCATACCCACGGTGAAATATGGTGGTGGGTCAGTGATGTTTTGGGGCTGTTTTAATTCCAGCGGTCCAGGGGCACTGGTTAAGATTGATGGCATAATGAATTCCACCAAGTATCAGGCAATTTTGGCTGACAATCTGGTTGCCTCTGCCAGAAGGCTGGGACTTGGCCGTAGGTGGACTTTCCAACAAGACAATGACCCAAAACATACCTCAAGATCCACACAGAAATGGTTCTGTGACAACAAAATCAATGTTCTGCCATGGCCATCTCAGTCGCCGGACCTCAATCCAATCGAAAATCTATGGGCTGAGTTGAAGAGGGCAGTTGATAAGCGCAAACCCAAGAATGTGAAGGATCTTGAAATGATCTGCATAGAGGAATGGTCCAAAATCCCTCCAAATGTGTTCCTTAACCTTGTCAAACATTACAGGAAAAGACTCCATGCTGTTATCCTTGCCAGAGGTGGTTGCACTAAGTAATAAATGAGGAGTGCCAATAATGATGAAACCTTGATTTTGGTGACATTTATTTTGTATTAAATAATTGTATGATTTTGGTTGGTTCCATTGAAACATTAATAAAGTACAGTATTTCTCACATTTTTATTTTTATTTAACCAGGTAAGCCAGTTGAGAACAAGTTCTCATTTACAACTGCGACCTGGCCAAGATAAAGCAAAGCAGTGCGATAAAAACAACAACACAGAGTTACATATGGGGTAAACAAAACATAAAGTCAAAAATACAACAGAAAATATATATACAGTGTGTGAGAATGTAGTAAATTATGGAGGTAAGGCAATAAATAGGCCATAGTGCAAAATAATTACAATTTAGTATTAACACTGGAATGATAGATGTGCAAGAGGTGATGTGCAAATAGAGATACTGGGGTGCAAATTAGCAAAATAAATAACAATATGGGGATGAGGTAGTTGGGTGGGCTAATTTCAGATGGGCTGTGTACAGGTGCAGTGATCGGTAAGGTGCTCTGACAACTGATGCTTAAAGTTAGTGAGGGAGATAAGAGTCTCCAGCTTCAGAGATTTTTGCAATTCGTTCCAGTCATTGGCAGCAGAGAACTGGAAGGACTGGCGGCCAAAGGAGGTGTTGGCTTTGGGGATGACCAGTGAGATATACCTGCTGGAGTGCATACTATGGGTGGATGTTGCTATGGTGACCAATGAGCTAAGATAAGGCGGGGATTTGCCTAGCAGTGATTTATAGATGACCTGGAGCCAGTGGGTTTGGCGACAAATATGTAGTGAGGACCAGCCAACAAGAGCGTACAGGTCACAGTGGTGGGTAGTATATGGGGCTTTGGTGACAAAATATGGGGCAATGTCGCTGGTTCTAATCCCCGAGCCGACTAGGTGAAAAATCTGTCGATGTGCCCTTGAGCAAGGCACTTAACCCTAATTGCTCCTGTAAGTCGCTCTGGATAAGAGCATCTGCTAAATGACTAAAATGTAAATGTAAAACGGATGGCACTGTGATAGACTACATCCAATTTGCTGAGTAGAGTGTTGGAGGCTATTTTGTAAATGACATCGCCGAAGTCAAGGATCGGTAGGATAGTCAGTTTAACGAGGGCATGTTTGGCAGCATGAGTGAAGGAGGCTTTGTTGCGAAATAGGAAGCCAATTCTAGATTTAACTTTGGATTGGAGATGCTTAATGTGAGTCTGGAGGGATAGTTTACAGTCTAACCAGACACCTAGGTATTTGTAGTTGTCCACATACTCTAGGTCAGACCCGCCGAGAGTAGTGATTCTAGTCGGGTGGGCGGGTGCCAACAGTGTTCGATTGAAGAGCATGCATTTAGTTTTACTAGTGTTTAAGAGCAGTTGGAGGCTACGGAATGAGTGTTGTATGGCATTGAAGCTCGTTTGGAGGTTTGTTAACACAGTGTCCAATGAAGGGCCAGATGTATACAAAATGGTGTTGTCTGCGTAGAGGTGGATCTGAGAGTCACCAGCAGCAAGAGCGACATCATTGATATACACAGAGAAAAGAGTCGGCCCGAGAATTGAACCCTGTGGCACCCCCATAGAGACTGCCATAGATCCAGGCAACAGGCCCTCCGATTTGACACATTGAACTCTGAGGGGGGGGGCATGGGCAAGTTGCAGCGGAGGGTGCAGAGCTGGTGGCCGGGTAGTGGTAGCCAGGTGGAAAGCATGGCTAGCCGTAGCAAAATGCTTGTTGAAATTCTCGATTATTGTAGATTTATCTGTGGTGATAGTGTTTCCTAGCCTCAGTGCAGCTGGGAGGAGGTGCTCTTATTCTCCATGGACTTTACAGTGTCCCAAAACTTTTTGGAGTTAGTGCTACAGGATGTACATTTCTGTTTGAAAAAGTTAGCCTTTGCTTTCCTAACTGCTTGTGTATATTGGTATTTTGTGTTTCTCTATAATTATATTGTTTATATTTGTTAAAGTATTGTTTGTGCATTGCCAGTCAGGGGTGGCAGTAATTTTGGATCCCACTGTATATGTTCCACACATAATGAAAGTTTAATCAAATAAAAATGTTCCTAGCATTAATTGAGCGAACAGAGTTAATGTGTTGAGATCGACCTCCTCATTCAAATATGATAAAACAATTATAAATAGACCAAAAAGAGAGAGAAGACTTACTTCCCTTTCCACCATGTTGTTCAGAAGACCCAATCGACGTCAACTGCTGTAAATCATTTAAGTTGGTGGAATGGTCCATTATTTTAAAGGGGTAATTTGTTTGCATAAGGGTTGGCCTTAAAAATGAGGGACAGATGTGAATGCATCACTAATCACATGAATATACATAATCATCTTCAGAAATGACTGTCAAAGCAGCAAAATAACTAGACCTTTACAATGATGGTGAAACTTTGAGATATTTTTGGATTAAGTGGGTTGAAATCTTCCTAGAAGTGGAACAGGGTTGATGGAGGGACATGTCAAAATGCTGAATTTTGGAACGTTAGCAAGCCTTTATTCATCTAAAAAATCTGATTTATTGAATTCTCGTTGTGGTCTAAATTAAAGTGCACTTCATTTACAGGTTTTTAAAATGCAATATTGGTGCATCATTTCTACTTAAAATATCAAAGGGACACAAAAGGCACCCATTTCGTGAAACGACCCTAGGGTCAGGGTCAGTTCGTCAAGGTGTCCTCATTCATGTGATCAAACCCTCAACTTGAGTGAGCTGTTCTATGTTTAGTATTTGTGACTGCAATAGAAGCACAAGCAGTCTCCTCTGGTACTTACTTAGAGAAATTATAGGAGTTAAACTTATACAGGAATGAGCCTCTGTTGTACAGATACTGTAGGTGTTACTGTTTTTGTGTGCATGCTAGGGTGTCCAGGTGTACATGGGGGGCCTTATATTTTAATGGTCTGACTTGTATTAGGGTTGGAGGGTGTCTGTGTATGTGTGTGCGTGTTTGTGGCTGTGAAAGGGAATGTCAATGCAGGGGGTTTGTGAGTGAGCTGTCTGCATGTTTAAAGACCTCATACCAACACCAACCACCTCTCAATCTCAACAACCTCTTAAATGTGTCACATATTCTTGAAAGATTGACTTAATCCAATGTCCAGTTCGTCACTGCATGGGGAGCCTTTGCCTCTATTGTGTGGTCATTTGGACTGTGTGCCATGTAGTGTTAAGAAGACCCAGTTCAGACTGAGCAACTACAGGTATCCCTGCCATTACATGTAGCCTCATATGGGACAGGGAAAGATTTGGTGTATGATTATTGTGCTTATTGTGTATGATGCTACATGAATGTCTTTATTTGAATGGAATTTATTGAGATGCTGTATATAGATATAGATATATATCTATATGTATATTGTTGTAACATGTATATTATTGGTGTGCTAAGGATGTGCTTTTTTTACTGTCTCCATCTTTTACATCTTAATAAAAAATCATCAACTCCTAGTGTCTTCAGTCACTCTACCATATAAAACGCTTTAGATATCAGGGAGTAACGTTTTATACACCACGCTCTCACTGCACTCATGAAGAAATGGCCTTTGCGTTCTACAAATTGTGAACAGACACACAAACGCACACAATTGGCACAAGTAAATGTAATGTCCATTCTAAAATGAAATATTTGCATTTGTATGCGATGTTGAATGTAATATTGCAGTATTCCCATGAGACTTTAATTTCTTATTTACAGCAGTTCCTGCATCCAAAACTCAACGTTGGTGTGACCACGCCACCTAGCGGGCCACTTGCATAATGTACACAAATCGTTCTGGTGACGTAGATAGTGACTTTCCATGTGTACGGAAGTTGACTGCATGAAGCAGACATCTCTAAAGCTGTATGTAGTGAGGTCTGGTCATACGAGCCACCAGAAAAGACAAATGGCACTAAAATTAGTACAGATTCATACTTCATAACGCACTTACTGTATGTATCTGTGAGTCTGCTCCTTTTCACAGTGCACCTTCTGGAGGAAACTTGTCATACAGCCAGTAACCCTCAAAGGAGGAGGGCTAGCTAGCTAGCTGCACGATGAGTTCCCAAGATATGTTGAAGAATGCCTCCACTCTCGCATCATACAATGTCTTGCTTCAGGTAAAGTAGCTAGCTATTATAATTAGCTATGTCATACTCATTTTTGCACTTGATGACAATAGTGTCCTTGCTAAAATTCCTTATATCCACACCCTCAGAGTAACATGTGGAGGACATGCTTTTAAGGTAGTTGTAGAAGAAATATCCTTTTATGTAGCAATTTTTCTGAATGCCTAGATTGTGTAGCAGTTGTTAATTCGATTAGTGTGTGTGTGTGTTGTCCTAAGGCATTGAGTAATACAATATTCAAGTAGCAGAAAGACATCCACATGTTACATGACTGATTACATTTCTACCCATTGCATATCTATCTATGTGCATAGTGAATATGTTCCTGGTGATTTTTAGGTCATGTTTCGTGTGCTCACCTTTTTGCTGAACGCATTCACGCTGCGCTTTGTGTCCAAAGAGCTGATTGGCGTGGTCAACGTCAGGTAAGATTGTTTTACTCTTGGGCAATTCCATGATAAGAGTGATGCTGGGATTCAGATTTTTCACTTTAAAATGTATGCCAAACAAAAAACAATGATATCAAAGTTAAACAAACCATACAACTCTATGCACAAGGACGACTTTGAACAATTTCCACTGAAACTTTTACAAAAACACATTTACTTGAAGAACAGTGCAGAAGCAAAGTTTAGTGAGTTGTGTGGTTTGTTTAACTTTGCAATCATTGGTTTTGGTTTGACATACATTTTAAAGTGGAAAATCTGAGTCTCAGCATCAGTCTGTTACTGTGGAATTGCCTTCTGTTTAATATTACACCTGCTGCAATATGAGCTGTCCAAACCTGCAGTTAAACAAAAACTAACAACACTACATACTGTGTGTGCATGTGTGTTTGCACGTGTGTGTGTGTGCAGGTTGACACTGCTGTACTCCACGCTGGTCTTCTTGTCCAGAGAGGCCTTCAGGAGAGCCTGTTTGAGTGGCGGAACAGATCACAACTGGAGACAAGTAATCAACCTGCTATGGCTGACGTGAGTGTGACTATAGGGGAGCAACTGCTGCACAGTGTTGAATGGCTCTGGTCAGAACATACACAGTTGGGTCTTTCATCAGCACTATCTACACAACTTATGATTGTGTGTGTGTGTCATCCTCCCAGGTTGCCGCTGGGTGTACTATGGGCATCTCTCCTGGTGTGTGTGTGGCTGTGGCTCCTGGAGGTTCCAGATCCCCTGACTATCCCCCACTACGGCCCCGCTGTGGGGCTCTTTGCCCTGGCCGCACTGCAGGAGCTGCTGGCTGAGCCTCTCTGGGTCCTGGCTCAGGCCCACATGTTTGTCAGGCTGAAGGTGGTTGCTGAGAGCCTGGCCATGGTGGCTAAGTGTGTTCTGACAGTGGTGCTGGTGGTCTCTGCTCCTCAGTGGGGGCTCTACATCTTCTCTGCTGCTCAGGTACATACGCACACAGCCCCGTCCTTTACACAATGATCTTATGTTTGTCTATTTAGCGCAAGCGGTTACCCACCTTTTGCAGAAGAAATGCATTGAAAGTATAGGCAGCATTACTTAATTCACCGCAATCAGTATTTACCCACTTTTTTTTTAACCACTACATCACTGGTTACAAGGGAGTATGGTTAGAGGGTGTGTGCATAGATGGTATTGTCAAAAAGATGAAGTGGTCACGGAGTAAGGTTGTGTTAGTAAATATTAATCTGTATATGTGGAGATGGTATTGCATGCAATCCTCATAAATCACTGTGGACGAGTGTCTACTAAGCTAACTGTTATACTGGCCTGTCCTTCGTAGCTGGTGTACACAGGGTTCCTGGTGCTGTGCTACGTTGTCTACTTCCTGCGTTTCCTGGGCTCTGGGGAGGCCAACAGGAAGTTCTTCCCCCTGCGGCGTGTGGCAGACCTGCTGCCCTCCAGAGTTGAAGGAGAGGTAACATTCACCACAACAGCCATAACCCTATCACTCACAGCATATACTCCTCACTGAGCTAGTATACAGTATACCCGAAAGCAATTGGTCGTATTAACTGACATAAATAAATAAATAATAAATTGATTGTTTGGTTAATTCATTAATTCTTCCATATACTATGTCAGGTCACAATTGTGTGTGCTATGTCATACCGCTGTGTGTGTGTCTGTAGCCTGTGATTGACTGGACGTTGGCCAGGCTGACGTGGAGCTTCTTCAAGCAGTCGTTCCTGAAGCAAATCCTGACGGAGGGCGAGCGTTATGTCATGACCTTCCTCAACGTGCTGAGCTTCGGGGAGCAGGGCGTGTACGACATTGTCAACAACCTGGGCTCAATGGTGGCCCGTTTCATCTTCCTGCCCATCGAGGAGAGCTTCTATGTCTTCTTCGCCAAAGTCCTGGAGAGGGGGCGGGACGTCAGGCAGCAGAAACAGGTCAGAGGGAAGAGTCAGGCAATCAAAACATGTCACTCAATTCACCATTTGTCAGTGGCCAATGATAAATAAAGTTGTCTGACACACACACGATAGCTCATGCAGGTGCATTGATGCCGCTTGCTGATTGGTCTGCAGGATGAGGTTGCCATAGCAGCTGAAGTTCTGGAGTGTCTGCTGAAGCTGGTGCTTGTGATTGGCCTGATCATCACAGTGTTTGGTTACGCCTACTCTCACCTGGCTCTGGACATCTATGGGGGATCTCTACTGAGCAGTGGTGCAGGTGAGTCAACTAACCAAGTGAGTCAACCACCATAGTCAACTGAATCACTGGAGTTATAGAGAGATAAAGGAACTCATTCAGCAATTATTTGAATAATCTAATTCCTCAAGCTATTGGTTTTATGTGAGTGGTTGTGTGTAATGAAATGTGTGTTAAATTGAAGGGCCCAGTCTGTTGCGATGCTACAGCTCCTATGTGCTCCTGCTGGCCATTAATGGAATTACTGAGTGCTTTGTCTTTGCTGCCATGAGCAAGGAAGAGGTTGACAGGTGAGAGAAGGCAGGTACACACACACACACACACACACACACACAGTGTGTATCAGGTTGCTAACGTTGCTCTCTCGTCTGTCCCCAGGTATAACCTGGTGATGTTGGCTCTGTCTATCTCCTTCCTGCTCCTATCCTACATGCTGACGTGGTGGGCAGGGGGCATTGGCTTCATCCTGGCTAACTGTCTGAACATGGGCCTGCGTATCCTCCACAGCCTGTTCTTCATCCACCGCTACTTCCTGTCCAGCCAGTGGACGCCTCTGCGCGGCCTGAGGCCCTCCCCTCTTCTGCTGCTGGCTCTGGCTCTCAGTGCAGTCCTCACTGCCATCTCTGAGGTACCACACTATAACTGCTCTCCTCACTGCTTTACTGTACACACCATAGGAGGCTGGTGGGAGGAGCTATACGAGTATGGGCTCATTGTAATGGAATAAATGGAGTGGAGTCAAACATGGTTTCCATATGTTTGATGTGTTTGACACGTTCCATTAATTCCATTCCAGCCATTACAATGAGCCTGTCCCCCTATAGCTCCTCCCACCAGCCTCCTCTGGTACACACCACATACTGTATACACCAGCCAATCAAATGTCAGCCAATCACACTTAAGTCTGTCACTCACATTTAATAAAACAGTTATTGTTTCTCCCTTACAATCATAGAAATGGGAGTTAGGATACAAACTATACAGTGGGGGAAAAAAAGTATTTAGTCAGCCACCAATTGTGCAAGTTCTCCCACTTAAAAAGATGAGAGAGGCCTGTAATTTTCATCATAGGTACACGTCAACTATGACAGACAAATTGAGATTTTTTTTCTCCAGAAAATCACATTGTAGCATTTTTAATGAATTTATTTGCAAATTATGGTGGAAAATAAGTATTTGGTCACCTACAAACAAGCAAGATTTCTGGCTCTCACAGACCTGTAACTTCTTCTTTAAGAGGCTCCTCTGTCCTCCACTCGTTACCTGTATTAATGGCACCTGTTTGAACTTGTTATCAGTATAAAAGACACCTGTCCACAACCTCAAACAGTCACACTCCAAACTCCACTATGGCCAAGACCAAAGAGCTGTCAAAGGACACCAGAAACAAAATTGTAGACCTGCACCAGGCTGGGAAGACTGAATCTGCAATAGGTAAGCAGCTTGGTTTGAAGAAATCAACTGTGGGAGCAATTATTAGGAAATGGAAGACATACAAGACCACTGATAATCTCCCTCGATCTGGGGCTCCACGCAAGATCTCACCCCGTGGGGTCAAAATGATCACAAGAACGGTGAGCAAAAATCCCAGAACCACACGGGGGGACCTAGTGAATGACCTGCAGAGAGCTGGGACCAAAGTAACAAAGCCTACCATCAGTAACACACTACGCTGCCAGGGACTCAAATCCTGCAGTGCCAGACGTGTCCCCCTGCTTAAGCCAGTACATGTCCAGGCCCGTCTGAAGTTTGCTAGAGTGCATTTGGATGATCCAGAAGAGGATTGGGAGAATGTCATATGGTCAGATGAAACCAAAATATAACTTTTTGGTAAAAACTCAACTCGTCGTGTTTGGAGGACAAAGAATGCTGAGTTGCATCCAAAGAACACCATACCTACTGTGAAGCATGGGGGTGGAAACATCATGCTTTGGGGCTGTTTTTCTGCAAAGGGACCAGGATGACTGATCCGTGTAAAGGAAAGAATGAATGGGGCCATGTATCGTGAGATTTTGAGTGAAAACCTCCTTCCATCAGCAAGGGCATTGAAGATGAAACGTGGCTGGGTCTTTCAGCATGACAATGATCCCAAACACACCGCCTGGGCAACGAAGGAGTGGCTTCGTAAGAAGCATTTCAAGGTCCTGGAGTGGCCTAGCCAGTCTCCAGATCTCAACCCCATAGAAAATCTTTGGAGGGAGTTTAAAGTCTGTGTTGCCCAGCGACAGCCCCAAAACATCACTGTTCTAGAGGAGATCTGCATGGAGGAATGGGCCAAAATACCAGCAACAGTGTGTGAAAACCTTGTGAAGACTTACAGAAAACATTTGACCTGTGTCATTGCCAACAAAGGGTATATAACAAAGTATTGAGAAACTTTTGTTATTGACCAAATACTTATTTTCCACCATCATTTGCAAATAAATTCATTAAAAATCCTACAATGTGATTTTCTGGATTTTTTTTCCTCGTTTTGTCTGTCATAGTTGACGTGTACCTATGATGAAAATTACAGGCCTCTCTCATCTTTTTAAGTGGGAGAACTTGCACAATTGGTGGCTGACTAAATACTTTTCTTCCCCACTGTATATCTATTCTTATCACATACTCAGAGAGAATAGTGAGACAGATTGTCTTATCTCTTTATGTATTTATTTACCATAAAATTGGATTTCCCATCTGTCTGTACTCTGCTGTTTCAGGGTGTGTTCTGTTGTGACGGAGGATGGTTACTGAGGCTGGTTCACATCGCCGTGGGGGCCTGGTGTCTACTGGGTGTACTTGTCACTGTCATTCTCACAGAGACAAAACTCGTTCAGTTTGTTCGGACTCAGCTCTTACCTCGCTATGGGAAGAAACACACCTAAACCTGCCCAGCAGAGGAGTAACCTGCCAGCTAAATAGGGGTTAAACGATGAGACGTTAGAGCAGCCATTAGAATTGGAGGACACTGCTCTCCAGACCCTGCAAGTCTGTTACTCATGCTGAAGCTTGTGGTCTGAATAAACCTTATGATCAATGTTCAGTATGAGCAGACTCCTTTTGTTCATCAGCAATGACGACCACCATTCATCATATACTACATAATGGCGAGCTAGCCAGGAGGGATGATGCAATCCTTCTTTGCTGCATTTGGAGTCATCAAGCTAACTCAAGCTGACTTTGGTCTGGAGTCATGACCCGACTAGACACAGCTAAGTTGTTGGTTTTGTTACTGCTTATGTACACTGGAGGAATGTACCCTTACGACCGTGTTTCGGGTGGCGTTATGGCTGTTAACTGGGAGTCTGAACGAAAATATTTTAAATTTGGTTGATGGGTAACGGGGAATAATAGCATGTTTAGGACAATGGATTGGTAGAGAATAAAGGTTGGAAGATATCTGCATAGTTAGGGCACCGTGAATACGGAAAAGACCTCGAAACGGGCGACTCGTAATAATTCTTATTATTATTATTGAGTGGGCTACAAATCCTGGACTTAGTTAGGTTGGGTCAGGTTGATTCCTTAAGCGGGAATTATGAAGTGAATGGTTGTATTTATGTTATACTCCTCCTCTGGCCGACGGGAAATTGGCTGGGGATAACCGCTTGATATGAGATTCATCTTTCAAGGCAGCATAAAGTTAGACGGGGAGATAATTGTGATGATGATGATTTGGCCACGGTGCGGGGTGTTCATTTGTATAGCTAGTAGGCTGCAGTTAGCTGGAGGTTGGTGTTAATGCTGGATTGTTTCGGGCCACGTGGTACATCGTGGCTAAATGCTAATGCTTAAGGCTAAAGGCTAATTTTTGTACATCATGGTGGCTGAGGTGGATGCTAGTGCTAATTGTGTTTGGTGCCACGGTGTACCTTAGGCTAAGCTAAATGCTAAGGTTGAATGCTAATTGTGTTGCGTGCTACATGCTAACGGATATCCTTAGAGATTCCATTGCGATGGATTAAAGTCTCTTAAACTTGTCACTGTCTGTAAGTCAGGTTGTATGTTTTGTGAGCGCTGTTAAATGTTGTTTGACTATAAGGGGGAAATGGGAAGTTACAGCTGGCTGTTATTCTTTCTGTTTGGGGAGAGAGAGTAGAGAATCATTCTTTCACGGGGAAAGGTATTTTTGAATGGTTGTGCGCATGCGTTTAATTTTGCGGCACTACACTACAGAAAGGGGGAGTTTATGACACGAGATTAGGACACGTTTTGGTTTACGGCACTAAATCTACGACATGCGGTCGACGAAACAAAATGGTGGCGTAAGGTCATATGATTGTTTGGGGTTTCTTTTAGGGGTTTAAGAGCTATCGAGAAGAGAGGTGAACACGACTCTTTTAAAATCGTTAAAGTAACTGTTATGTGAACGTTAAACTATTTGGCGAGATGTAGTACATTTATAGATCAAATATATGTTGACGGAGTATAATTAATTAAAATAAGACGATTAAAATTAAATGAAATGGTTTGGAGCGATCTATGTAGTAAATGTATGGGGATGCGTTTAATTTTAAAATGATATTTGCGCATGCGTGGAATTCTGTAAAACAACACATTGGTTAAACTGCAGGGGGAGACAGAGGAACACAGACGACGGAACAAATAGGCACAAGGAGATTTTAACACGATGATTCTAGTTTAAACGGTGGTGGGTTAAGATGAAACTTGTTTTGGGACCTATTGAATTTATAAATTAAATATATGGTAACGGATTATAATAGAGTGAATTAAATAATTAAAGAATTAAATCTCAATTTGTCTGTCATAGTTGACGTGTACCTATGATGAAAATTACAGGCCTCTCTCATCTTTTTAAGTGGGAGAACTTGCACAATTGGTGGCTGACTAAATACTTTTCTTCCCCACTGTATATCTATTCTTATCACATACTCAGAGAGAATAGTGAGACAGATTGTCTTATCTCTTTATGTATTTATTTACCATAAAATTGGATTTCCCATCTGTCTGTACTCTGCTGTTTCAGGGTGTGTTCTGTTGTGACGGAGGATGGTTACTGAGGCTGGTTCACATCGCCGTGGGGGCCTGGTGTCTACTGGGTGTACTTGTCACTGTCATTCTCACAGAGACAAAACTCGTTCAGTTTGTTCGGACTCAGCTCTTACCTCGCTATGGGAAGAAACACACCTAAACCTGCCCAGCAGAGGAGTAACCTGCCAGCTAAATAGGGGTTAAACGATGAGACGTTAGAGCAGCCATTAGAATTGGAGGACACTGCTCTCCAGACCCTGCAAGTCTGTTACTCATGCTGAAGCTTGTGGTCTGAATAAACCTTATGATCAATGTTCAGTATGAGCAGACTCCTTTTGTTCATCAGCAATGACGACCACCATTCATCATATACTACATAATGGCGAGCTAGCCAGGAGGGATGATGCAATCCTTCTTTGCTGCATTTGGAGTCATCAAGCTAACTCAAGCTGACTTTGGTCTGGAGTCATGACCCGACTAGACACAGCTAAGTTGTTGGTTTTGTTACTGCTTATGTACACTGGAGGAATGTACCCTTACGACCGTGTTTCGGGTGGCGTTATGGCTGTTAACTGGGAGTCTGAACGAAAATATTTTAAATTTGGTTGATGGGTAACGGGGAATAATAGCATGTTTAGGACAATGGATTGGTAGAGAATAAAGGTTGGAAGATATCTGCATAGTTAGGGCACCGTGAATACGGAAAAGACCTCGAAACGGGGCGACTCGTAATAATTCTTATTATTATTATTGAGTGGGCTACAAATCCTGGACTTAGTTAGGTTGGGTCAGGTTGATTCCTTAAGCGGGAATTATGAAGTGAATGGTTGTATTTATGTTATACTCCTCCTCTGGCCGACGGGAAATTGGCTGGGGATAACCGCTTGATATGAGATTCATCTTTCAAGGCAGCATAAAGTTAGACGGGGAGATAATTGTGATGATGATGATTTGGCCACGGTGCGGGGGTGTTCATTTGTATAGCTAGTAGGCTGCAGTTAGCTGGAGGTTGGTGTTAATGCTGGATTGTTTCGGGCCACGTGGTACATCGTGGCTAAATGCTAATGCTTAAGGCTAAAGGCTAATTTTTGTACATCATGGTGGCTGAGGTGGATGCTAGTGCTAATTGTGTTTGGTGCCACGGTGTACCTTAGGCTAAGCTAAATGCTAAGGTTGAATGCTAATTGTGTTGCGTGCTACATGCTAACGGATATCCTTAGAGATTCCATTGCGATGGATTAAAGTCTCTTAAACTTGTCACTGTCTGTAAGTCAGGTTGTATGTTTTGTGAGCGCTGTTAAATGTTGTTTGACTATAAGGGGGAAATGGGAAGTTACAGCTGGCTGTTATTCTTTCTGTTTGGGGAGAGAGAGTAGAGAATCATTCTTTCACGGGGAAAGGTATTTTTGAATGGTTGTGCGCATGCGTTTAATTTTGCGGCACTACACTACAGAAAGGGGGGAGTTTATGACACGAGATTAGGACACGTTTTGGTTTACGGCACTAAATCTACGACATGCGGTCGACGAAACAAAATGGTGGCGTAAGGTCATATGATTGTTTGGGGTTTCTTTTAGGGGTTTAAGAGCTATCGAGAAGAGAGGTGAACACGACTCTTTTAAAATCGTTAAAGTAACTGTTATGTGAACGTTAAACTATTTGGCGAGATGTAGTACATTTATAGATCAAATATATGTTGACGGAGTATAATTAATTAAAATAAGACGATTAAAATTAAATGAAATGGTTTGGAGCGATCTATGTAGTAAATGTATGGGGATGCGTTTAATTTTAAAATGATATTTGCGCATGCGTGGAATTCTGTAAAACAACACATTGGTTAAACTGCAGGGGGAGACAGAGGAACACAGACGACGGAACAAATAGGCACAAGGAGATTTTAACACGATGATTCTAGTTTAAACGGTGGTGGGTTAAGATGAAACTTGTTTTGGGACCTATTGAATTTATAAATTAAATATATGGTAACGGATTATAATAGAGTGAATTAAATAATTAAATGACGGATTAAAAGCAAAATGTTTTTGGGCGATCTATAATTAGTCCTGAGTTTAGTCTGAGAGTGAATAATGTAGAACGAATGAATTTTGAATGGTTGGAAATACTCAGTGATGGCATGAACTATTAAAAGCTGTTTCTGTGTCTTTGTCCCTTGTCATGAGAGACAGGAGAGAGGGGGGGCGAGGAGATACAGGAAGTGATCACGACACGTGGCAGAGGATCAAGTCAAAAAGGTTTTGGTACTGATTATGGTTACAAAATCTTTCCCTAACAGGATATGTGATGTTATGACCATTTCGCATAAGCTTGGCAAACTGATTCATTAAAAATTGCATTTTGGAGGCTATGTGCATCACTGGGGTTTAATTACAGTTGGGTTGGGAATCAAGGAGGGATTGAGGATTGTTCTGTAAATTTAAGATAATTAGAGCTAATAGAGCAAGGGGTTATGGGAATTGGAGTATTGAAGGGTTGTAAGGTTAGAAGGCTTTGTTTATGGGTATTTTAGTCTGAAGATGACTAACTTGCATTTACTTGCAGTTGATGGGTTGTGGTAAGATAGCTAACACTAATTGAAATTGGTGATATATGAATAGAGAATTGGTTTTAAATTATTCATAATTTTTAGTTGAGTTTTTAATTGGTTTTTATTTTTAATTAAAGGGTTTTTAAATAAGGCATTTAATTGAATTTTTTAATATTCATATTTTATTTAATTTGATTTTTTTTGGGGGGGGAGGAGAAAAAAAATAAAAAAAATAAAAAATTTAATTTTTTTTGGGGTTGTTAGGGTTATATTAATAATTTAAGGGGGGAAGCCAGAGGCTATACAGTCTAGAATAACATAGTTCACAATAAAGGATTTTAAAAGGGTTGATATAGGGGAAAATTGACTAAAATAGTAATTATTTAACTAAGGTAGTGTTAGGAGAGACTAATGGCAGATGTTAGTACACCTTTCTCACATACGGATTCAGCACAAAGACACCCACCTTACGAGAAGGAAGCTTTCAGTGATCATCTAGCATGGTGATTATGGCATCAGAGATGAAGACGAATACGAGCAGAAACAACGATGAAGATGAATCCAGGAGACGGAAGAAAATGAGAGGTCTGGAACGTGAAGGAGAAGAGGATGATGAAGATGAGTGATTGATGAGAGGTCATGCATGGGTGGATATGACTCTGTGATCAGAAGGAAGTGGCAAGAGAGGAAAGAAGGGTACACGAGATTTGATCTCTGATGGAAGTTGAAGATGAAGAAAGCGATGAAGATTTGGAGATTAAAGGTGCTTTATTTTCAAGAGGAGTTTGTCCTACAAGGACTGGCACAGAAGAAAAGTAAGAAGATGATGGAAGATGATATTTCGAGGACAGAACTTAGAACTAAGGTTGAAGAATACTGATATGTCAACGACGAGAAGGAACAGGACTAAGAAAATGCTGAGAGGATCCCAAGAATTGGAGAAGAAGAAACTCTGAAAACTCAATCATACAACGGGTGGAGAAGCTTGTGTGATGAAGAATCAGGGTGAACCAAATCAACAATCACTGTTACAGCTTCAACTGAACAATATCAAAGGCAATTGTACCAGCCAAGGGGGGACCAGATGTTTCATATCGACCGCCAGTTTCTGGACAGACACAGAATTGGAGAGGGAGAAGAACAAAGAAGAAGGAGGAATATTTCAGCTACACTTTCAGCAACTTTCAGAAGACTGGTATAATTATGGACAGATTGGGTACTTTACCTGTTCATGCAACAAGTTAGGAGGAAGAACAGAGAACCTTTTTAAGGAAGATACAGGGGCAATTCAAGATCACCTGTTAGTGTCTAGAAGAGATGAAGGGGGGTGCATTGCTGAGAGCATCGATTAGAGAAGAAGAGGAAATAGTTAACAGTTGAAACAACTGACAATTAGAAGGGATAGTGAATAGGGGAAAACTTATCTGGGTTCAGCCTAAAGAGGTTAAACATCTCACTAATTGATAACGAATTAGGATAGGGATTTGAGGTAGTAAAATAGTTAATTACTCTTAAGATACTAATATTAGAAGAAACTGTTATAGCAGTGTTGGGAAGAGATGCATTGTTTAAATTGAATTGTACAATAAGATGTACACTAGACGACTGACTGTCTGGTAGAATATTTTAAGAAGTAGGGTTTTTGGGGAATCATTTGCTTAAAAGATAAATATCATAGGAAGGGTGATAATGTATTAGATTGCCTGTTAGACAATCTGTCTGGGAAAAACCTTAATAGGGGTGACTGTTATTTTGGGTTACATTCTTACACTAAGAGATTTGAGGTTAGGCTAAAAGGTGTTTAGTCGGTCTTGCCAAGTCTGTGTAAAGGAGTCAGGAGCAGGTGGGGAATTCCCAATCACGTATTCTAAAAATTGGTGGGGAAGGAATTTTGTCAATAAATCAGTGGGAAAAGGTTTTAAATGTTATGAGAGAAAAGATTAGATTAAAATAAGTTAGGAGAACTAGGGGTGAAGGAACGCTGAGACAGTAAGCTAAGTTTCAAAGTTAGTAGTAAGACAGAGAGAGAACAGTGAGGAAGGACATTTTAAAGTTTAGTGGGAAGATATGGTAGGAGTTTAGATCTGATAGGGGCAGATGCATTGAGAAAGTATGTGTTGCTGAATGATTTGAGGGTGATTGAGTATCTATATTTACAGTTTCCAGCAGGGAGATCAAGGTCATTATAGGTGTATTTTGTGTAATCAAAAGTTTGAAAGTCAGGGATTTAGAGATAGGACTGCGATTTGGGGAAAAAGTGACACTAGTGGTGATGGATGGAAGTACAAGGAAAGAGTTCAAAGTCTTAGGGGAAAACTGGGGAAAATTAGGAGTAACTAAGGACATCAACACGTGAGGCTATTATAACAACAGTAAGAAGCAATTTAACTCTTTCAACATTGATAGGTATTAAAGTCATAAATATATTGCATTTGATTATAAGGGAACCAATACAGCACCAATTTTAGGGGGAAAACACTTATTAGGGTTTAGGATGGGGACGTTTCTCCCATATGGAGAGATAATTATGGAGAATAAGTGTTGTTATCAGGACCAGGAGTAAAAGGAGGTATAGTTTAGAAGAGGGTTAGGAGTGACTGTTCACTTATGTTGCGTAATGTTACAGAGAAAGGTCAGGAGAATATGTGTACTTATCTAGTGCAAGCATTAGAATTTGTTTTGGTTGGGAATTATTGGGTAAAGGGCTATGTAATTCATAAAGTGATGCTTATAATGGAAGAGTTGAGGTCTGTTGTAGCCTCCACAGTCATTGAGGGAGTTCAGGAAGGGTAGATTACAGTAGTCACTCAAACAGTAAATAATACACAGAGTATAGTGGTAGCTTTTCCACTAGAAGGAATTAAGGGTTTTAATTAATCAACTAAATCAACAACGTTAATGGTAACTTTGGGAAGGGATTAATGATACGATGGTAATAGCAAATGTAGGAAGGATGACAACAACTTTTCTGAAATTAAAGGAGGCAGCAAGAGAGACTCAGGGGTTTAGGTTACGACGAATAGGGTTAAAAAGCAGAGCAGATAGTAGTAGAGAGCAATATAGATTAATCTGAAACGGAGAAGAGAGATTCATCATGGAAGCTGCGGGATGGGGTCTTTTGATTTTGATGACAGAGGGGGGGGGCATCTGATCAGTGCTGCTCGTTCCTCTGTTGTGAAAATTAGAGATAGATTAACTCATTCTGTAAGAATCAGTGAGGAATCTTGAGGGTTGATGTCTGTTGGGGATGCCAGCCCAAGACGTGTTGGACGGTTGCGCAGCCTCTAGCGGGTCTGGGTCAGGGTTATGCTTTGTCATGACTGTGGTATCGGCAACAGTCATTGACAGATAAAATAATGTAGTTGTCAGAACAGTAGGGTTAAGTGTTCTTGGGTAAATGGATTACCCTATGGGAATTGTTAGATGGAAAGTAAGGTCAGGTAACAGTGGAAACCTGAAGTATTCAGGTGAAACATTGAGGGCTAAAAGTTATTGTTGTTATAATAAAACATATGAGGTAAGGGGTATGTTTATAGGAATATTATATTGGGATGTTATATGATAACTTTGGATAAGCATGAACATAAGGTTAGAGATGACAAATATAATGTAATTTTTATGTACCAGGTAGTAGAAAAGCAGGACTTTGATGGTTAAATGATTAGCTTTTGACTGACAATGTGACTATGGGGAATCTTAGAGATATTTAGGGGTTTGGGGGTGATAAAGCATCTATATTCTTACATTAGGGATGGACAGGATTTGGTTACATGTCAACATTGAAGCTTCCATATGAGGCTTTTACTATTAAAAGAGAGTTAGCACCGAACACAGCTAAATCTAGGGTTAAAAGGGTGACATGGCTACATGTCATAGTCTTCAAGCCTACCATTGGACAATGAGTCTAAGGGAGAAGGGGGGACCTCTTCCATGATATGGTGTAACATTTGGGAGATCTGATAGGATTTGGTTGCAAGATCAGTTAGGCCAGTAGGGGCAGTGATGGGTCAGATTTTAGTTTCAGCTTTGATAACACTGTGTGATGTTTGTACTGACTTTTGAGAAAGTTATGAGATTGAGATAGGTTGGAGAAGTGGTGCCTGGAGGCAACACTCAGATGCCATTGTTGACTGTTCCGGATCTGGACGAAGAGGGACAAGTGGCCTACTGATGGATAAATATCATTTTGGATTATTTGATGATTTTTCAAATTGTTTTTTCAATATTAGTATGATTTTTAGTATGATTTATGAATCAAGGGGGGGATAGGTTAATGTGATTCATGCATCATTTATGTATCATTTTTTAAATTCTTAGGTGAAATGGAGGTTTAATTTGAAAGTGGTTGTTTTGCAAAAGATACTGTTTGGTCGTTTATTTTCTTGTCATTCCAGAAGCATTTGGGAGAACATGTGGAGATTGGAATACTCAAACAAAGACAATATGAAGGGACAATATGACGGGAGGAGATGAAACAAGGAGGGTGTGGCTGATTCCATCATCAACGATGCAGTGGAAGTCGAGATTGGAGGAGGAGAATACGGAGGAGATGAAGTGTAGTGGACTACATTCCAGTGTCAGCAATGAAATATAGACATATTTGATGTGTAATACATAATGGTGTCATATTCTTAGGTATTGATTTTAGTAGAATGATGTTTGATGTTATTGAATGCAGATGAGGATCTTAGATGCTTTTGTTTATTTCGATGGGGTTAGGGAAAGGACGGTTAGGCAGGGAGAGATTCCTTTTCAAGTCCTATGGGTTGACCAGCTTGAGAGTGGATGTTTCTGGATAGGATTTTGTTTGCAGGGGAACATGTGTATTTAATGGCATCATAGTTTCAAATGTCTTTACATGATTTATGAGTTTATCTGGAGTACCGCGGTGGTTGCCTGGGGCAGAGGGACCGTGAGAGAATTTTACTGTCTTGATTGATGGATGGATGGATTTGGAACAAAGGTTGCCGGACAGTTTTTCGCTCTCACACTCCATAAAGATTTATTCATAATTCATAGTAATGTGTTCACACTTCATAAACAGTTTGTTCATAATTCATAGTAATGTGTTCACACTTCATCAACAGTTATTCATATTTCATAAGAAAGGTATTTACACTCTAGAGGAGAATGTTTTGGTTTAAGGTTAAAGATACTTAATAAGATAAGTTGTTACTAGTCATAATCCTATTCTGTTTGGTTTCGAGACGTTTAGTTCGTCTCGAAAGGGGGAATATAGTATCTGAAGATTATGCCTTTGTTAAATGTTTTTCATGAAGAAATAGAATGTTGTTTATGGTAGTATCAAGAGGGAATGTTTTAGGTGTAATACCACATACCACAGACAGGGGGTGGGTTGTAGACAGGGGAGACTGGTGATTGGCCAGAAGAGGGGGCATCAGTGTTTATAAATAGGGGTTAAACGATGAGACGTTAGAGCAGCCATTAGAATTGGAGGACACTGCTCTCCAGACCCTGCAAGTCTGTTACTCATGCTGAAGCTTGTGGTCTGAATAAACCTTATGATCAATGTTCAGTATGAGCAGACTCCTTTTGTTCATCAGCAATGACGACCACCATTCATCATATACTACAGTAGCCTAGGCCAGATTAGTTACAGTGTATTAGGGCATCTTGTCCCATATCATTGTGTAAAAAACATTGCTAATTTACACTACATGGCAGCGAATATTGTCTAGTATCAATTAATCATTGAAATTCAATGGAAGTAATTGCATCGCGTTTCCCGCCACCCCACATGCATCCTTTTGCATGTTGTTGCCATGGAAACGGAGCAGTCAGACCTACTTACTGCAGGAGCCCACACTGCGAGGAAAAAAGGCTATGGAATCCAAAAAGTCCAACCTGGTCTTTTGGCCTACAAAATTAGACTGATAAAAAAAAAATGGGAACCTGGTCTTTTGGCCTACACAATTAGACTTTGATTTAAAAGAACATGGGGGGTACAGACGAAAAGTTGCAATTATGATAGAGAATTAATGCAGAAAAAAGATCTCTAGATAGTTCTGTATTGAATTGCATTTTTTCAATTAACTAGTGCTTTATTGCATGGCTCACGACGACTGGCTGTGTAGGCCTGTTTTCTTTATGCTTTATCCTTGACCGGTCCGCGCGTCGTTGTTTGTGGCAGGATATAAATTGAATTGATTTAGATATGCTTTTGTAATTTAAACAAAGACAACACAATGTTTTCCCTCTAATCGCTCAAATACATTAACAAGTCCATCGGTGCGGGACGCCTCTTGACAGCCCCAGGTTGAGAAAGTGAATGATCGAGCATGCGCAGTTGAGGTTCGTGCCATATTGGAACGAGGCAGAGGACAGGAGAGCGAGACGGGGGCAACGTTTTAAATTTACTAGGAAGAACTAAAAAAGGTGAGATTCACGTACGTGGACGAAATACTTAGCTATTATTTATTATGTACTATTTTCAGCTGCCTTGGTGGCTCCCGTGTGTTTTTTCCTGGTGTCAAATAAGCTGTTTAGTGCTCGATTGAGTAGGCAGCGCCATACCCATACTTGACATTTCAGTTGTTAACTTGCTCGTGGTCAGTGGAAACGGTGCACCAGCTTCGCGCGCCCGATCAATTTCCTAGCACTGACTTTTATATCCACGATCAACATTGTAAACCCGTCATTGGCAAGACAGATTTTGTTATTCTCCTCTTCTCTTTTAAATGTTGTCAATTCAATTTTACTTGACCACAATATAACATTGAAAGTTGGGGTGGGCGCATGATGCCTTTGCCTGCAAGATTGTGTCAACAGTAGATTGCAATATTGCTGATGCTGACAAACTATCATAAGTCTGACTAGCTTTTTCTAGATTAGTGTTTTATCTGATGTTTGTTTAGCTTGCCATTGGAAGCAACCTGATGTAACGTTGTAAACATTTGTAACATTGTAGCTATTACACAGTATAGCCTATTACACTGTTTCACTGTAGTCTGTGGCTGGCTATATGTGACCAATGAAATCATTGTATGTGACCAATACTATATTTACTGTTTTTTACAGGACTTTTCACAACCAAATATTAAGATATTATGTGTAGGCTGGCATTAGCATTTTTGTGCTGAGTCTGACATGGTCAACCAACCCCTTTTCTGAGATAGGAAGAAGATCTCTTTCAGCTACTGGCGGGAACACCTGTTGAGAGGCAGAGGCTGCTAGGGGTGCAATTTATAACCTCAAAAGTGCAGACTCCACACGCATTGCAATCACATCCCATGGTCATTTGATATGACTTCCTAAGGATCCCACATGGGAAAGGGACAGCTTTCCAAATGCAACTCCTCTTAACCTACCAAAATCTAAATGATTGCTAACCTTTTTTAGACTTGGAACTGTATAAGTGTGTAATATGTGAGATCTAAAGGCCACTGAGTACCAGGCCCTAAACAGATGTAGTTCTACAGAGGTGTTTATTTAACGTCCTGTCTTTGTATCTTTTTCAGTTGGATCAAAGTGGTTTTAGCTACTGCTAATACAGTCTCCTGGGTGGTGTTGGGAACACAGTGGGGGCATCATGAACCCCAAGACACAGGAATCTGGTGAGTCTCACAATGGTTGAATGGCAGAGGTGTATTCAGATTATATTTCTGTCTTTGTAAATTAGTTTGTGTTTGTCTTTCAGAAGAGGGCTCTGAACTGGAGTCTGACTTCAACTGGGATGAATATCTGGAGGAGAATGGAGTATTGGCGGTTCCACATCACGCCTTCAAACATGTATGTCTTATTTCACTGCATCAGGGCCCATTTGCAGATATGGTACTTATATTTAGGGCCCAGAGTTTTTCATTGTCAGGGCCCTATTTATTGTATATCCACATACACACCCTTCCCTCCCTCTCAGGTGGACCGTAGCCTGCAGACAGGGCTGGCCCCAGGGATGAGTCTGGAGGTGTGTGTGCGTTCGGAGGCTGACCAACCCTACTGGGTGGCCACCATCATCACCACCTGTGGCCAACTGCTGCTGCTGCGATACGAGGGTTACCATGATGACCGACGAGCAGACTTCTGGTGTGACATCATTACCTCTGACCTCCACCCTCTGGGCTGGAGCAGGCAGCACGGGCAACCAATGAGACCGCCTGAGGGTGAGGAGGGGGTGACATAGGGGTTGATGGAAATATGCGTTTGTGTTGCTGTAGACCGGTTGGGCCCTGTGCTCAAATAAATGCATTGGAAAACTCTGTTAAAGCTTTTCATACAGGAATTAACAGGATATAGATGTACAAAATGTATAAATGTGATGTGTGTACAGGTGTCCGTGAGAAACATGCTGACTGGGAAGCTGTCCTAGAGGAGGCTCTGGCTCAGGGAGGGAGCGCACCAGCACACCTACTGGAGGGGGTGAGTCTGGGGGAGGGAGGAGTGGGGAGGGTGGGGACACTAGGACCATAACTATAGTTGGGACCTATTCAACATTACTAATCATTTCAGAACAGCTTGATTGTTTAGTATCAATAAATGTCAATATTTTCTAACATTCTCTGTCTGTGTCCAGGCCCAGACAGGGGGAGACCTGTTCCCCCCGGGGTGGTGTGTGGAGCTGCAGGACAGTGTGGACCCGGGGGTGGCCTGGGGGGCCCAGGTGGAGGACAACGTAGGGGGCCGTCTGTGTCTGCGCTACACTGGGACGGAGGGGCTCACCCAGTCACAGGCCAGGCGCTGGGTATTCTACCTGGACCCCCTCTTACACCCACCTGGCTGGGCTGAGGAGAACAGCTTCTCTCTCACCCCACCTGCTGGTAAGGAACAGAACTGCCTCTGCACCTTGTGGCGCTGTTGACCAACCCTGGACCTGGAAAACTACAGAGTAAACACAAATACACCTCAATCAATGAATCATCAAGATCTTGTTGAATAAGATGTGTTAATGCTGGGCTGGTTGCCTGGTGACCACTGTTGTAGTGTGTTTGTTTGGGTGCTTGTGTAAGTATTAGTGAAAGTTAGTGATAATGTCATTGTGCTGTGTTGCAGTGCTTCGTGGTTTGCGCAGCGAAACAGAGTGGGAGGAGGTGAGAAAGAACATTAGACCGCCTAAAGAAGAAGCCATCAATGAAGACTTCTTTAAGGTATTCTCTCTCTCTCTGTCTCCCCAACCCTCTTTCTGTCTCCCTCTCCCTCTGGCATATCTCCTGTGTGTGTGTTTGTAGGACAGGCCAGTCCTCTCTCCTCACTGCTTCTCTGAGGGGATGAAGTTAGAGGCAGTGGACCCCGCTGCCCCCTTCAACACCAGCCCAGCTACTGTCACCAAGGTAACGCTCACATGTCACCACAGTAACACCCCCACCTCACCTCACCTCATCCACACAGCATCCGTCATGTGGTAGGTTGCCCCTAGATGTATGGGGCTGTAACAGTGATGTCATCATTGTGTTCCCCAGGTGTTGAGCGACCAGTACTTCCTGGTGCAGATGGACAGTCTGCAGGGAGAAAGTGAGGGGGCGGGGCCTGGCTTATCCCTACTCTGTCACTATGGGAGCACCGGAATCTTCCCTGCCCAGTGGAGCCTTAAAAATGGGGTACCCCTCAGTCCCCCTCCAGGTAGGGCAGAATACACGCACCTCAGGCACTCTACTGCTCCAGTGAAATGGATCACAGAGTTTACTGTGTCCCTGGGTGTGTGGGTGTGTAGGTTACCAGGGTCAGAACTTTGACTGGGCGGATTACCTGAACCAGTGTGGAGCAGAGGGCGCACCAGAGAGCTGTTTCCCTGTGGTGAGACACACAACCACACACACACACGTTTGTTTTAATATCCTTGTTGGGACCAAACAGTTGATTCCCATTCAAAATCCTATTTTCCCTAACCCTTATCCTAACTCCTAACCCTAAACCTAGCCCCTAATTCTAACCCTAATTGTAAAACTAAGCCTAAAATAGCCTTTTTCCTTGTGGGGACCAGAGAAATGTCCCCACTTGTCCGAATGTTCCTTGTTCCTTGACTTCTGGTCCCCACAAGGATAGTAAAACCAAAAACACACACACACACACACACACACACCACTCCAACTGATATGATGACAGGTGTTTTCCCCCCAGGGGCTGAGTGATCATGACTTTGTTGAGTCCATGAGGCTGGAGGCAGTGAATCCTGTCTCTCCTGAGCAAGTCCACGTGGCAACTGTAACCAGGGTCAGAGGTCAGCACATCTGGTTGCATCTGGAAGGTGAGAACAGAACAGCTGGAGGAGAGAGAAGAGGGCTGGGTTGGAGGGATGTAAGGTTTTGGGGGAGGGACAAGAATGTTGTTATCATTACGACCTATTCAATTTTGGGTGTCAATTTCAGTTACCTGAATACTCAGTGTTATTCTATTTACATATTCAATTTAGCCACATGTTCAGCCACTCATAACCTCCCCTCTGCTCTGTGTGTTCTCCCCAGGGTTGAAGCAGCCTCTGCCTGACATCATCACTCATGTGGATTCCCTGGACATCTTTCCAGTCAGCTGGTGTGAGAGTAATGGCTATCCCCTCCAGCACCCCTCCAAACCTAGAGGTCAGGGTCCAAACAAGAACCTCCTGACCATTTTGATGGTTGGTCTACACTACCGGTCAAAAGTTTTAGAACACCTACTCGTTCAAGGGTTTTTCTTTAAATAAATGTCAGACAGTGTCACCAGCAAAGTACCCCCACACCATAACACCTCCTCTTCCATGCTTTACGGTGGGAAATACACATGCGGAGATCATCCGTTCACCCACACCACATCTCACAAAGACACGGCGGTTGGAACCAAATATCTCCAATTTGGACTCCAGACCAAATGACAAATTTCAACAGGTCTAGTGTCCATTGCTCATGTTTCTTGGCCCAAGCAAGTCTCTTCTTCTTATTGGTGTCCTTTAGTAGTGGTTTCTTTGCAGCAATTCGACCATGAAGGCCTGATTCACACAGTCTCCTCTGAACAGTTGATGTTGAGATGTGTCTGTTACTTGAACTCTGTGAAGCATTTATTTGGGCTGCAATCTGAGGTGAAGTTAACTCTAATGAACTTATCCTCTGCAGCAGAGGTAACTCTGGGTCTTCCATTCCTGTGGCAGTCCTCATGAGAGCCAGGTTCATCATAGCGCTTGATGGTTTTTGCGACTTCACTTGAAGAAACTTTCAAAGTTCTTGAAATGTTCCGTATTGACTCAAATGTAAGAAGGCACACCTGTTAATTGAAATGCATTGGTTGGAGAATGCCAAGAGTGTGCAAAGCTGTCATCAAGGCAAAGGGTGGCTATTTGAAGAATCTCAAATATAAAATATATTTTGATTTGTTTAACACTTTTTTGGTTACTACATGATTCCATATGTGTTATTTCATAGTTTTGATGTCTTCAATATTATTCTACAATGTAGAAAATAGTAAAAAATAAAGAAAAGCCCTTGAATGAGTAGGTTTTATAAACCTTTTGACCGGTAGTGTATATCAGTGTTTTATCTGAATGTTACTGGCAGGTGTAGATGTTGACTTTTGTACCTCTTCTGTTGCAGCTCAGAGGAAGAGCCGTGTGGCCGTGGTGCAACCAGAGAAGCAGTGAGTTTTGCAGACCTTGAATATTACGGAGAGAGGGAATGGAAATCAAAAGCTAAACTTACCTCTACTGTTAACCAACTTTGTGACATGTTAGTTTATTTTTAACTATGTTTATTTGGGTTTGATCTGATGGTAGATCTCCACTTAAAGCCACGCCCCCTGATACAGCAAGGCAGCAGGATCTGAGCCAATTGGAGAGCGGTGAGTGTAATTCCTTGTAAAATATAATTGGTAAAAAAATAATGCAAATGAGAAAATCTTACGTGTGTGTGACTGTCTATGTCAGCAGCTAACGGGAAGTATAGCTGCCCAAAGATCTACTTCAACCACCGCTGTTTCTCTGGCCCCTACCTGAACAACGGCCGCATCGCTGAGCTACCCCAGAGCATCGGCCCCGGCAACTGTGTCCTGGTGCTGAAAGAGGTGAACAAGAGAGCAGCACACCTCTACCAGCTCCTCTCTATCTTACACACGCACAACTGTAGATGACAACTCACTGTTATCCCCATACAGATACATATTCTATTTAATTATGTGCTGTATCCTACCATATAATCTTCAATGTCTTTCTAACCCCCCCTGTATCCTCTCCTGTCCTGTGGTCCAGGTGTTGACTCTGCTGATCAGCTCGGCCTACAAGCCCAGCCAGGTGCTGAGGGAGCTGCAGCAGGACCCAGAGCTCAGGGGGCACGGCCAGGGAGAGACACTGAAGGCCAAGTCAGTCTACCCACCACACTATAACACCATAATAACGCTACGTTAATAACACTCACCTTATATGATGATATGGATGATATACACTCGCACTGCTTCATAGGGATCATTAGCTATAAGCAGAGCCAGGGAACAATGCTTTAGGCCAAGTCAGTGGACATACCAGAGTATACACCATAACAACACCGAAGTAATACAATTAAGTGAGAATGCCAGAGAAGCCGGTGTTTGGAGTATATATTGGCACGGGTGTTGTTAGGCCTGAGACAAAGTCGAGGGCCGGCAAACCGTGCCAATATATCCTCCAAACACCAGCTTTAAGGGCATTATCACTTAATTGTATTACTTCGGTGTTATGGTGTATACTCTGGTATGTCCACTGACTTGGCCTAAAGCATTGTTCCCTGGCTCTGCTTATAGCTAATGATCCCTATGAAGCAGTGCCCTAGCCCTAGCCCTAGCCCTAGCCCTAGCCCTCACCCTCCGATCCAACAGGTCCCAGACGTGCTCAATGGGATTGAGATCCGGGCTCTTCGCTGGCCATGGCAGAACACTGACATTCCTGTCTTGCAGGAAATCACGCACAGAATGAGCAGTATGGCTGGTGGCATTGTCATGCTGGAGGGTCATGTCAGGATGAGCCTGCAGTAAGGTACCACATGAGGGAGGAGGATGTCTTCCCTGTAATGCACAGCGTTGAGATTGCCAGCAATGACAACAAGCTCAGTCCGATAATGCTGTGACACACCGCCCCAGACCATGACAGACCCTCCACTTCCAAATCGATCCCGCTCCAGAGTACAGGCCTCGGTGTAACGCTCATTCCTTCGACGATAAACGCGAATCCGACCATCGCCCCTGGTGAGACAAAACCGCGACTCGTCAGTGAAGATCACTTTTTGCCAGTCCTGTCTGGTCCAGCAACGGTGGGTTTGTGTCCATAGGTGACGTTGTTGTCGGTGATGTCTGGTGAGGACCTGCCTTACAACAGGCCTGCAAGCCCTCAGTCCAGCCTCTCTCAGCCTATTGCGGACAGTCCGACCACTGATGGAGGGATTGTGCGTTCCTGGTGTAACTCGGGCAGTTGTTGTTACCATCCTGTACCTGTCCCGTAGGTGTGATGTTCGGATGTACCGATCCTGTGCGGGTGTTGTTACACGTGGTCTGCCACTGCAAGGACGATCAGCTGTCCGTCCTGTCTCCCTGTAGCGCTGTCTTAGGCGTCTCACAGTAAAGACATTGCAATTTATTGCACTGGCCACACCTGCAGTCCTCATGCCTCCTTGCAGCATGCCTAAGACACATTCATGCAGATGAGCAGGGACCCTGGGCATCTTTCTTTTGGTGTTTTTCACAGTCAGTAGAAAGGCTTCTTTAGTGTCCTAAGTTTTCATAACTGTGACCTTAATTGTGTACCGTCTGTAAGCTGTTAGTGTCTTAACGACCGTTCCACAGGTGCATGTTCATTAATTGTTTATGGTTCATTGAACAAGCATGGGAAACAGTGTTTAAACCCTTTACAATGAAGATCTGTGAAGTTATTTGGATTTCTATTAATTATCTTTTTTTGCTGAGTTTATTTCTGTATGCTGTAGATTTGCTCTGTTCTTGGTCACTATGTATAACACCACAGTATATGGTAGTAGTCGAGTGACACTGAGGATATACATTCTCTCTGCTGCATAAACATCATACTGGAAGAGATGCTCCCTACCACATTGGTCTCTGACAGACGGTAATGGATCAGATTCTGCTCTGGACCATGTTGTGGTGTGTAGGTACAAAGGGAAGAGTTACCGGGCCACTGTGGGGATTGCCCGTACAGCTGACCAGGTGGCTGAGTTCTGCAGGAAGATGTGTGTGAGGCTGGAGTGCTGCCCCAACCTGATCGCACCTCACATGGTGCTAGAACACTGCTCGGAGAACTGCTCCCTTCTCACCAAGACCAAATACAGTACGTGCTACCAAACACGCACACACACATACATATTTGCATACTTACACATGTGTATGCATGTACAGTACACACACACAGACACAAACACATGCAGACTTAGATTGTATTTACAATGTACTTATCAATATTTATCTATACAATACGTAAAAATGTATGCACATATGACTAAGTCGCTTTGGATAAAAGCGTCTGCTAAATGGCTAGCACTCCTGTTATTATTTTTGTGGGTCTAAAATAGTTTGCTTGGTGTATGTCTGTGTGCTCTATAGCTTATTACTATGGTAAGCAGAAGACCAAGCGAATCAGCCATCCCCCTGGCGGTCTCACTAACATGGAGAGCAGCACGAAGCAAGGGAGCAGGAGGAAGAAGAGAAAGCCCCTGTTTGTCCACAAGAAGAAACGCCTGTCTACCCCTGCTGGCTCCCCACTGGTACTGCACATTCTTACATTAGTCATTTAGTCATTTTTTTTTTTACATCATTCAACTCATTCAACTGCCATTAACTTGGTCATCACAGAGAAGCTAGAAGTAGTTGCCCCTAACCATTGGTCCAGCATGCAGGGCAATCTGATTCTAGATCTGATGTTACGGGGAACTTTTATATGGAAGGAGCCAGTAATCAAACTCATAACTGTCCCCTTTCTTCCCACCCCAGGCTAGTGGAGAGGAGGAGGACCTGGATGAGGACTACTCTCTGAGTGAGGAGGACTCAGGCTCAGAGCAGCAGGATGACTCTGAGGTGTCAGAGAGGAAGTCCCAGCCCCCCTCTCCCTCCCCCTGTCCCACCCCTACAGAACCTCGCCCCCGGGACAGACCCTGTCGCCAGCGTAGGAAACCCGCCCGCTCACCCTCCTACTCAGATGATGAGAACCAGCCCACCTTACCTAAGGTAGTGGTGGTTACATAATTATACACACACACACACACACTGATCCTGGAACTATATATGTGTAACCCCCCTGTGTGTGTGTTCTGTCTCAGAGTGGGAGGGTGGAGGTGCAGGAGAAGCTGCATCTGGACAGCAGTCCTCTGGGCTGGAGCATCACTGACGTGACCCGTTTCATCAGAACTACTGACTGTGCCCCGATGGCACGCATATTCAGAGACCAGGTAGGAGTGACACACACACACACAGCAGAAAACACACACACTTACATACTCACATACACACACGCACAGTGTGCTAATTTTCTGAGTCATGTTGTTGTGTGTGTTGACAGGAGATAGACGGCCAGGCCCTGCTGTTGCTGAGCCTGCCCACAGTACAGGAGTGTATGGGGCTGAAGCTGGGCCCTGCCATCAAACTGTGCCACCTTATAGAGAGGGTTAAACTGACCTTTTACCAGCACTTTGCCAGCTGAGGAGTGTGTGTGTGTGTGTGTGTGTGTGTTTGGTCTCAAGCTCATTACTAAACCAAGCCATATCATCACAACCAGCGTTATTGTAATGTACAGTATGTGCTGCTCCAGGATGGACACAGCTTATAGCCTCAGCTGTTCACCCTGGAATGTGACTGGATTCTGTATCTTTCAGGGATTTCATGTTTACAGTGCCTTCAGAAAGTATTCACACCCATTGACTTATTACACGTTTTGTTGTTACAGCCTGAATTCATAATGGATTTAAAAAAAAAAAATTATCTCACCCATCTACACACAATACCCCATAATGACAAAGTGAAAACATGATTTTATATCTAATTTACTTAAGTATTCACACCCCTGAGTCAATACATGTTAGAATCACCTTTGGCAACGATTACAGCTGTGAGTATTTCTGGGTACGTCTCTTAAGAGCTTTCCACACCTGGATTGTTCAATATTTGCACATTATAATTTTTTTAATTCTTTGAGCTCTGTCAAGTTGGTTGTTGATCATTGCTAGACAGCCATTTTCAAGTCTTGCCATAGATTTTCAGGCCCACTTCAGTCAAAACTGTAACTAGGCCACTCAAGAACATTTAATGTTGTCTTGGTAAGCAACTCCAGTGTATATTTGGCCTTGTGTTTTAGGTTATTATCCTGCTGAAAGTTGAATTTGTCTCCCAGTGTCTGTTGGAAAGATGACTGAACCAGGTTTTACTCTAGGATTTTGCCTGTGCTTAGCTCGATTCCATGTATTTTTATTGCAAAAAAAACGTCCTAGTCCTTGCCGATGACAAGCATACCCATAACATGATGCAGCCACCACCATGCTTGAAAATATGAAGAGTGGTACTCAGTGATGTGTTGTGTTGGATTTGCCCCAAACATAATGCTTTGTATTCAGGACATAAAGTGAATTTATTAGCCAAATTTTTGCAGTTTTACTTTAGTGCCTTATTGCAAACAGGATGGATGTTTTAGAATGTTTTTTTTTTCTGTACTGGCTTCCTTCTTTTCACACTTGTCCTTTAGGTTAGTATTGTGGAGTAAATACAATCTTGTTGATCCAGCCTCAGTTTTCTCCTATCACAGCCATTAAACTCTGTAACTGTTTTAAAGTCACTATTGGCCTCATGGTGAAATCCCTGAGCGGTATCCTTCCTCTCTGTCAATTGAGTTAGGAAGCACGACTGTATCTTTGTAGTGACTGGGTGTATTGATACACCATCCAAAGTGTAATTAATAACTTCACCATGCTCAAAGGGATATTCAATGTCTGCTTTTTTTTTTTTTTTTTTTTACCCATCTACCAATAGGTGCCCTTCTTTGCGAGGCATTGGAAAACCTCCCTGGTCTTTGTGGTTGAATCTGTGTTTAAAAGTCACTGCTCGACTGAGGGACCTTACAGACAATTGTATGCGTACAATTGGGGTACAGAGATGAGGTAGTCTTTCAAAAATCATGTTAAACACGTATTGCACACAGAGTGAATCCATGCAACTTATTATGTGACTTGTTAAGAAAATGTGTACTCCTGAACTTATTGAGGCTTGCCATAACAAAGGGGTTGAATACTTAATGGCTCGAGACATTTCAGCTTTTCATTTTTAATTAATAAAATATATATATATATAAAACCATAATTCCACTTTGACATTATGTGGTATTGTGTGTAGGCCAGTGACACAAAATCTCAATGTAATCCATTTTAATTTTAGGCTGTAACACAACAATTAATATATGACATTTAGCAAACGCTTTTATCCAAAGTGACCTAGTCATGTATGCATACATTTTACGAACCCAAAACCCTGGCGGTGCAAGCCTCATGCTCTACCAACTGAGCCATACAGGACCACAAAATGTGGAAAAAGTAAAGGGGTGTGAATACTATATGAAGGCACTGTATGTGTTTGTTTACCATTTGTTTGTGTATGATCAGATACATAGTGGAGAGGAATTGAAAAGCACAAGATAATTGTATGGAGTCATGATGGAATTATTTTTCATCCATCCATGACTGAGCTGTTCAGGGTATAATGAACACCCAAGGTAAATGTCAACAAAATAGATCTGGATACCTGTTTAGGTACTAGTTCATCTCTTATTAATACTAAGTCCCCTCATTATGAAACAGTAAAAATATGTGAATAACAAACAGCACCTGATGTGGGGAGACACATTTGCACTATCATAGCTAGGTTTTTACATTGGTCTACAGGGTTAGGGTTATCAATTTGACTGACTTCTTCTACTTGAATATAAGTAGCAGCTCAGACTTTTGGGTCCGGTTTCCCACACACAGATTAAGCCTAGGCCTAGACTAAAAAGCATGTTCAATGAAGATTCTCCATTGAAAGTGGTTCTTAGTCCAGGACTAGTCTTAATCTGTCTTTGAAATCGGCCCTTGGATTGTGATTCATTGCTTTTTAAATGCATCCTATTAGATTCTCAAGGGGTTAGGCTGTTCTTAACCTTTTGTCTTTATGATGACTGATGATTGTCACTTTAGTTGTGTGTACTATAGTAAGCCACTCGTTCTGTGTGGTCATCAGGTGTACGACAGCGTTATAAGATGGTCCTGACAATTATTGACGTCTCGGTTCATACAAATATTTGTTCAATTGTTGGGGACCTGTCTGTCCTCATTTTACCTCTTGTAAATTGCAGCTTGATCAAAGTATAAATGTACGTTTTTACAGGTATTTCTAAAGATTGAATATAAACTGCTCGAAAGCTTTTTGCAGATTGCTTTGAGTAGACTAAAACATGTCTTGATTCTTTTTTTAATGTAATGTTTTTGAGGATAATATGATACACTAATGCTATATCTCAAAAACGAACGGTACTGAAGGCAAAACTGAAGTTTTGTTAAATGTAATATTACATTTTTGTTAGTACTGTATATGGTTCAGGTTGGTTTTGTTGAAAAGAAATGTTGTGCCATGTTTGAGACATTCTCTGTTATTTATGTTAAATATCTGTTTTCACATTCCACATCCGATTGGTTTGATGGTCAATGAAAGTCTTCGTGTTTCTATTCTCGTTCACATTATCAATTACACTTGATTTTACATTCCTGTTGCTCATGTTGAAAGTAAGTGTTGGTCGTTAAAGTAAACTAAAGGGGATTCTCATGAAACAATCAAAAATGTAAATGGTTATTATTGGTTTGTGGATGTTTCCAATGTGAATATGTTTCCAGAATGATCGTTAATTAAAGTTATTGCTTTTAATACTCTGTGATTTTAACTTATATTTCCTGTATTGTGTAATTTGTTTAATCCCAGGAAGCTATCTTCACTGAATGATCTCATTCATATTTAGTGAAGTTAGGGTCCATCTTTGAAAACCATTGCCTAGCAGCACTGAGAATGATAACATTAGTATATTGTATTGGCTCTCAAATGGCCAGAGGGAGATGTAAGGTGGAAACAACCTCCTGTTGCTCCAGCTGTTCTCTCCATGATTCACAGTGTTAATTAAAGGTCCTACTAGGTTTTATATGGGACTTCTGTCACCCCCCCCATTCTGAAGAGGGACAGAAGGGAAGGGAAGAACACCTACCTCTGTTGCCATGTAAGTCATTTCTCTGCCAATGTTATTTGTTTGTCCATTGAATGATTGAGATATGGACACATACATGGTTAAGTGTTGCTCTATGTTTGACTGTATTGGTTCTCTTCCTTCCATTGATAAGTGTAAGGGTGAGATTGGTTCCTTAGGTTGTTATTGTTGACGACAGAAAGATGTCTTGAACTCATTTCCATTTTGGCCTAGTGACAGGAGAAAAGGAGGAGGGCCATGAGAGAATGTTGTCATAGTGGAGGAGGAGTTGAGTTTTAGACTTTGATTTGTGAGCTTTTATTCGTCCTTGAGGAGTTGCTTTAAAAGAAGGCCAGATCGTTCCAACAGTAGAGCAGATCACGTCATTCACTCCCTAATGATACACTCCACCCTGAGAACAAACAGAACCAGGGAATGTGAGAGAGAAGAAAGAAGGGAGGAGTCCAGTGACCCACTGAGTCATCATCTACTGGGTCTGCGAACAGAGTTATAGCCCACTGGAGAGTTACAGGGTGTGTGTGTGTTGGGCTGGACTGTAGAGAGGGAGCAGTCATTCTGATCACAACAGCCTTTATCCAGGAGGATCATCCACTACTTCACAGTCAGTCACCATGTCTCAGGTAAGACTACAGTGCTGGACTAGGGAGGGACATGTAGAGTTATGACATGATCTCACCAAAGAGCTCACTGAAACTTGCCTAGAAAGTTTCTGCCTAGGAAACCTACTGGAGAACTCTACATGGGATTTTTTTAAAATCTTTTTCGGCTTTCCATTTCTTCCATCTCTTCTTCTCCAGCCTGAAGACGGGGAGGAGGGACAGCTGAAGCGTCCTGAGGTGAGCGAGGAGGATCTGATCGGAGCGAAGGAAAAGCTGATCTCCAAAGGAGAGCTGAAGGGCAAGACCATAGAAGTGATGGAGGAGTGTGGTGAGCAGAGTGCCGCTTTTATTGGCATGACAATGGGATTAGGGCAGCATTTCCCAAACTCGGTGCACAGCTGATAAAAATTATCAAAGCTTGATGATTAGCTGATTATTTTAATCAGTTGTGTAGTGCTAGGGCAAAAAAACAAAATATGCACCCTTTGGGGTCCTGAGGACAGAGTTAGGGAAACCCTGGGTTAGGGGGTTAAGAATATTGGGCAGGAGTATGTAGTTAAAAAACCTCTGAAATCTGTTTGTCGTTTTTGTCGCTGATTTAAGCGGCAATCAACAGTTGAAACTATAACAAAATATACTCCCCGCCCCTGTTTCGGTAAAAAGGCTGAGTGATGGGGCTGGAGAAATGTAACCAATCTCAAATTCATATACAGAGCTATGGATGCGAGGACTGGCCATCAAAATTATAGTTTGAACCATGTTGAGGCTAAATAGTGTTTACATTTATTTGTTTACAAACATTTGAATAGGACAAACTTATATTATGGGTTATTATGGGATACGACAGTTTAATTAAGCTTGTGAGGCATTTATAAGTTAGATTCTTCAAGAATCAATGGGTACATATTAATTAATAAGTTCAAGAATGGATGTAGCAACTGCTGATTGCCCCTTTAAGATTGGAAACACAAGTGTACATATAGAGAACCTGAGCTGCATTTAGACAGGTAGCTCAATTCTGATATTTTTTCGACTAATTGTTCTTTTGACCAATCAGATCTGATTTAATGAAAAAAAAGATCAGAATTGGGCTGCCTGTCTAAACACAGCCAGTGTTATAGAACAAGAGAGGGAGTTAGAGAGTAGAGGGGGCGTTCCTTACCGTGATGAAGTTTCCACTCCATATACAGCACAGTTGAGGATGGTCAAGACAAGAGGGAGACTCACTGAACTGTCAAACACAGTGACCCTCTCCCTGCGGCATAAACTATGGATGTTTAGACATATCTACTGTATTACGTAGCTCTTCCACTTCAGAGTGATGGATGGATCTGTGTTGTGTTCACAGAGCGTGCGGGTAAAGTCGCCCCGTCTGTGTTCAGTGGAGTGCGTTCAGGGAGAGAGACCGCCTTCAACAAGCCCCAGGCTCGACAAATCAAGAAGTAGCAGAGGCAGCAAAGCCACTTCTTATACTCCAGCCTGGTCCATATTGAAAACCACACTGGTGTGACTAAATGTGCCTTTTATTAAAATCTTGAACCCTCATTCTGTCAGGAGTCTGATTGTCAAGAAAGGAGTTTAAGTGGGCATTAACTGGACCTCAGTTGAGTAGGCTGTATTGGTTCTGTGTGAATATATTTGAGCTGTTCAGCTATACACCTTTGGTGCTCATTTAGAAGTGGATGTTCTCATCATTATGCTAAGAAGCATCTCTTTGCCATTTCCAGTCCTTTACTGTATCAGTTAGCTCTAGCTAGTGCAGTCCAGTTAGTCTAACTATTCCAGCCGTGACTATTTGTGTATCTGATAGAATAAGTCCGCAAGCAACAATGACAAACATCTAATTTTCCATGTTTTCCTTTTTATTGAAAAAAATCACATTTTATTAACAACAAGCAAAGAACCGTAAAACATTTTTTTGATCAGAACATACACTACTACAGTCGATGAGGCACAGATGGGGCAGCTTGAGGGGGTCTCTGAACAAAAGGATGAGACGGCTGGAAAGAGGGATAAAATAAAGAAGAGCAGGATGAACTTTACATGAAGGAGAACGGGGAGAGAAAAAGAGACTGCCAGGGTGATGACTTTACAAACATGAGACGCTAGCCTTAAGGAAGAAAGTGAAGATGGAGGGAGGTAGAGAAGGGTGGAGGAGGGGTGTTAGTTCTTTATTTCATGAATTTGTGCTGCTGGTCCTGGAGGATCTTAGCGGAGGACTTGGCATCGTAGAAGAGTTCGTTGATCTCTTCCACCTGCTCCCGCTCTACTCCCTCCTTCCCCTGGACTCTGCCTAACAGACTGGCTGGAGTCAGCAACTGCGCCGCATACCTGACAGAGGAGAGCGGTGGGTGAGTCAATACACGCACTAGAGCAGGGGTCTCTCCAACCTTTTCTAGCATGAGAGCTACTTTAAAATTATGAAAGATGTCACGAGCTACTCCATTTTTTCCCTAGCATTCAAATAGGCACTCTTTATTTTCCTAATTCCGTTTTCTCAGTTTAATTTTTCCTGGTTTGGGATTTTTGGGGGGGATTTTCACTCAAAATTACAATTATTCAGAGAAACAATGAAATTGGATTTTTGGAATCCATGTCAATGCTTAAATCACATCAGAATACACATTTTGAGGGCTGAAAATTGCTCATTTTGCAAGAGAAGAATGTGCTGGTCTAGTGATGTCTTTGCTGCTGCATATGTCATGACAGTTTGCAAAACAAAAGTCCAGCCGATTGATACAAATAATCATGATATACACTGAGTATACAAAACATTAAGAACACCTGCTCTTTCCCTGACAGACTGACCAGGTGAATCCAGGGGAAAGCTATGATCCCTTATTGATGTCACTTGTTCAATCCACTTCAGTGTAGATGAAGGGGAGGAGAAAGATTAAAGAGGATGTTTAAGCCTTGAGACATGGATTGTGTATGTGTGCCATTCAGAGGGTGAATGGGCAAGACAAAAAACATAAGTGCCTTTGAACGAGGTATGGTAGTAGGTGCCTGGCGCACCAGTTTGTGTCAAGAACTGCAACTCTGCTGGGTTTTTCATGCTCAACAGTTTCCTGTGTGTATCTTGAATAGTCCAGATAAAAGACAGATAAAACAGGATGCACTCTCACAGCTTGATGGTGGATAGATTATACACTGCTCAAAAAAATAAAGGGAACAATTAAACAACACAATGTAACTTCAAGTCAATCACACTTCTGTGAAATCAAACTGTCCACTTAGGAAGCAACACTGATTGACAATAAATGTCACATGCTGTTGTGCAAATGGAATAGACAACAGGTGGAAATTATAGGCAATTAGCAAGACACCCCCAATAAAGGACTCGTTTTGCAGGTGGTGACCACAGACCACTTCTCAGTTCCTATGCTTCCTGGCTGATGTTTTGGTCACTTTTGAATGCTGGCGGTGCTTTCACTCTAGTGGTAGCATGAGACGGAGTCTACAACCCACACAAGTGGCTCAGGTAGTGCAGCTCATCCAGGATGGCACATCAATGCGAGCTGTGGCAAGAAGGTTTGCTATCTGTCAGCGTAGTGTCCAGAGCATGGAGGCGCTACCAGGAGACAGGCCAGTACATCAGGAGACGTGGAGGAGGCCGTAGGAGGGCAACAACCCAGAAGCAGGACCGCTACCTCCGCCTTTGTGCAAGGAGGAGCACTGCCAGAGCCCTGCAAAATGACCTCCAGCAGGCCACAAATGTGCATGTGTCTGCTCAAACGGTCAGAAACAGACTCCATGAGGGTGGTATGAGGGCCCGACGTCCACAGGTGGGGGTTGTGCTTACAGCCCAACACCGTGCAGGACGTTTGGCATTTGCCAGAGAACACCAAGATTGGCAAATTCGCCACTGGCGCCCTGTGCTCTTCACAGATGAAAGCAGGTTCACACTGAGCACATGTGACAGAGTCTGGAGACGCCGCGGAGAACGTTCTGCTGCCTGCAACATCCTCCAGCATGACCGATTTGGCGGTGGGTCAGTCATGGTGTGGGGTGGCATTTCTTTCAGCCCTCCATGTGCTCGCCAGAGGTAGCCTGACTGCCATTAGGTACCGAGATGAGATCCTCAGACCCCTTGTGAGACCATATGCTGGTGCGGTTGGCCCTGGGTTCCTCCTAATGCAAGACAATGCTAGACCTCATGTGGCTGGAGTGTGTCAGCAGTTCCTGCAAGAGGAAGGCATTGATGCTATGGACTGGCCCGCCCATTCCCCAGACCTGAATCCAATTGAGCATATCTGGGACATCATGTCTCGCTCCATCCACCAACGCCACGTTGCACCACAGACTGTCCAGGAGTTGGCGGATGCTTTAGTCCAGGTCTGGGAGGAGATCCCTCAGGAGACCATCCGCCACCTCATCAGGAGCATGCCCAGGCGTTGTAGGGAGGTCATACAGGCACGTGGAGGCCACACACACTACTGAGCCTCATTTTGACTTGTTTTAAGGACATTACATCAAAGTTGGATCAGCCTGTAGTGTGGTTTTCCACTTTAATTTTGAGGGTGACTCCAAATCCAGACCTCCATGGGTTGATAAATTTGATTTCCATTGATACTTTTTGTGT
Source organism: Coregonus clupeaformis (assembly GCF_020615455.1). NCBI lineage: Eukaryota > Metazoa > Chordata > Actinopteri > Salmoniformes > Salmonidae > Coregonus > Coregonus clupeaformis. The sequence continues at coordinate 38,327,881 of NC_059203.1, read as the reverse complement.
GATTTTGTTGTCAGCACATTCAACTATGTAAAGAAAAAAATATTTAATAAGATTATTTCATTCATTCAGATCTAGGATGTGTTATTTTAGTGTTCCCTTTATTTTTTTGAGCAGTGTATAAGGCTACTATATGGTGAGTCAAGAGCAAAATAATCCACATGATTTAGGCTACATCACTGACAATCTGAAATGGTCCACCCACACAGACAGTGTGCTGAAGAAATTCTGCTTGGCCCCTAAGACCCTCAAACTTTTATAGATAGATGCATCATTGAGAGCATCCTGTCAGGCTGTATCACCACCTGATACGGCAACTGCACCGTCCGCAACCGCAGGGCTCTCCAGAGGGTGGTGCGGTCTGCCCAAAGCATCACCGGTGGCACACTGCCTGCCCTCTAGGACATCTACAGCACCCGATGTCACAGGAAGGCCAAGAAGAGGACCTCAGCCACCATGGCCTGTCCACACCTGTACTGACCTCCAGAAGGTGAGATCAGTACAGGTGCATCAAAGCTGGGACAGAAAGACTGAAAAACAGCTTCTATCTCCAGGCCATCAGACTGTTAAATAGTCACCACTAGCCAGCCTCCGCCCAGTACCCTGCCCTGAACCTTAGTCACTGTTACTAGCCAGCTGTCACCCGGTTACTCAACCCTGCACCTTAGAGGCTGCTGCCCTATGTACATAACATGGAACACTGGTCACGTTAATAATGTTTATATACTGTTTTACCCATTTCATATGTATATACTGTATTCTAGTCAAGGCCATCCTATTCAACTATTGCTGTACATATACTATTCTATCCACGTATTCTTCAGATATACTATATATATTCTATCAATGTCTATACATCCCATCATACATATATTTATACGCCGGACTCTGACATTGCTTGTCCTAACATTTCTATATTTCTTAATTATATTATTTTACTTTTTAGATTTGTGTGTATTGTTAGATATTACTGCACTGTTGGAGCTAAGAACACAAGCATTACGCTACACCTGCAATAACATCTGCTAAATATGTGTACGTGACCAATAAAATTAGATTTGACATTGTTGCATGCTAAATGTTTCTGATCAGTGATGGATGAGTATAAATGAGCTACCACCTCCACTTGCCCAGCCAGAGATCAATTAACCAAATATACAGATGGAGATTCAGTGAAACAAAATCACATTGATTGATTATCAGACATGTCACAGGCATTTGGTAAGAAGGACAGGCTACTACAGTTGAAGTCGGAAGTTTACATACACCTTAGCCAAATACATTTAAATTCCGTTTTTCACAATTCCTGACATTTAATCCTAGTAAAAATTCCCTGTCTTAGGTCAGTTAGGATCACCACTTTATTTTACATTTACGTCATTTAGCAGACGCTCTTATCCAGAGCGACTTACAGTTAGTGCATACATTATTCTTATTTGTTTTATTTATTTATTTTATTTGTATTTTTAAATGTAAAAAAATTTCATACTGGCCCCCCGTGGGAATCGAACCCACAACCCTGGCGTTGCAAACGCCATGCTCTACCAACTGAGCTACCTCCCTGCCGGCCATTCCCTCCCCTACCCTGGACGACGCTGGGCCAATTGTGCGCCGCCCCATTGGTCTCCCGGTTGCGGCCGGCTACAGCAGAGCCTGGATTCGAACCAGGATCTCTAGTGGCACAGCTAGCACTGCGATGCAGTGCCTTAGACCACTGAGCCACTCGGGAGACAGAATACACATGTTTTACGAATGTGAAATGTCAGAATAATAGTATAGAGAATGATTTATTTCAGCTTTTATTTCTTTCATCACATTCCCAGTGGGTCAGAAGTTTACATACAGTCAATTAGTATTTGGTAGCATTGCCTTTAAAATTGGTTAACTTGGGTCAAACATGTTGGGTAGCCTTCCACAAGCTTCCCACAATAAGTTGGGTGAATTTTGGCCCATTCCTCCTGACAGAGATGGTGTAACTGAGTCAGGTTTGTAGGCCTCCTTGCACACACATGCTTTTTCAGTTCTGCCCACACATTTTCTATAGGATTGAGGTCAGGGCTTTGTGATGGCCACTCCAATACCTTCACTTTGTTGTCCTTAAGCCATTTTGCCACAACTTTGGAAGTATCCTTGGGGTCATTGTCCACTTGGAAGACCCATTTGCGACCAAGCTTTAACTTCCTGACTGATGTCTTGAGATGTTGCTTCAATATATCCACATAATTTTCCTTCCTCATGATGCCATCTATTTTGTGAAGTGCACCAGACCCTCCTGCAGCAAAGCACCCCCACAGCATGATGCTGCCACCCCCGTGCTTCACGGTTGGGATGGTGTTCTTCGGCTTGCAAGTACCCCCTTTTTCCTCCAAACATAAAGATGGTCATTATGGCCAAACAGTTCTATTTTTGTTTCATCATACCAGAGGACATTTCTCCAAAAAGTAAGATCTTTGTCCCCATGTGCAGTTGCAAACCGTAGTCTGGCTTTTTTATGACGGTTTTGGAAACGTGGCTTCTTCCTTGCTGAGCGGCCTTTCAAGTTATGTCGATATAGGACTCGTTTTATTGTGGATATAGATACTTTTGTACCTGTTTCCTCCAGCATCTTCACAAGGTCCTTTGCTGTTGTTCTGGGATTGATTTGCACTTTTCGCACCAAAGTACGTTCATCTCTAGGAGACAGAACGCGTCTCCTTCCTGAGCGGTATGACGGATGCGTGGTCCCATGGTGTTTATACTTGCGTACCATTGTTTGTACAGATGAATGTGGTACCTTCAGGCGTTTGGCAATTGCTCCCAAGGATGAACCAGACTTGTGGAGGTCTACAATTGTTTTCTGAGGTCTTGGCTGATTTCTTTTGATTTACCCATGATGTCAAGCAAAGAGGCACTGTGTGTGAAGGTAGGCCTTGAAATACATCCACAGGTACACCTCCAATTGACTCAAATGTTGTAAATTAGCCTAGCAGAAGCTTCTAAAGCCATGACATCATTTTCTGGAATTTTCCAAGCTGTTTAAAAGGCACAGTCAACTTAGTGTATGTAAATTTCTGACCCACTGGAATTGTGATACAGTGAATTATAAGTGAAATAATCTCTGTAAACAATTGTTGGAAAAATTACTTGTGTCATGCACAAAGTAGATGTCCTAACCGACTTGCCAAAACTATAGTATGTTAACAAGAAATTTGTGGAGTTGTTGAAAAACGAGTTTTAATGACTCCAACCTAAGTGTATGTAAACTTCCGACTTCAACTGTACATGAGTGAAGAGCAAAGTCCACTTATTAAAGGAAAACTCCACCCAAAAACTATCTTTTGTTGTTTGTTTCATTAGTCCATTGTTGACATAGTCCCAAACTGTTTTGCTTGTCAGCAATCAAGTTTTCAAGATACTGTATGTAACTTTCAAAATACAGAAATCATCCCCATATGATGCATACGGGGATGATTTCTGTATTTTGAAAGTTACATATCTTGAAAACTTGATTGCTGACAAGCAAAACAGTATTTTCTGAATTATTTGGCGAGCTACTCATAGGTGGGCTGCGAGCTACTGGTAGCTAGTGATCTACCTGTTGGAGACCCCTGCACTAGAGACAATGGAGTGTGTGCACAGAGTAACCGACTGGTGAGTGTTACCGGAGTGTGGTCTTGGTTCCGATCTCTCCCAGGTGACTGAGTGCCTCCTCACTGATGTTGATCCCCTCAGTCTGAGCACGAATCTTAATGATCTACAGAGAACACACACGCTCTCAGCATCACGCCACAGTGACCACATACTTAATATATTAACATACCATCACTCACACACACACTTCATATGTAGGAATGCCATCTCAGATGTGATAACACACACACACACACCTGCTTCATCTCCTGTGGTGTGTAGAGCATGGTGCGGATGATCATGACTCTGTCCAGCAGGTCCAGAGGAATGCCATGGGGAGAGCTGATGTCCTCTGTCCCCCTGATAACCAACCAACCACACAACAGAAAGGCTAGTAAACAGAGTAATAGGTTGCTATAACCATTAATGTTTCAAATCAAATCAATTTTTATTGGCCACATGCGCCGAATACAACAGGTGCAGACATTACAGTGAAATGCTTACTTACAGCCCTTAACCAACAGTGCATTTATAAAAAAAAAAAAATAAGTAAAATAAAACAACAAAAAAGTGTTGAAAAAATAAAAACGTAAAATAACAGTAGGGAGGCTATATATACACGGGGGTACCGGTGCAGAGTCAATGAGCGGGGGCACCGGCTAGTTGAGGTAGTTGAAGTAATATGTACATGTGGGTAGAGTTATAGTGACTATGCATAAATAATTAAACAGAGTAGCAGCAGCGTAAAAATATGGGGTGGGGGGGCAGTGCAAATAGTCCGGGTAGCCATGATTAGCTGTTCAGGAGTCTTATGGCTTGGGGGTAGAAGCTGTTGAGAAGTCTTTTGGACCTAGACTTGGCACTCCGGTACCGCTTGCCGTGCGGTAGCAGAGAGAACAGTCTATGACTAGGGTGGCTGGAGTCTTTGACAATTTTGAGGGCCTTCCTCTGACACCGCCTGGTATAGAGGTCCTGGATGGCAGGAAGCTTGGCCCCAGTGATGTACTGGGCCGTACGCACTACCCTCTGTAGTGCCTTGCGGTCGGAGGCCAAGCAGTTGCCATACCAGGCGGTGATGCAACCAGTCAGGATGCTCTCGATGGTGCAGCTGTAGAGTGTGCAACTTTATTTATTTTTATAGCTTCCAAAACAGACTGTCACAGTAACTCACATTCAAACTGACTGGGAGAGGCAATCCCCTGCATGCACATTAGCACACCCACCCACCTAATGAGGCAGTTGCCCCTATTGGAGGCGAACACTACGATGGGTGCGATGGTGCTCTCCAGGGCTCGGTGGAGGTAGGTGAAACACTCGATGTCCAGCATGTGCACCTCGTCCACAAACAGCACCCCGGGGACCAGCTCAGCCACACCCTGGTCAATGTAGCGGTTTACTACCTTGTTGATCTCAGCTCGCAGCTTGTCTAATGGACAGCAGGAAGGGCCAATGAAGAGCCAGGGATCAGGCAAGGGAGCCAATCAAAAGGCAAGGACAGAGCAGAAAGGGTGGGGTTCTTTTGAGTGATGTTTATTGGGGGGAGGGGTTGGGATTTTGAAAGTACAACCTGCTATTACTCCAAGGATATAACTAGGGTTGTGGGTTTTAAAATGTTAGGCTACATGCTTCAGGTCTTACCTGTGATCTCTGTCTTCTTGGGCTTCATCAGTTGTCCCATCATAGACAGGATATCTTGACCTCCCTGCGAGGAGAGTAACCTCACTGCATATATATTTTCTAAGTGTATATCTACAGTGCAGTCTCATATTCACTTGAATCAGGGTCTAGGGGAGACTGTGTGTGTGTGTACCTGTGGTCTAGCGTTGGCAATATCCAGGTCATGTAGTGTGACGTCTTGGATGATCTCTTTCTTCTTGTGGACGTCCCCCTTAGGCAGCGGCACGTACTCCTCAGCCTCCAGGTCAAACTCTGTGGCAAATGTGTCACACCGACCTTGTCTCTGACCACACCCCACACAGACACATGGAAGGAACGGTTCAACACAGAACACAGGCATCAAATATTAACCCAATCCCATCAGAGGTGGTCAGGTGGCTGAAACTAGGCCAATCCCATCAGAGGTGGTCAGGTGGCTGAAACTAGGCCAATCACTTCATAGGGGAACAAAAAGAAGGGATGGGAGGAGGAGGGAGAGCAGGTGTATGACTCCATGCCAACTCAAGGAGGGCATGAAAGAGGTGGGGGGATGAAAGAGTAAGAGTCAGGGAGGGTCCTCCGGGGGCTGTCAACAGCATCAAATATAAGGACCATCCCTCCCTCCCTCACCTGCCCACCTACACCCTCGGCCCCCCCAGCCCACCTACACCCTCGGCCCCCCCAGCCCACCTACACCTCGGCCCCCCAGCCCACCTGCCCCACCAGCCCACCTGCACCCTCGGCCCCCCAGCCCACCTGCCCCCAGCCCACCTACACCCTCGGCCCCCCCAGCCCACCTGCCCCACCAGCCCACCTGCACCCTCGGCCCCCCCAGCCCACCTGCCCCCCCAGCCCACCTACACCCTCGGCCCCCCCAGCCCACCTGCCCCACCAGCCCACCTGCACCCCTCGGCCCCCAGCCCACCTGCCCCCCAGCCCACCTACACCCTCGGCCCCCCCAGCCCACCTGCCCCACCAGCCCACCTACACCCTCGGCCCCCCAGCCCACCTGCCCCACCAGCCCACCTGCACCCTTGGCCCACCTACACCCTCAGCCCCCCAGCCCCTCTACACCCTCGGCCCCCCAGCCCACCTACACCCTCGGCCCCCAGCCCACCTGCCCCCCCAGCCCACCTGCACCCTCGGCCCACCTACACCCTCAGCCCCCCCCAGCCCCTCAGCCCCCCAGCCCACCTACACCCTCGGCCCACCTGCACTAATTAAAGAAGCCGTCAACACGCGTCAAACTAAGCCATGAGGCCCACCAGAACAGAGGGAGCGGAGGAGAGATGGAGATAGTAGAGAGATGAAACAGGACTGGGCCAGGAGGAAGGCGCACTGTGTTCTTTTAGTGTCGTTTTTTTTGTTGTGTATTCTTAGTTTGTGTACTTGTTTGTTAGTTTATCTACTTACTACTTTGTATAGTATGTGTACAATTACTTTGGACTTAAATGTTTGAGCCATTGCAAATGTGTAATTTGTGTATAGGAGCCTTTTCAAAGCGAGTGTTTGTATAGAAGTGTACTGTAATAAGTGGAAGTGTACTGATACTTTGACGGCGCCACTGTTTGCTTCAATGTAGATGACATCTCCCACTTCCACACGCTCCTTCTGCAGGCTCTCATAAATACTGGGGTCCAGCTAAACAAACAACACAGAGACACAGACAGTGAGACACATGGGCAACTCCTATATGGACTGGTCTAGCCTCTGACTCGTGCCTGACCTTGAGCTGCTTGGTGCCCTTGCCGGTCTTCAGTCCGATGATGACGTGACTGATGGTCTTCCCGTAACCACCCATGGGGTTCTCCGTCTCACAGGGGGTCAGCTCTGTAACCTCCCCCTCATACACCTCCTTGGTCTCCTTAATACGCAGCCCTGGAGGAGGGAGAACAGGGTCAGGGTCACACACACTGAATGAACTATGTAAAGCCTTTATTCTCTTGAATCAATAAAACCGCCACATCCTTTGGTCTACCTGGCGGATAATTTATTGGAGAATGTGAGACAGTGTGTGTGTGAGTGTGTGTACAGTGCATGGTCCTCTCTCGTGTAATGTGATCACACTGTAGCCCTTGTTCCTCCTGCATACAGCCTCTCGGTGTGTGAGTGGCGGGGGGGCTGGGAGTGAGAGACACACTTCTGAGGGAGAGGCCGTCTGTCAGAGTGCTCTTATCAGGGGGGTGTCGACAGGCTCAGAATGTACCACGCCCTTTTCCTCCATCGTAATGCTTGTGTGTTCTGTCCTGGGGAGGGGTGAGGGTGCGGACCACCACTCCGCTCTCAACCCACGCTCCATTTCCTTCTCTGTGACAGGTAATGTCAACACTCCAACAAACCCCTTCCCCCAATCCCTCTCCAAGGCCTTCCTCCCCAGTGTCAACAGCCACACTGATACCCTCCCCTTGTCCTGCTTCTCAGCCCAGTAGGAGGAGTGTGGAGGAGAACACCTGGTTCTGAAGTCTATTCTGATGGTGGTGCAGCAGGTGAATGAAGGGTGCAGCTTTATCTGGTCTCCAATTGACCCAAGCTTATGAGCGTGTGTTAGTGCTGAGCGATCAACCACATTTTTTTGTTTGTCTGTTTTTTAAACAACTAATTGACCGACGTCGGTTCAATTATTTTAATTCCATTTTGTTTTTGTTTTTCTGTGGGCTCATTGCGCAGTTTCTCGAGATAAATCAGATCAAGCCCAAACTGTGCGATGTAGTAGGGAGTTGTATTTTCCAACAGGCCAATATTCTACATATACTGAACAAAAATATAAACGCAACATGTAAAGTCCCATGTGTCATGAGCTGAAATAAAAGATCCCAGAGATGTTCCATATGCACAAAAAGCTTATTTATCTCAAATGTTGTGCAGAAATTTGTTTACATCCCTGTTAGTGAGCATTTCTCCTTTGCCAAAATAATCCATCCACCTGATACAGTGGGGAAAAAAAGTATTTAGTCAGCCACCAATTGTGCAAGTTCTCCCACTTAAAAAGATGAGAGTGGCCTGTAATTTTCATCATAGGTACACGTCAACTATGACAGACAAATTGAGAAAAAAAATTCCAGAAAATCACATTGTAGGATTTTTTATGAATTTATTTGCAAATTATGGTGGAAAATAAGTATTTGGTCACCTACAAACAAGCAAGATTTCTGGCTCTCACAGACCTGTAACTTCTTCTTTAAGAGGCTCCTCTGTCCTCCACTCGTTACATGTATTAATGGCACCTGTTTGAACTTGTTATCAGTATAAAAGACACCTGTCCACAACCTCAAACAGTCACACTCCAAATTCCACTATGGCAAAGACCAAAGAGCTGTCAAAGGAAACCAGAAACAAAATTGTAGACCTGCACCAGGCTGGGAAGACTGGATCTGCAATAGGTAAGCAGCTTGGTTTGAAGAAATCAACTGTGGGAGCAATTATTAGGAAATGGAAGACATACAAGACCACTGATAATCTCCCTTGATCTGGGGCTCCACGCAAGATCTCACCCCGTGGGGTCAAAATGATCACAAGAACGGTGAGCAAAAATCACAGAACCACATGGGGGGACCTAGTGAATGACCTGCAGAGAGCTGGGACCAAAGTAACAAAGCCTACCATCAGTAACACACTACGCCGCCAGGGACTCAAATCCTGCAGTGCCAGATGTGTCCCCCTGCTTAAGCCAGTACATGTCCAGGCCCGTCTGAAGTTTGCTAGAGTGCATTTGGATGATCCAGAAGAGGATTGGGAGAATATCATATGGTCAGATCAAACCAAAATATAACTTTTTGGTAAAAACTCAACTCGTCGTGTTTGGAGGACAAAGAATGCTGAGTTGCATCCAAAGAACACCATACCTACTGTGAAGCATGTGGGTGGAAACATCATGCTTTGGGGCTGTTTTTCTGCAAAGGGACCAGGACGACTGATCCGTGTAAAGGAAAGAATGAATGGGGCTATGTATCGTGAGATTTTTTGTGAAAACCTCCTTCCATCAGCAAGGGCATTGAAGATGAAACGTGGCTAGGGTATTTCAGCATGACAATGATCCCAAACACACCGCCCGGGCAACGAAGGAGTGGCTTCATTAGAAGCATTTCAAGGTCCTGGAGTGGCCTAGCCAGTCTCCAGATCTCAACCCCATAGAAAATCTTTGGAGGGAGTTGAAAGTCCGTGTTGCCCAGCGACAGCCCCAAAACATCACTGCTCTAGAGGAGATCTGCATGGAGGAATGGGCCAAAATACCAGCAACAGTGTGTGAAAACCTTGTGAAGACTTACAGAAAACGTTTGACCTGTGTCATTGCCAACAAAGGGTATATAACAAAGTATTGAGAAACTTTTTTTATTGACCAAATACTTATTTTCCACCATAATTTCCAAATAAATTCATTAAAAATCCTACAATGTGATTTTCTGGATTTTTTTTCTGATTTTGTCTGTCAAAGTTGACGTGTACCTATGATGAAAATTACAGGCCTCTCTCATCTTTTTAAGTGGGAGAACTTGCACAATTGGTGGCTGACTAAATACTTTTTTCCCCCACTGTAGGTGTGACATATCGAGAAGCTGATTAAACAGCATGATCGTTACACAGGTGTACCTTGTGCTGGGGACAATAAAAAGCCACTCTAAAATGTGCAGTTTTGTCACACAACACAATGCCACAGATGTCTCAAGTTTTGAGGGAGCGTGCAATTGGCATGCTGACTGCAGGAATGTCCACCAGAGCTTTGTCAGATAATTGTATGTTTATTTCTCTACCATAAACCGCCTCCAACGTCGTTTTAGAGAATTTGGCAGTACGTCCAACCAGACTAAATACCACAGACCACGTGTAACCACGCCAGCCCAGGACCTCCACATCCGGCTTCTTCACCTGCGGGATTTCACCCGGACAGCTGATGAAACTGAAGAGTATTTATGTCTGTAATAAAGCCCATTTGTGGGGAAAAACTCATTCTGATTGGCTGGGCCTGGTTCCCCAGTGGGTGGGCCTATGGCTGCGCCCCTGCCCAGTCATGTGAAATCCATAGATTAGGGCCTAATTTATTTATTTCAAGTGACTGATTTCCTTATATGAACTATAACTCAGTAAAATCTTGAAATTGTTGTATGTTGCGTTTATATTTTGTTCAGTATAGTTTCACACATTAAACGTGGTAATTAACTACAATGACCATAATCCATTGCGCGTCTACTTGTCTGGTCTGTGTTTCTTTTACGCCTGCTACGTAAAAGAGAGAAGAATGCATAACCGAGAGGGCTAGAGAGCAGTTACTTCGAGGTATCTCTGCCTCAAAATACATGATCTAAGTCATTGTTAGTTGGTATTCTGCAGTAATTAAAGTATGGCTTACTTACTTTGATTAACTACTAAAATAGTGACTTTGTCAGACAGCAGCTCTATAGAGATTATATGATGACTTGGAATTAAATAATAAAGTCATCAAATAAAACAAACGTAATAATAATATTTTAATTATTAATTAAAGTAATTAAACATTTGAAACCCCACCTCTTTAAGGAATACCTGGGATAGGATAAAGTAATCCTTCTACCCCCCCAAAAAAATATATATATATATTTAAAAAAAATAAAAAAAAATATGAAAAATAATAAAAAATTAAACAAAATAAAAAGTGTAAAGTGGTTTTCCCACTGGCTATAGGTTGAATGCACCAATTTGTATGTCGCTCTGGATAAGAGCGTCTGCTAAATGACGTAAATGTGCCCTTGAGCAAGGCACTTAACCCTAATTGCTCCTGTAAGTCGCTCTGGATAAGAGCGTCTGCTAAATGACTAAAATGTAAATGTAATGTGAATAAATGATGGTTAATAAGTGATTAGCAGTAATGGGCAGTCACTACCATCATGGGACTTTTATTAATTGTTTTATTCTGTGTTGTTACAGCATTTAACCCATATAATGAATTTAAAGGTGCAATATGCAGAAATCGCAACGCCATTTCCTGGTTGCTAAAATTATAATAGCCCGCCTTTATGTGACAAAACAAGCAATGTATAGTGTAGAGAATCATCGTACCATCTAAACCGCTGTGAAATGTATTTTCAATAACCAACAATGTTGTATTTTCAGTAAAAGTAAGACACAAAAACAAAACTTAAGAACGGGAAGCATAGAAATAGCGCACATAGAATAGATCTACCGCTTCTTAGACTTGCTTTCAATGAGAATGATAGGACTATAACACATTACTATGTGAATTTAGTCGGGTCGCCCAAAAGGTGACATATTGCAGCTTTAAAATAAAAAAATAAAAATTGAAAACGAAATCAAAAACCGGGATAAGTTTTTTTATAATCTAACCGAAACTACCTCAAAAAGCACAACTCGCTCAGCACTAGTGTGTGTGTGATCCATTCCCAGTGGCCCTGTGTTTGTGTGTGGCCCCTCACCTATGGCCCTCCTGAAGTTCTCCATCAGCACTTCTGTTTTCTTGATCTCAGAAGAGTAGACCTCACTGCCCACCATGGGGCAGAAGGGCACCTTGTTGCCGAGCTCCTGTGCCATAGCCAAAGCCAGGGCGGTCTGCAGGGGGGAAAGAGATGGAGCAAAGTAGGGTTGGTCAAAGTCTCTCAAGTCTTGTATTCTTTCTACTACTGTGGAGGCCAGGAGACACAGTAAGCATATCAGACATTTCACAATTAAGACTTCGGTGTATCATTTAAGTACTGCAGTAACATTTTGTCTACCTTTCCTGTACCGGGGGGTCCAGCAAGTAAAACTGCCCTTCCCGACATCTTCTTTGAGCGGATCAGTTCCACAATAATACCACAAGCCTGTTGATAGATTATTATTATTATTTTTAAAGAACATACCAAGCCCAGTTGGTAGTTGTTTTATTGAAAATGAGAAATATAATAATAAAGAATAAATCAAAGAAAAATGCCCTTCAAAGTAACGTGATTTCTTAAAAACAGTGGCTAAAAGTTAGCTTGGCATATAGCTTGCTGGTTTTCCTACCTCTCTTGCGGTCTCCTGTCCGACAAGACCTGACGCATTTTGCTTTGCGTTCCCGGCCTCGTCCAGCCCGAGTCCTTTCACATGGCTGTGAGACGCGATGCGCTGGGTTTTCGTGGTACTTTTGACTTCCTCGATCTTCATGGCTGTGTTTTTTTATGAACGTCTTATAAGAAAGCAATAAAAGCTAACAAAAATGCCCCCTTGATCGTTATTTATTCACCTTTAGAAAAGGCGCAGTAACTCAAAACACACAGAAGCGATCTGTTTCAATGTGGGTTACCAAGGAAGTACCACCCGAAAGTTAAATGTTTTTGCTCTAAGAGGTACACTATTGGACAATTATGCTCTTCTGTTATAAAGCGATTGGATAGAAGCACTGTCAATCTCACTCATGCACAAGACCGCCACGCCTCTTTTTGTCTTTTATTTCTGCTTGTGTTCACTTCACTTTGACTTTACGGAAACTGGTACATCATTTGAGATTGATTCCTGCCTTTGAGATTGAATTTTGTCGCCTACAATCTCTTTGCTTAGCAATATAATTAGTGTTGAACTCTAGACGGATATTTCTTCACACCTCATGATTTTGTAGCCTCTACTTGTGAGAGGGAATAAAACGTTACTCACACTGGCATAATTTCCAGAGGACTGTTTTTACTGATACGCAGGAAGAACATTTGAAAGAAAAGTTTTGTGTAGTTCGACAGTTAACATTAGTGTTTAGCTACCTATATTTCATTAAACATATGAATGAATTGTAACGTAAGGAGTTCAATTAATGAACTTATTGAATGAATGTTAGTTTAACGTAAAGGTTGTCAATTGTGTCATTACTGAACGTAACTAGAGTTCAAGGTCCAGCCAGTAACGCTAACGTTAGCTGCTGAAGTTGCGACAAGAGCAGAAAGCTAACGTTAGCTAGCTACCCGTCATGGCAGACTCGAGCAACAACCACCCGAAGACCCTCAATTTTAATGTGGGGGTACTTGGTCATGTCGACAGCGGGAAGACGTCGCTTGCCAGGGCGCTCAGCAGCACAGCGTCCACTGCTGCCTTTGACAAGAACCCCCAGTCCCGAGAGAGAGGCATCACCCTGGATCTCGGCTTCTCCTCCTTCACCGTGGACCTCCCCGAGCAGCTGCGGGAGGACTCCGGGGGCTACGGCTACGACAACCTGCAGTTCACGCTGGTGGACTGTCCTGGACACGCGTCCCTCATTCGCACCATCATTGGGGGTGAGAGAAGTGAATGAAGAGAATATCATATTACTGCAGAGATAAATCGATAACCTAACCATAGTGGCAAGAGAGCAAATGCACAGGTGTTGACACCTGTGTAACGGTGGAGATCCCATCACTCACACTAAATGACTGTACATATTTAAACTGGCCAGTCAGCTGTCTGACAGCTCCTGGTACTCTAGCCCTGAGTTTGACTGCCAGCTTCAATAATGGCAAGTGGGAACATACAATGACTTAATCAGATATGGATATGGCTAATTGATTGCGGGTGTAAAAAAAGAGTTTAAACTCTAGACTCAACCAGCAGAGGGCGACTGGAACTGCAGAATAAAGACTACACATACACCCCATACAAATATACTTTATTTCTCGACTCAACTGTGTAAGATAGCCATTACATGGTTAACCCACACTGACTGACTGGCCCCTCCACTAGCCTGTGGCTTGGCAAGGAAGAGGGAGAGAGAGGAGCAATGGGTTGAAGTCTCCAGGAGGACGAAAGAGACCTCCTTACCCTTACGCCCCAGCTGAAACCTGCTTACTCATTCCCCCTCTCTTTCTTGCTACTATCTCCCTTCTTTCTCTCTCTCCTCACTCCTTAGGAGTGTTTGTAGGGTTGATCCACTTTTCTATTATTAGTTTTATTATTTCTAGGTAAGGAATTGACTATATGTATCCTGGAAGAGGAGACTGCTTTAACAGGGCTGAGAGGTGAGGGTATGCATTGGTGGGAGAAGAAGATGGGAGTTGAAGGAAATCAGGATAAGGGGAGCACACACAGTGGCAGTGTGGCCTGAGTCAGTGTACATGGCTGGTAGTTTGCTATATAAAGCCATGGCTGGTAGTTTGCTATATAAAGCCAGTGTGTCCCTGTGGATGGCACATCCTGTCGATTTAGGGCGGAAGGAAAGTGTGGGGATCAGGGTATGTAATAAACTTCCTCTCCTGTCCCTAATGGGGAGAGCACAGGAAATAAAGAGCGCCAAAGAGAGGCAGATAAAATAGGGGAGCACAGGAAAGAAAGAATGCCAAAGAGAGGGAAAGAAAAGAGGGAGAGGAAAGACAACCAAGTGAGCTGGGGCTCAAATTTCAGCCCTCTAGCCCTTCTCCCTTTTTTACATCCCTCTCTACCCTTTGTACCCTCCATCTTCTCTCTCTCCCTCTCTTCTTATGTTGTTATTCTTGGTTGTCTGTTGCTGTTTCTCCATTGGTTGCTCAACTTATGACTGGTCATATGGGCCCTGTGTAGATAAGCTGTAACCATGCAGTGCTGAGTGGTCACAATCATTTAACTGCAGTAGTTTTGGACTGGGGTGTTATTATAGACAAGCCATATAGCATACATAAAAGTCTAATTGTGAGTGTGTGTGTTCCAGGGGCTCAGATCATAGACCTGATGATGCTGGTGGTAGACGTGGTGAAGGGGATCCAGACCCAGACAGCAGAGTGTCTGCTGATAGGAGAGCTGACCTGCCCCCACATGGTGGTCATTCTCAACAAGACTGACCTGCTGCCGCCCAACAAGAGACAGACCGTCATCGACAAGATGACCAAGAGACTGCACAAGACCCTGGAGAACACCAGGTAACACACACACCAGGCCCCCAGTGTCCTTTCTGGAGCGTGAAGTCACCAGCTCTGCTGGTCGGCTACTGTGTAGCCACCTAGCACTGCCAAAAGCCCTGGGCTTGTATCCACAAAGCGTTTCAGTGTAGGAAATTGGTCGTAAGTGCTGAGAATAGAGACATCTTACTCCTACTCTTATGGGTAGAAATAAAAGCTATGCAGGAAGGGCTTTAGTCATAAGAGTCCCACCAAGTCGACAGATATTTATGACATAAGCTGTCCTAACCAGTTAATAGTTACCAGCAGGTGTCTTGATAATAGAAAAATGCAGCGAGTCAGTGGTTCCTGTGCCACATGCAACTGCTTTGGAGTTGTTCAAAGAATGTTTTGATATTTCTATACGATCAATCTATAAATAATCTAGACCTACATGCTACAGTATCTCTTGTGTCTTTGACAATGATTTCACATGAGGCCTATTTCACATGATATGCCTAAATACGTATAACTAATAAATAAACACGTTTTTCTTTTGATTATTTAATTACCTACATTATGTTATTTCAAGCTATTCATTTGGAGCGCAACATCACGTTGTTAAAAAATATGTCTAATTGGACATGTCTACAAGTTGGGAAATTGAAGGCATCTAGGGCTTATGTTAACTTTGATTGTTTTCGATGAAAATGATAGACCTTTCAAACGTTGTATGCAACTTTATCTGCAAATGACTTGATGCCTTCTGTGCCAAATCGATTTAGATTTGTTAAACAGGAGTGACAAGTGTGTTGATATAATGGTAATTGTCAAAATTCCGCTTTTAACAACCATCAGAATTGGTTAAAAAAGTTTATGCATGCCAACATATTAAACAATAATTAAGAGTAGGCACATTTTCGTGTCAGTCAAATTATATAAAACATTTTATCATTGCAACATTTGATGTACAGTCACATTCACCGTAGTTGTCTGAAGCAACGCGTGCTATAGAGTTCACAGCTGGTGATGCCCTCATCGTGATTGGTTATTCCCAATCATTTACAACATGTCAATGAGCATCATCACTATCTTTCCTTTGCGGTACCTCAACTGTTGTGATTACCAGCTGAGATACATTTTTATGAGTTGATTTTACTTCTGGCTCAGAGTTTGTCTGAGCAGTGACTTAACATCATCCTAAAACCTACTCTGAGCTGGGATTTATTTTTGTCTTTAAACAGGTTTTAACAGGATTCTAAGAACTTTTCTGAGATGCTTTGTGGATGATCACCAGTACTGCCAAACACATTTTGTTTAGACTGCCGTTTTGGGCTATAAAATGTGTTTATTATGATCAAGTTCGATCCCCACTGTGAATTATTTTAAAGTTCGCTACAAATCTAGATATTGAATTAAATAGTGATACATTCTGACTACTACATTTGTCGTCACACAGAACCAGGTGCTGACACAGACCAATCATGGCCGGCAGGCTACGAGGAGGCTCCATAGACATTAAGGTTGACTCTCTCAGGCAGGATGAGAACGACTACATCGACCATGATCCTTTGCTAGTTACGGCCACTTTGACTATGATCGTTAGCGATTTTTTGGGGTGCCATTCAGCCCCATTCAGCAATAATAGCGTGCTTCAAATTCAAATATTACCAACTTCATGTGCCATCGGGAGTTTTCCATAGGAATACATGGATGACGTCAACGCTATCACTATCTGCTGGTTTTAATGTCTATGACACACATACAGTAAATCTAACCCTCGTTTCATCCCCTGTTGGACAGATTTAAAGACTGTCCTGTGATTGCCTTGGCAGCAAAGCCTGGGGGTCCTGAGGCCCCTGAATCAGAGGAGCCCCATGGAGTGCCTGAGTTAATAGAGGTAAAGACCCTGAACACACTGGTGCCCCAGGATGTGCCTGAGTTAATAAAGGTAAAGACCCTGAACACACTGGTGCCCCAGGATGTGCCTGCACTATTAGCAGTTTGGGTTAATATTCTGACTGGTGTGTAGAAGTCTTCAATGATACATACAGTATCATACAGTAAAAGGTCGATCTTACAGAACAAAGAGGTATGACAGATACTGTCAGGTCAGGGGGTTCTGCCATATGATTAAAACACAAGAGACACTGTCAGGTCAGGGGGTTCTGCCCTATGATTAAAACACAAGAGACACTGTCAGGTCAGGGGGTTCTGCCCTATGATTAAAACACAAGAGACACTGTCAGGTCAGGGGGTTCTGCCCTATGATTAAAACACAAGAGACACTGTCAGGTCAGGGGGTTCTGCCCTATGATTAAAACACAAGAGACACTGTCAGGTCAGGGGGTTCTGCCCTATGATTAAAGAGACACTGTCAGGAAGTGTTTATGAAACCACAGGATACACACTCAACACTAATATATGGCTCTCTGTGTGTATGACTCTGAATCACACTCATGCCTACAATGACCTTACAATGTTATGACAGCAGTTTTGACTTTGGTGTGTGTGTCCTAGCTGTTGAAGAGCCAGACGTACCTCCCTCACAGAGACCCGGGGGGAGCCCTACTGATGGCCGTGGACCACTGCTTCTCCATCCGTGGTCAGGGCACAGTCATGACCGGAACCATCCTACAGGGGGCGCTGGCTGTCAACGACACTGTGGAGATCCCAGCGCTCAAGGTACGGTCACTAACCACAGAACACTGATGTACATGACCACTGAAAGAAGTCTTGGTCAGTGGTTCTCAACCTCAATCCCCCATGTCTATGGACCAGAAACCATTCTTTGTGATATTGCAGAACATTACAGTGCATTAGTCAATTTAATTTGTTCTAATTGTAGTTAATGTGATCCTATAAAGAGACTATAGCATGATGGTAGTCCCTGCTTCCAGAAGGGTTGAGAATCATTGATGTAGTAGAATAACCCTGATTCAGATGACCTGGAAGGCTGCAGTAGAAGCTAAAAGCTACAGAGTTTTTTTGGGGAGGGAAGTTCAGAAGTTGACTGCAAGAGGAGAGAGGGGGGGATGGTAGTGTGGGGGTGGAGGATGTCTGTGTGTGTTTTTTGGGGAGGGCAGGATGGGGAGACTGGGGAGAAGGGGTGGGGGATTGGCAGTACAGGAGCTGGCTAATTTAGACCAGATGCAGTCACTCACACTTGTAGGCCAGCCTAGTCTAAACACCAGTTTATTATCTTGAACCTTACTATCAACTGGTGTCGTCATAACATCCTCCATCGGGTGGCGGCAGAAGCCTGGATAAACCAGCAGGTAGTCTCAGCATTCAGTGTCAGAAAAAAATGGTGGTTAGGCCACACCGACCATACTCACCCACTCTCCCTCACACAATGAACACAAAATAAAAACAACACTCAAAGATTATTCTGTTGTACACTGAACACAAATATAAACGCAACATGTAAAGTGTTGGTCCCATGTTTCATGAGCTGAAATAAAATATCCCAGAAATGTTCCATACGTACAAAAATATTATTTTGCTCAAATTTTGTGCACAAATTTGTTTACATCCATGTTAGTGAGCATTTCTCCTTTGCCAAGATAATCCATCCACCTGACAGGTGTGGCATATCAAGAAGCTGATTAACATCATGATCATTACACAGGTTCACCTTGTGCTGGGACAATAAAAGGCCACTCTAAAATGTGCAGTTTTGTCACACAACACAATGCAACAAATGTCTCAAGTTTTGAGGGAGCGTGCAATTGGCATGCTGACTGCAGGAATGGCCACCAGAGCTGTTGCCAGAGAATTGAATGTTCATTTCTCTACCATAAGCCGCCTCCGTTGTTTTAGAGAATTTGGCAGTACGTCCAACCGGCCTCACAACCGCAGACCACATGTAACCACGCCAGACCAGGATCTCCGCATCCGGCTTCTTCATCTGTGTATGGCGTCGTGTGGGCGAGCGGTTTGCTGAAGTCAACTTTGTGGCTCATGGTGGGGTTATGGTATGGACAGGCATAAGCTACAATGAACACTGCATTTTATCGAGCCATTTGAATGCACAGAGATACCGTGACGAGATCCTGAGGCCCATTGTCGTTCCATTCATCTGCCGCCATCACCTCATGTTTCAGCATGATAATGCACAGCCCAATGTCGTAAGGATCTGTACACAATTCCTGGAAGCTGAAAGTGTCCCAGTTCTTCCATGGCCTGTATACTTACCAGGCATGTCACCCATTGAGCATGTTTGGGATGCTCTGGATCGACGTGTACGACAGCGCATTCCAGTTCCCGCCAATATCCATCAACTTCGCACAGCCATTGAGGACTATATTCTAAGGAGATGTGTCACGTTGCATGAGGCAAATGGTCATGACACCAGATACTGACTGGTTTTCTGATCCACGCCCCTACCTTTTTTAGGTATCTGTGACCAACATATCTGTATTCCCAGACATGTGAAATACATAGATTAGGGCCTAATTAATTGACTGATTAATTGACATAGATTAGGGCCTAATGAATTGACTGATTTCCTTACATGAACTGTAACTCAGTAAAATCATTAAGTGTTGCATGTTGCGTTTATTTTTGTTCAGTGTATATTGTACATGTTCATACTTCATAATCTGTCAATTGCATACCTAACCTTGCACAAACAAACAATAGAGCTGATGAGTTAGTTTGATAGTCTCTCTGTGTTTGTCTTTTAACCGCTAGGTGACCAAGAAAGTGAAGTCAGTTCAGATGTTCCGGCGGCCGGTGGAGAGGGCCATGCAGGGTGACCGGGTGGGCGTGTGTGTGACCCAGTTTGACCCTAAACTTCTAGAACGGGGGGTGGTGTGTACCCCTGGTTCCCTACACACCCTCCATGCAGCCCTCATCTCCGTCAGAAAGATTGGCTACTTCAAGGGTTCCCTGGCCACCCGCGCTAAGTTCCACATCACCGTGGGCCACGAGACCGTCATGGCCAGGGTCACCTTCTTCGGTCTGCCCCCTGGAGAGACCCACCAGACCTCCACCACGGACCCCCAACTACCCCCCTCAGACCCCCACGCCCCTGAGCCAGACCCCAGACCCCTGGACACACCCTTCTCCTTTGACCGGGAGTACTTCCACCAGGACGAGTATGTGATTGGCCAGCGGGAGGCCGGAGGGTTGGGACAAGACCCGGAGCAGTGGGCGCTGCTGGAGTTTGAGCGTCCGGTCACATGTCCCACTCTCTGCCTGGTGATTGGCTCCAAGCTGGACACAGACATCCATGCCAATGCGTGCCGACTGGCGTTCCAGGGGCGTCTGCTGGAGGGCTTTGAGGAGAAGAGCTACTCTGAGACTACACTACCCAGACTACATATCTACAAGACCAAATACAAGGAGGGACAGGTGGAGAGGGTGAGTGGACCCACTGCCACACACAGACACATCCTCCACCCCCACACTCCCCTAATAGTCTGCACACACACCCTCCCCTCCCATCGGTCTTCATGCTTGGATCTCTGTCCTTGTTCCTCTGCCCTCTCTCTCACGCCTTTCCCTCTCTCCTTCCTGTCTTCTGGTCCTTGTTTGGATGTTTCTCGTTGCTGGTGGCACTGGAGAGTTTTTCAGGGACTGAGCTCCCATTGTGTACACACATACACATACGGAGTCCCGGTGGCATGGAGAAGTATGCGGGGCCTTTTCGTGTGCTGGGCTGTGACACAAGCGTGTGGCCCCCTGATGCCAGCGGCAACAGCCAGACAGCCAGACTGGTGCTGTTTGGACCTGAGTGGCACAGGAATATACCCACATCCACATGGCTCTCTGCATTCCCCCCGGCCCGTACTCTGGCCCCTGCTCTCTGCTCTCTCTCTGTCTCTCTGCCTCTGCTCTCTCACTCTCATCTCTCTTTTTCTCTCTCTCTCTTTGTGTCCTCAATCTGTTATGGTTTTTGATCTCTCCCTGGCTCGATCGCATTCTTGTAATATCTTCAATGACTTATTTTGTCATTTAATTCAACACATTTTCTCTGGCTCTTCTGTTGTTCCTCAGTTTGTCTTCCCCTTTTTTTCTCATAAGAGTCTTATCTGCCTCGTTGCTCCTGCCTGTCTGTCTGTTTGAGTGTTGTCTGCAGCCACAGTACACACCCTCTCTCAGGATCACTCACAGGTCAGCGGTCAAGTGTGTGGACAAGTTTTACTGCTGTTAGACTGTTACACAGAGGGCGTTGACCGTGAGGTTGATCCTATCCCTGTGAGGTCAGACTCAGGTCATGTGATGTGGGTGTGGGTTCCCCTCCCAGAATGAGGAAGTCCCTCCCTTTGTTTAGTTTTTTTTTCTAAGAGGACAAATATCTGAGATGGAGTTTGAATGTTTGAGATATGACAAAGTAATATCTTTGAGTCATGCCTTAGTCACTGTGTTATTTTAGTTATTTTATTAGGATCCCCATTAGCAGTTGCAAAAGCAGCAGCTACTCTTCCTGGGGTCCACATAAAACACAACACATGACCTAATACAGAACAAAAATAGACAAGAACAGCTCAAGGACAGAACTACATACATTAAGAGTATAATTGTAACCAACTGTAGCTTATCAGCGGTCACGCATCAGTCAGAACTGAACATCAGCGCGAGAGAGGGAAGGAATGGACAAAGGGGGAGAAGTAGCGAGGGACAGAGTGCTGCCCTCCCTTTATCGGATCAGTGACGGGTGAGAGAGTCTCAGTGATGGACAGATGGGGGGGGGGAAATACAAACAAACAGAAGAAAAATGCGAAGAGGAATGAAAGAGAGGACAGACAGACGAACGGCAGTCCTAAGGGAATGTGGCTCATGGTTGGGTTGGGACAGGGTACAAAACAGTGTCGTGGTGGGGTCAGCCACACCCCCCCCCCACCCCACACCTCACTATGGCGACAGTGGTAGCATGGCAACACACAAGATGTGTGTTAGATCAGAGAGAGGAACATGAAAAACAAACAAACACTGACCTTTCTTATACTGTCTGCCTCAATAAATCATTAAAGGATATGCTGGAACATTAGTTAATGATGTTATTATTTGTATGATATTTTCCACTTTCTTGTGCTATTTGCTTGTATTCGTTACTGGAAGTTGCTCATTTAATAATAATATTATTTAGGCGTATTACATTAGAAAAATATATTTTCCAGTTTATTTAATTATTTTGTTGTATCTGTCATTGGTGCCTCTCAAGTCTCCTTCTTCCTCTTCTCTGGTCAGGTGACAGACAACTACACTGTGATTGGCCGAAACCTGTTCAAGAAGGAGACCAACCTGCAGTTGTTTGTGGGGTTAAAGGTCACGCTGTCGACCGGCGAGGCGGGGGTCATCGAAGGCGGCTTTGGACAGAGCGGGAAGTTTAAGATCCGGGTGCCAGGTACGTAGTGATGGGGCTGTATGAATGTGTTAAGGATAAAACAGACCACGCCGACGATTGGTTAAAAGCAGCGTATGGGTGTATGATCACATATGACCATCAGATATCATCAGACCATCACATATCAGCCATCATTTTATATTAATTTCCTGGCATTTCTACATGTTGAAACGCCTCCCTTCATTGACACCCAGCAGTACTGCACACGGCCGACGTTCATTATGGTTTGTCTTTCCTTCTTATATTATTAACAGTCAAGATAAGGACTGTACTGTTTGGATTTCTTACTGCATTTGTCAGCAATACATATTCCATTTGTTTATTCGTCAGAATGATGCAATTACATCTAGTAGAACCGAAGCATGAAAGGGGCCTTCTCTTTTCTCCTCTATCTTTCCTGCTCTCTCTCTTTCTCTCTCTCTCTCTGGTTCCCGTGGTTGTCCGTGGTCCATTCTTTGTCAGGATCAGGATGTGGTGTGCTGGGAATCCCACTCCAGCATTCCCAGGATTCCTCTGGGGGTAGCTCTGGTTCCGGGGGAAGTCTGCACCCTGTTTATTTTACCTTCTGTCGCTCCACTCCCCTCCGACACACAGATAGGCTCCACACTGGGCCCGGCGGGAAGACATTTAGAAAGAGAACCCTACCTACATCCTCTCAACTCACTCACACTGACGTACACACTCACACATGCTCTTACATATACACTGACATACTTGGCTAGTCACTTAAGACATTCAGCATGCTCATTCACTCTCATAGTATGCCCCCTGCTGTGTGTTCATCTGACCTCTCGCTACTCTGGGTGTGTTTGTGTGTGCTCCCTTTCTCTCATTGTTGTTCGCCCCTTCAGAGGACATGATTCAAAATGGAGAAAGTGAGGGAGAGAAATTAAAAGAGCAGGGCTAGTTAAATTTGAGTGAGTCTTTGAAGGCCCCCCAGACCCCTCCACAACCTCCCCCGCCCACACAGACACTACTGTCCAATCCCCCCCCGCCACCGCCCTCCCCTGGCCCTGACCCAAACTCATCCCCTACAAGCCCCTTAGGGCCACCAGCCTGGCACTAGACACTTATTCTAGAGGAAAGAGATGGAGGGACAAATGGAGGGAAAGGAGCAGAGAAGAATAGGGGGGTAGATGTCCTTTAGACTTTGAAGGAAAGGTCTTCTCATCTCCAAAAAGTTGGACCCGGACCCGAGGACAATCCGACCCAGATCAGAACAGACCCGCTAAAAAAAGAAAAGGGGGACCCGGACCTGAACGGACCCGAGAACAATCAGACCTGAACCCAAATGGACGCGATGACAACCAGACCTAGACCTGGCCCGTAACCGATTGGGCCGAGTGACAAAAAAATTATCTTTATCAACCAAGTTGATCTTCTGGTTAACAAATACAGTGAGGGGAAAAAAGTATTTGATCCCCTGCTGATTTTGTATGTTTGCCTACTGACAAAGACATGATCAGTCTATAATTTTAATGGTAGGTTTATTTGAACAGTGAGAGACAGAATAACAACAAAAAAATCCAGAAGAATGCATGTCAAAATTTTTATCAATTGATTTGCATTTTAATGAGGGAAATAAGTATTTGACCCCTCTGCAAAACATTACTTAGTACTTGGTGGCAAAACCCTTGTTGGCAATCACAGAGGTCAGACGTTTCTTGTAGTTGGCCACCAGGTTTGCACACATCTCAGGAGGGATTTTATCCCACTCCTCTTTGGCAACTTGAACCTTCAGCTCCCTCCACAGATTTTCTATGGGATTAAGGTCTGGAGACTGGCTAGGCCACTCCAGGACCTTAATGTGCTTCTTCTTGAGCCACTCCTTTGTTGCCTTGGCCATGTGTTTTGGGTCATTGTCATGCTGGAATACCCATCCACAACCCATTTTCAATGCCCTGGCTGAGGGAAGGAGGTTCTCACCCAAGATTTGACGGTACATGGCCCCGTCCATCGTCCCTTTGATGCGGTGAAGTTGTCCTGTCCCCTTAGCAGAAAAACACACCAATGGTGTTCTTGGGGTCATAGGCAGCATTCCTCCTCCTCCAAACACGGCGAGTTGAGTTGATGCCAAAGAGCTCGATTTTGGTCTCATCTGACCACAACACTTTCACCCAGTTCTCCTCTGAATCATTCAGATGTTCATTGGCAAACTTGCGACGGGCCTGTATATGTGCTTTCTTGAGCAGGGGGACCTTGCGGGCGCTGCAGGATTTCAGTCCTTCACGGCGTAGTGTGTTACCAATTGTTTTCTTGGTGACTATGGTCCCAGCTGCCTTGAGATCATTGACAAGATCCTCCCGTGTAGGTCTGGGCTGATTCCTCACCATTCTCATGATCATTGCAACTCCACAAGATGAGATCTTGCATGAAGCCCCAGGCTGAGGGAGATTGACAGTTATTTTGTGTTTCTTCCATTTGCGAATAATCGCACCAACTGTTGTCACCTTCTCACCAAGATGCTTGGCGATGGTCTTGTAGCCCATTCCAGCCTTGTGTAGGTCTACAATCTTGTCCCTGACATCCTTGGAGAGCTCTTTGGTCTTGGCCATGGTGGAGAGTTTGGAATCTGATTGATTGATTGCTTCTGTGGACAGGTGTCTTTTATACAGGTAGCAAACTGAGATTAGGAGCACTCCCTTTAAGAGTGTGCTCCTAATCTCAGCTCGTTACCTGTATAAAAGACACCTGGGAGCCAGAAATCTTTCTGATTGAGAGGGGGTCAAATACTTATTTCCCTCATTAAAATGCAAATCAATTTATAACATTTTTGACGTACGTTTTTCTGGATTTTTTTGCTGTTATTCTGTCTCTCACTGTTCAAATAAACCTACCATTAAAATTATAGACTGATCATTTCATTGTCAGTGGGCAAACGTACAAAATCAGCATGGGATCAAATACTTTTTTCCCCTCACTGTAGGTCCTCATATGTTGGCTATATGCTATGGGTCCACTCGGGTCTATCAGCTGTAGTTGCATAGACCCGATTACAATCAAACAGGACCCGACCTGGAACCGAGGGAAAAGTTAGAATTATGGATCCAGACCTTCTCGGGTATTCGGTTCAGTCGGACCCTTGAAGACTCTACTTTGAAGACCCTTGATTTCTGCATTTGGGCCAGTTGTGTGGTTTGTGTATGTGGTGTGTATGTTATATGTCAGCCTGAAATTACAATGATAAAATACATGTGTTCATTATGTGGTTTTATGCAACAAAACAACTTGTTATACATTTGTGGTGGCAGCTTTAGGAGGATAATTCAGTGTCTTTTGTAATTATCCTGAATAAGGTGGGTGTGTTTGTGTGCTGACTGGATTTCAGTTTTATTTGAAATTACATCACACTGATTCATTATAGTTTGTATTTATTGGTATTTATCTAAGTGCTTCCCTTTGTTTGTGTGTTTGTGTGTGAAACAGAGGTTGGTTAAGGCCAAGCGAGTTCTGTTGATCGGCGATATCCGTCAGAGCATTCTGCCTGGCCTGTAACCATAACAACCCTCACGCTGGCATAACCAAAACAACCGTCTCAGTGGCGCCATGTGATGCGGGTAGGTGAGGTCAGCCAGTGCAGAGGTTTGCTCAGGGAACATTTCTCACCTCCTTGAGCGGAACAACAAGCAAACAAACACGTCACACACACAGGAAGAGATGCCCCAGGAAGAGATGCCCCAGAGGAATCCACAGCACGCGCCCAACCGCCTGAGGACCGCCAGACACCAGTGTAAATGTCAGATGAGACATCACCATGGAATAGGCAGGACTGTGACCCTTGTCTCCACTCTATCAGCAGCAGGATCAGGAGGCTGAGGTTGGCGATCCAGTTCAGGTTCAGCAGACCGCAGTGGCTCCAGCACTGTTACTCTAAGTAGAGCAGAGAGAGGATCACTATCTATCTGTTCTCCCTCTCATCTCCTCTATCTCTGTCATCATCAGTGTAAAGAGCAGATGTACTGTTGACCCTGAGTCACCACTGTAGAGCAGTAAGAATGGGACTAGTGGTGTGGAGGTTTTTAAAAGTCACTTGTGTGGTCTAGCGGTCAAAGCTGCTGCCTCCAGATCACATACACTGCGTATACCAAACATTAGGAACACCTTCCTACACTGAACAAAAATATAAACGCAACATGTAAAGTGTTGGTCCCATGTGTCATGAGCTGGAATAAAAGATCCCAGAAATATTCCATACGCACAAAAAGCTTATTTATCTCAAATTTTGTGCACACATTTGTTTACATCCCTGTTGGTGAGCGTTTCTCCTTTGCCAAGATAATCCAGCCACTTGACAGGTGTGGCATATCAAGAAGCTGATTAAACAGCATGATCATTACACAGGTGCACCTTGTGCTGGGACATTGTCACACAACACAATGCCACAGACGTCTCAAGTTTTGAGGGAGTGTGCAATTGGAATGCTGACTGCGGGAATGTCCACCAGAGCTTTTGTCCGAGAATTTAATGTTAATTTCTCTACCATAAACCGCCTCCAACATCGTTTTAGAGAATTTGGCAGTACGTCCAACCAGCTTCACAACCGTAGACCACGGCCCCATGTCGCAAAGATCTGTACACAATTCCTGGAAGCTGAAAATCCATGGCCTGCATACTTACCAGACATGTCACCCATTGAGCATGTTTGGGATGCTCCCAATATACAGCAACTACGCACAGCCATTGAAGTGGAGTGGGACAACATTCCACAGGCCACAATCCTCTGTAGCTCAATTGGTAGAGCATGGCGCTTGTAACGCCAGGGTAGTGGGTTCGATCCCTGGGACCACCCATATGTAAACATGTATGCGCACATGACTGTAAGTCGCTTTGGATAAAAGCGTCTGCTAAATGGCATATTATTATTATTATTATTATTATTATTATTATTATAACTCTATGGGATGGAGATGTGTGGCCACACCAAATACTAACTGGTTTTCTGATCCACGTCCTTACTTTTTTTTAAAAGGTATCTGTGACCAACAGATGCATATCTGTATTCCCAGTCATGTGAAATCCATAGCTTAGGGCCTAATTTATTTATTTCAGTTGATTGATTTCAAATTGTATTTGTCACATGCGCTGAATTAAACAGGTGTAGACTTTACCGTGATATGCTTACTTACAAGCCCTTAACCAACAATGCAGTTTTAAGAAAATATTGTTAAGAAAATAACGTAAAAATAAATAAATAAGTAACACTATAAAATAACAATGATGAGACTATATACATACAGTGGGGGAAAAAAGTATTTAGTCAGCCACTAATTGTGCATGTTCTCCCACTTAAAAAGATGACAGGCCTGTAATTTTCATCATAGGTACATGTCAACTATGACAGACAAAATGAGGAAACAAAATCCAGAAAATCACATTGTAGGATTTTTAATGAATTTATTTGCAAATTATGGTGGAAAGTAAGTATTTAGTCAATAACAAAAGTTTCTCAATACTTTGTTATATACCCTTTGTTGGCAATGACACAGGTCAAACGTTTTCTGTAAGTCTTCACAATGTTTTCACACACTGTTGCTGGTATTTTGGCCCATTCCTCCATGCAGATCTCCTCTAGAGCAGTGATGTTTTGGGGCTGTCGCTGGGCAACACGGACTTTCAACTCCCTCCAAAGATTTTCTATGGGGTTGAGATCTGGAGACTGGCTAGGCCACTCCAGGACCTTGAAATGCTTCTTACGAAGCTACTCCTTCGTTGCCCGGGCGGTGTGTTTGGGATCATTGTCATGCTGAAAGACCCAGCCACGTTTCATCTTCAATGCCCTTGCTGATGGAAGGAGGTTTTCACTCAAAATCTCACGATACATGGCCCCATTCATTCTTTCCTTTACACGGATCAGTCATCCTGGTCCCTTTGCAGAAAAACAGCCCCAAAGCATGATGTTTCCACCCCCATGCTTCACAGTAGGTATGGTGTTCTTTGGATGCAACTCAGCATTCTTTGTCCTCCAAACACGACAAGTTGAGTTTTTATCAAAAATTTCTATTTTGGTTTCATCTGACCATATGACATTCTCCCAATCCTCTTCTGGATCATCCAAATGCACTCTAGCAAACTTCAGACGGGCCTGGACATGTACTGGCTTAAGCAGGGGGACACGTCTGGCACTGCAGGATTTGAGTCCCTGGCGGCGTAGTGTGTTACTGATGGTAGGCTTTGTTACTTTGGTCCCAGCTCTCTGCAGGTCATTCACTAGGTCCCCCCGTGTGGTTCTGGGATTTTTTGCTCACCGTTCTTGTGATCATTTTGACCCCACGGGGTGAGATCTTGCGTGGAGCCCCAGATCGAGGGAGATTATCAGTGGTCTTGTATGTCTTCCATTTCCTAATAATTGCTCCCACAGTTGATTTCTTCAAACCAAGCTGCTTACCTATTGCAGATTCAGTCTTCCCAGCCTGGTGCAGGTCTACAATTTTGTTTCTGGTGTCCTTTGACAGCTCTTTGGTCTTGGCCATAGTGGAGTTTGGAGTGTGACTGTTTGAGGTTGTGGACAGGTGTCTTTTATACTGATAACAAGTTCAAACAGGTGCCATTAATACAGGTAACGAGTGGAGGACAGAGGAGCCTCTTAAAGAAGAAGTTACAGGTCTGTGAGAGCCAGAAATCATGCTTGTTTGTAGGTGACCAAATACTTATTTTCCACCATAATTTGCAAATAAATTCATAAATAATCCTACAATGTGATTTTCTGGATTTTTTCTGGTACCTATGATGAAAATTACAGGCCTCTCTCATCTTTTTAAGTGGGAGAACTTGCACAATTGGTGGCTGACTAAATACGTAGCAGCAGTGTAAAAACAAAGGGGGGAGTCAATGCAAATAGTCTGGGTGGCCGTTTCATTAATTGTTCAGCAGTCTTATGGCTTGGGGGTAGAAGCTGTTAAGGAGCCTTTTGGACCTAGACTTGGCGCTCCGGTACCGCTTGCCGTGTGGTAGCAGAGAGAACAGTCTATGACATGGGTGACTGGAGTCTTTGACCATTTTTTGTGTTTTCCTGTTACACCACCTTATATAGGCCCTGGATGCAGGAAGCTTGGCCCTGGTGATGTACTGGGCCGTATGAACTACCCTCTGTAGTGCCTTACGGTCGGAGGCCGAGCAGTTGCCATACCAGGCAGTGATGCAACCGGTCAGGATGCTCTCGATGGTGCAGCTGTAGAACTTTTTGAGGATCTGGGGACCCATGACAAATCTTTTCAGTCTCCTGAGGGGGAAAAGGCTTTGTCGTGCCCTCTTCACAACTTTCTTGGTGTGTTTGGACCATGATAGTTTGTTGGTGATGTGGACACCAAGGACCTTGAAACTCTCGACCCGCTCCGCTACAGCCCCGTCGATGTGAATGGGGGCATGTTCGGCCCTCCTTTTCCTGTAGTCCCCGATCATCTCCTATGTCTTGCTCACGTTGAATAACATCAGATTGATCAGAAATACAGTGTAGACATTGTTAATGTTGTAAATGGCTATTGTAGCTGGACACGGCTGATTTAATAAAAATGGAATATCTACATAGGCGTACAGAGGCCCATTTATCAGCAACCATCAGTTCTGTGTTCCAATGGCACGTTGTGTTTGCTAATCCAAGTTTATCATTTTAAAAGGCTAATTGATCATTAGAAAATCCTTTTGGAATTATGTTAGCACAGCTGAAAACTGTTGTGCTGATTCTAGCCTTCTGGAGACTAGTTGTGTATCTGTAGCGTCTGCAATTGTGGGTTCGATTACAGGATAAAAATGGCCAGAAACAAATAACTTTCTTCTGAAACTCGTCAGTCTATTCTTGTTCTGAGAAATGAAGGCTATTCCATGCGAGAAATTGCCAAGAAACTGAAGATCTCGTACAACGCTGTGTACTACTCCCTTCACAGAACAGCGCAAACTGGCTCTAACCAGAATAGAAAGAGGAGTGGGAGGCCCCGGTGCACAACTGAGCAAGAGGACAAATACATAAGAGTGTCTAGTTTGAGAAACAGACGCCTCACAGGTCCTCAACTGGCAGCTTCATTAAATAGTACCCGCAAAACTCCAGTCTCAACATCAACAGTGAAGAGGCGACTCCGGGATGCTGACCTAGGCAGAGTTGCAAAGAAAAAGTCCAGTGTCTGTGTTCTTTTGCCCATCTTAATCTTTTATTTTTATTGGCCAGTCTGAGATATGGCTTTTTCTTTGCAATTCTGCCTAGAAGGTCGGCATCCCGGAGTCGCCTCTTCACTGTTGATGTTTAGACTGGTGTTTTGCGGGTACTATTTAATGAAGCTGCCAGTTGAGGACCTGTGAGGCGTCTGTTTTTATATATATACAGTGGGGAAAAAAAGTATTTAGTCAGCCACCAATTGTGCAAGTTCTCCCACTTAAAAAGATGAGAGAGGCCTGTCATTTTCATCATAGGTACACGTCAACTATGACAGACAAAATGAGAAAAAAAAATCCAGAAAATCACAATGTAGGATTTTTTATGAATTTATTTGCAAATTATGGTGGAAAATAAGTATTTGGTCAATAACCAAAATTTCTCAATACTTTGTTATATACCCTTTGTTGGCAATGACACAGGTCAAACGTTTTCTGTAAGTCTTCACAAGGTTTTCACACGCTGTTGCTGGTATTTTGGCCCATTCCTCCATGCAGATCTCCTCTAGAGCAGTGATGTTTTGGGGCTGTCGCTGGGCAACACAGACTTTCAACTCCCTCCAAAGATTTTCTATGGGGTTGAGATCTGGAGACTGGCTAGGCCACTCCAGGACCTTGAAATGCTTCATACGAAGCCACTCCTTCATTGCCCGGGCGGTGTGTTTGGGATCATTGTCATGCTGAAAGACCCAGCCACGTTTCATCTTCAATGCCCTTGCTGATGGAAGGAGGTTTTCACTCAAAATCTCCCGATACATGGCCCCATTCATTCTTTCCTTTACACGGATCAGTCGTCCTGGTCCCTTTGCAGAAAAACAGCCCCAAAGCATGATGTTTCCACCCCCATGCTTCACAGTAGGTATGGTGTTCTTTGGATGCAACTCAGCATTATTTGTCCTCCAAACACGACGAGTTGAGTTTTTACCAAAAAGTTATATTTTGGTTTCATCTGACCATATGACATTCTCCCAATACTCTTCTGGATCATCCAAATGCACTCTAGCAAACTTCAGACGGGCCTGGTCATGTACTGGCTTAAGCAGGGGGACACATCTCGCACTGCAGGATTTGAGTCCCTGGCGGCGTAGTGTGTTACTGATGGTAGGCTTTGTTACTTTGGTCCCAGCTCTCTGCAGGTCATTCACTAGGTCCCCCCGTGTGGTTCTGGGATTTTTGCTCACCGTTCTTGTGATCATTTTGACCCCACGGGGTGAGATCTTGCGTGGAGCCCCAGATCGAGGGAGAATATCAGTGGTCTTGTATGTCTTCCATTTCCTAATAACTGCTCCCACAGTTGATTTCTTCAAACCAAGCTGCTTACCTATTGCAGATTCAGTCTTCCCAGCCTGGTGCAGGTCTACAATTTTGTTTCTGGTGTCCTTTGACAGCTCTTTGGTCTTGGCCATAGTGGAGTTTGGAGTGTGACTGTTTGAGGTTGTGGACAGGTGTCTTTTATACTGGTAACAAGTTCAAACAGGTGCCATTAATACAGGTAACGAGTGGAGGACAGAGGAGCCTCTTAAAGAAGAAGTTACAGGTCTGTGAGACCCAGAAATCTTGCTTGTTTGTAGGTGACCAAATACTTATTTTCCACCATAATTTGCAAATAAATTCATAAAAAATCCTACAATGTGATTTTCTGGATTTTTTTTCCTAAATTTGTCTGTCATAGTTGACGTGTACCTATGATGAAAATTACAGGCCTCTCTCATCTTTTTAAGTGGGAGAACTTGCACAATTGGTGGCTGACTAAATACTTTTTCTCCCCACTGTATATACACACACACACACACTGTGGGGAGAACAAGTATTTGATACACTGCCGATTTTGCAGGTTTTCCTACTTACAAAGCATGTAGAGGTCTGTAATTTTTATCATAGGTACACTTCAACTGTGAGAGACGGAATCTAAAAATCCAGAAAATCACATTGTATGATTTTTAAGTAATTAATTTGCTTTTTATTGCATGACATAAGTATTTGATCAATTGACCAACCAGTAAGAATTCCAGCTCTCACAGACCTGTTAGTTTTTCTTTAAGAAGCCCTCCTGTTCTCCACTCATTACCTGTATTAACTGCACCTGTTTGAACTCATTACCTGTATAAAAGCCACCTGTCCACACACTCAATCAAACAGACTCCAACCTCTCCACAATGGCCAAGACCAGAGAGCTGTGTAAGGACATCAGGGATAAAATTGTAGACCTGCACAAGGCTGGGATGGGCTACAGGACAATAGGCAAGCAGCTTGGTGAGAAGGCAACAACTGTTGGGGCAATTATTAGAAAATGGAAGAAGTTCAAGATGACGGTCAATCACCCTCGGTCTGGGGCTCCATGTAAGATCTCACCTCATGGGGCATCAATGATCATGAGGAAGGTGAGGGATCATCCCAGAACTACACGGCAGGACCTGGTCAATGACCTGAAGAGAGCTGGGACCACAGTCTCAAAGAAAACCATTAATAACACACTACACCGTCATGGATTAAAATCCTGCAGCGCACGCAAGGTCCCCCTGCTCAAGCCAGCGCATGTCCAGGCCCGTCTGAAGTTTGCCAATGACCATCTGGATGATCCAGAGGAGCAATGGGAGAAGGTCATGTGGTCTGATGAGACAATAATATAGCTTTTTTGTCTAAACTCCACTCGCCGTGTTTGGAGGAAGAAGAAGGATGAGTACAACCCCAAGAACACCATCCCAACCGTGAAGCATGGAGGTGGAAACATCATTCTTTGGGGATGCTTTTCTGCAAAGGGGACAGGACGACTGCACCGTATTGAGGGGAGGATGGATGGGGCCATGTATCGCGAGATCTTGGCCAACAACCTCCTTCCCTCAGTAAGAGCATTGAAGATGGGTCGTGGCTGGGACTTCCAGCATGACAACGACCGAAACACACAGCCAGGGCAACTAAGGAGTGGCTCCGTAAGAAGCATCTCAAGGTCCTGGAGTGGCCTAGCCAGTCTCCAGACCTGAACCCAATAGAACATCTTTGGAGGGAGCTGAAAGTCTGTATTGCCCAGCGACAGCCCCGAAAACTGAAGGATCTGGAGAAGGTCTGTATGGAGGAGTGGGCCAAAATCCCTGCTGCAGTGTGTGCAAACCTGGTCAAGACCTACAGGAAACGTATGATCTCTGTAATTGCAAACAAAGGTTTCTGTACCAAGTATTAAGTTCTGCTTTTCTGATGTATCAAATACTTATGTCATGCAATAAAATGCAAATTAATTACTTAAAAATCATACAATGTGAATTTCTGTATTTTTGTTTTAGATTCCGTCTCTCACAGTTGAAGTGTACCTATGATAAAAATTACAGACCTCTACATGCTTTGTAAGTAGGAAAACCTGCAAAATCGGCAGTGTATCAAATACTTGTTCTCCCCACTGTTTGTGTGTATGTATGTATGTATGTATGTATGTATGTGTGTATGTGTATATATATATATATATATTACAGTGAGGGGAAAAAAGTATTTGATCCACTGCTGATTTTGTATGTTTGCCCACTGACACAGAAATGATCAGTCTATAATTTTAATGGTAGGTTTATTTGAACCGTGAGAGACAGAATAACAACTAAAAAATCCAGAAAAACGCATGTCAAAAATGTTATAAATTGATTTGCATTTTATTGAGGGAAATAAGTAATTGACCCCCTCTCAATCAGAAAGATTTCTGCCTCCCAGGTGTCTTTTATACAGGTAACGAGCTGAGATTAGGAGCACACTCTTAAAGGGAGTGCTCCTAATATCAGTTTGTTACCTGTATAAAAGACACCTGTCCACAGAAGCAATCAATCAATCAATCAGATTCCAAACTCTCCACCATGGCCAAGACCAAAGACCTCTCCAAGGATGTCAGGGACAAGATTGTAGACCTACACAAGGCTGGAATGGGCTACAAGACCATCGCCAAGCAGCTTGGTGAGAAGGTGACAACAGTTGGTGTGATTGTTCGCAAATGGAAGAAACACAAAATAACTGTCAATCTCCCTCGGCCTGGGGCTCCATGCAAGATCTCACCTCGTGGAGTTGCAATGATCATGAGAACGGTGAGGAATCAGCCCAGAACTACACTGGAGGATCTTGTCAATGATCTCAAGGCAGCTGGGACCATAGTCACCAAGAAAAAAATTGGTAACACACTACGCCGTGAAGGACTGAAATCCTGCAGCGCCCGCAAGGTCCCCCTGCTCAAGAAAGCACATATACAGGCCCGTCGCAAGTTTGCCAATGAACATCTGTATGATTCAGAGGAGAACTGGGTGAAAGTGTTGTGGTCAGATGAGACCAAAATGGAGCTCTTTGGCATCAACTCAACTCGCCGTGTTTAGAGGAGTAGGAATGCTGCCTATGACCCCAAGAACACCATCCCCACCGTCAAACATGGAGGTGGAAACATTATGCTTTGGGGGTGTTTTTCTGCTAAGGGGACAGGACAACTTCACCGCATCAAAAGGACGATGGACGGGGCCATGTACCATCAAATCTTGGGTGAGAACCTCCTTCCCTCAGCCAGGGCATTGAAAATGGGTCGTGGATGGGTATTCCA
This sequence comes from Coregonus clupeaformis, assembly GCF_020615455.1. Classification (NCBI taxonomy): domain Eukaryota; kingdom Metazoa; phylum Chordata; class Actinopteri; order Salmoniformes; family Salmonidae; genus Coregonus; species Coregonus clupeaformis. The sequence goes on along the minus strand of NC_059203.1, from coordinate 38,292,810 downwards.
GCATGTCAATGACCCAAAACACACGGCCAAGGCAACAAAGGAGTGGCTCAAGAAGGAGCACATTAAGGTCCTGGAGTGGCCTAGCCAGTCTCCAGACCTTAATCCCATTGAAAATCTGTGGAGGGAGCTGAAGGTTCGAGTTGCCAAACGTCAGGCTCGAAACCTTAAAGACTTGGAGAAGATCTGCAAAGAGGAGTGGGACAAAATCCCTCCTGAGATGTGTGCAAACCTGGTGGCCAACTACAAGAAACGTCTGACCTCTGTGATTGCCAACAAAGGTTTTGCCACCAAATACTAAGTAATGTTTTGCAGAGGGGTCAAATACTTATTTCCCTCATTAAAATGCAAATCAATTTATAACATTTTTGACATGCGTTTTTCTGGATTATTTTGTTGTTATTCTGTCTCTCACTGTTCAAATAAACCTACCATTTAAAATTATAGACTGATCATGTCTTTGTCAGTGGGCAAACGTACAAAATCAGCAGGGGATCAAATACTTTTTTCCCTCACTGTACAGTACCAGTCAAAAGTTTGGGCACGCCTACTCATTCAAGGGTTTTTCTTTATTTGTACTATTTTTTTAGGGTGGCTATTTGAAGAATCTCAAATATAAAATATATTTGGATTTGTTTAACACTTATTTGGTTACTACATGATTCCATATGTGTTTTTTCATAGTTTTGATGTCTTCACTATTATTCTACAATGTAAAAAATAGTACAAATAAAGAAAAACCCTTGAATGAGTAGATGTGTCCAAACTTTTGACTGGTAGTGTGTATATATATATTTAATTCCTCTGTCCTATCCAATAAACAAACAATATGAGAGGACTGGGACTGCCCCACTCCTTTTTTTCTTTAAAGGTGGGAGATATGACTTGTATAAACTAACAGCAATTCTAATGCTAATATGAATTCTTTATCTCTCTCTTCCCCATTCCCTCTTTCTTCTCTTCAGAGGGTCTCAGTCAAGAGACCATGCAGCTCCTCTCCTCCTCTGCCAAGAAGAAAGGAAAGGGTGGGGCTAAGGGGGAATCAGCCAAAGAGGATGATGCCAAGACAGACTTTCAGCCAATCTGCATCAACCTCCGATTCAAGAGATACGTCTTTGACCCCCACAAGAAGATGGTTCAGATCTGACCTCTGCAGCAGCAGCTATAGGATGAGACCAGTGATGTAGTGTTTAAAAAATAAATTTTAAAAGAAGTCTCTGTTCACGGTGAAAGTATTGCTCACTATATTTTCAATGCATTTTTCTGCGATCGGTGTGCGTTTACCCTCCACTATACCACTGGATAAGACCATATTACAGTGATGATAGATAGAGAATAGAGAGGACAGTGTTTCAGAGACCGTGTAGAGCCTGGCCTCTGTATCTGGGGTACAGATGCTTCCATCCTCTCTTCCACACAGACTGAGGACCTAAAGAGCTCACCTGAATGCCCATCATAGTGGGCTGCTGAGAAGCCTGAGCGAAAAGCAGAGAATATATGATGATACGTGCTTCTTTGTTTAAACCACATTTTCCCAGTGACTGTAGTGACAGCCTAGTTTTTTTGTCTCATGTTACTCCCCAGAGTTATCGCAGACACCACCCCCTCGTTGTGTTGTTGGCTGACCAGAAAGTTGCTCATGTATGATGTGGCAAATATAATGTAGTTTATGATGGTTCAATCAGTAAAGCAGGTCTGAATAGCTAGCTCTCTTTAACTTCATACAGTAAGCATCATATAATTCACATAGTTTCCTATTCTACGGCGTGGTAGAATCTAGCTCCGGGGATCTTCCCTCGAAGACGAGGCCACTCCCCAAACTATTTTAATAAACTTTCATATTGCATTTAGTCTCTGTTATTAATTCAGTTAAGCCTTAAACTCGATTGAACTGAATATCCTGACTGTCTCTCTTGCTCTCTTTCTTCGCCTATCTATTTCCCATTTTCTCTCTGCCTTAATAGGCATGACCACATTAGCTAGTGTTGCCAAAGCAATCATCCGTTTTACAAACGTAACACATCACCAGCTCTCCGCTCTGCTCTCTCTGCCCTGATCTCACCCTCATGTTGGGGTGAAAGGTCACCTCTCTCTGGGTTTGGACCCGTTCACTCCTCTCATGTGATTTCAATTTTCATTTTTCAATACATACACCCCTCAGAGACAGTTCCCAGTGGTAAAGATGATGACATGATTGTGATTGACATATGACTCATGAGCATGACTATGGGATATGAAATCTGTATTTGGTTGGACTGGGCGTTTGTAAGGTAGAGGGATGTCATTATGGTGGGCTCATTCTGATTGGCATCAAATGACTCTTGTCCAAGGACATCATCATGATTGACAGGTGACAGAGTAGGCATGGGTTGATTCCGTTTGATTTCAGCTGTGTGTGTACTGTGTACAGTGCCTACAGAAAGTATTCACACCACTTGACTTTTTAGACATTTTGTTGTGCTACAAATTGGGATTAAAATGGATTTAATTGTCATTTTTTTTGGTCAATGATCTACACAAAATACTCTTTCAAAGTGGATTTTCTAAAATTATTTTTATTAATGGAAAATAAAACATATATTTTGATTTGATAAGTATTCAATCCCCTGAGTCAATACATGTTAGAATCACCTTTGGCGCAGCGGTCTAAGGCGTCACTACAGACCCAGGTTCGATCCCGTGCTGTATCACAACCAGCTGTGATCGGGAGTCCCATAGGTCGGCGCACAATTGGCCCAGCGTCGTCCGGGTTAGGGGAGGGTTTGGCCGGGGGGGCTTTACTTGGCTCATCGCGCTCTAGCAACTCCTTGTGGCGGGCCGGGTGCCTGCAGGCTGACCTAGGTCGTCAGGTGAACTGTGTTTCCTCCAACACATTGGTGCGGCTGGCTTCCGGGTTAAGCGGGCGGGTGTTAAGAAGCGCGGTTTGGCGGGTCATGTTTCGGAGGACACATGATTTGACCTTCACCTCCCGAGCCCGTTGTGGAGTTGCAGCGATGAGACAAGATCGAAAAAGAATTATCAACTTTGGCAGCGATTACAGTTGTGAGTCTTTCTTGATAAGTTTCTAAGAGCTTTGCAAACCTGGATTGTACAAAATGTACCCATTATTTTATTTTTTATTCTTCAAGCTCTGTCAAGTTGGTTGTTGATCATTGCTAGAAGCCATTTTCAAGTCTTGCGGTTGATTTTCTAGCCGATTTAGGCCAAAACTGTAACTAGGCCATTCGGGAACATTCAATGTCGTCTTGGTAAGTAACTCCACTTACTGAGCATACAAAATATTAAGAATACCTGCTCTTTCCATGACATAGACTAACCAGGTGAATCCAGGTGAAAGCTGTAATTCGTTATTGATGTCATTTGTTAAATCCACTTCAATCAGTGTAGATGAATGAGAGGAGACCGGTTAAAGAAGGATGTTCAAGCCTTGAGACAATTGATGAGGAATCGAAAAATTATGGCAAATAAGGAATGGCAAATAAGTCTGGCGGCACAACCGATTGGCAAACGTATTGCAAATTGAAAAATCATGACTAAACTAAATAAAAAGAAGAAGAAACTATACTATGAAACAAAGATAAAATATATAAAGAATGATAGTAAAAAGCTCTGCACCTTAAATTACATTTTCATCACAAAGTCCACTGATATTGCTAATTATTTTCATATATTTTCATTGGGAAGATTAGCAAACTTAGGCATGACATTCCAGCAACAAACGCTGACACTACACATCCAAGTATAACTGATCAAATGATGAAAGACAATTGTAATTTTGAATTCCGTAAAGTGAGTGTGGAAGAGGTGAAAAAATTATTGTTGTCTATCACAATGACAAGCCACCTGGGTTCTGACAACTTGGATGGAAAATTAGAGGATAATAGCGGACGATATTGCCACTCCTATTTGCCATATCTTCAACTTAAGCCTGCTAGAAAGAGTGCCCTCAGGCCTGGAGGGAAGCAAAAGTCATTCCGCTACCAAATAACAGTAAAGCCCCCTTTACTGGCTCAAATAGCCAACCAATCAGCCTGTTACCAAAAAATGTGTTTGACCAGATACAATGCTATTTTACAGTAAACAAATGGACAACAGCAACAACAACAAGCACAGCACTTACACAAATGACTTATGATTGGCTCAGAGAAATTGATGATAAAAAGATTGTGGGGGCTGTTTTGTTAGACTTCAGTGTGACTTTTGACATTATCGATCATAGTCTGCTGCTGGAAAAACGTATGTGTTATGGCTTTACACCCCCTGCTACAGTGCATTCGGAAAGTATTCAGACCCCTTGACTTTTTACACATTTTGTTACGTTACAGCCTTGTTCTAAAATTGATTTGAATTGTTATTTACCCTCATCAATCTAACAAACAGGTTTTTAGAAATGTTTGCTAATTAAAAAATATATATATACTGAAATAAACATTTACATAAGTACTAGACCCTTTACTCAGTACTTTGTTGAAGCACCTTTGGCTGTGATTACAGCCTCAAGTCTTCTTGTGTATGACGCTACAAGCTTGGCATACCTGTATTTGGGGAGTTTCTCCCATTCTTCTCTGCAAGTCCTCTCAAGCTCTGTCAGGTTGGATGGGGAGCGTCGCTGCACAGTTATTTTCAGGTCTCTCCAGGAATGTTAGATCGGGTTCAAGTCCGGGCTCTGGCTGGGCCACTCAAGGACATTCAGAGACTCGTGCAAAACCCACTCCTGCGTTGTCTTGGCTGTGTGTTTAGGGTCGCTGTCATGTTGGAAGGTGAACCTTCGCCCCAGTCTGAGGTCCTGAGCGCTCTGGAGCAGGTTTTCATCAAGGCTCTCTGTACTTTGCTCCGTTCATCTTTCCCTCGATTCTGACTAGTCTCCCAGTCCCTGCCACTGAAAATCATCCCCACAGCATGACGCTGCCACCACCATGCTTCATCGTAGGGATGGTGCCTGGTTTCCTCCAGACGTGACGCTTGGCATTCAGGCCAAAGTGTTCAATCTTGGTTTCATCAGATCAGAGAATGTTGTTTCTCATGGTCTGAGAGTCATTTAGGTGCCTTTTGGCAAACTCCAAGCGGGCTGTCATGTGCCTTTTACTGAGGAGTGGCTTCCGTCTGGCCACTCTACCATAAAGGCCTGATTGGTGAAGTGCTGCAGAAATAGTTGTTCCCACAAAGGAACTCTGGAGCTCTGTCAGAGTGCCAATCAGGTTCTTGATCATCTCCCTGACCAAGGCCCTTCTCCCCCGATTGCTCAGTTTGGCAGGGTGGCATACTCTAAGAAGAGTCTTGGTGGTTCCAAACTTTGTGTTGTTAAGAAGGCAGAGCAGTGCATTCGGAAGGTATTCAGACCCCTTGACTTTTTCCACATTTTGTTACGTTACAGCCTTATTCTAAAATAGATTAAATAAATAAAAAATCCTCATCAATCTACACACAATACCCCATTATGACAAAGTGAAAACAGGTTTTTAGACATTTTTGCTAATGTATTAAAAATAAAAAACAGATACCTTATTTACATAAGTATTCAGACCATTTGCTATGAGACTCGAAATTGAGCTCAGGTGCATCCTGTTTTCATTGAGCATCCTTGAGATGTTTCTAAAACTTGATTGGAGTCCACCTGTGGTAAATTCAATTGATTGGACATGATTTGGAAAGGCACACACCTGTCTATATAAGGTCCCACAGTTGACAGTGCATGTCAGAGCAAAAACCAAGCCATGAGGTCGAAGGAATTGTCTGTAGAGCTCCGAGACAGGATTGTGTCGAGGCACAGATCTGGGAAGACTACCAAAACATTTCTGCAGAATTGAAGGTCCCCACGAACACAGTGGCCTCCATCATTCTTAAATTGAAGAAGTTTGATACCACAAAGACTCTTCCTTTTATTTTCTTATAAATTGCAACAATTTCTAAAAACCTGTTTTTGCTTTGTCATTATGGGGTATTGTGTGTATATTGATGAGGGGATTTTTTTTTTACATCAATTTTAGAATAAGTCTGTAATGTAACAAAATGTGGAAAAATGAAGGGGTCTCAATACTTTCCGAATGCACTGTACATGATTTTGGCTTTCGCCAGGACTGGTAAACCAGTGGGGTATTGAGCATGTAGTGTGTGATGTCAGCAAAGCGTCTCTGTGGACCGTTCCTATATCTAAGCTGGAATCAGTGGAAATAGGAGAGCGAGAGCGAGGGAGGAGAAGGGGACACTACTAGGATTGTTCCTCCGACTGACAGTCCTTTTAGTCTTATCTCCTCCAGTTCCTCTTATAGAAAACCAAACGGAGGGGAAAAAACCCTGTTCCTCCTTATTCCTCTCTTTCTCAAATTTCTCCCCTGCTCCATCGTCTCTCCATCCTGCTTTTTATTTTGGCCTGTTTCTGCCTGTCTGTCACTCTCTCATCCCCTTGTCACGCTGTGCCTTCCTATTTTCCCACGCTCTCATTCTGTCTGGTTTTCCTCAGTAGCACCTCACTTATCTTTGTGTGAAACCTCTCTCCTCTCACACAGATTGTATCATATTATTCTCTGTGTTGAAGAGTTAACTAAAAGGCTTTACCAGAAACAACAAAACAGGGATGCATATGTTCATGTACACATTATTTGCACAGCTGTGTATATTTAGTGCATACGTGTGTGTGTGTGTGTGTGTTTGTACACAGATCCATGTGCATGTGCCAGCTAATGTTTGTGTACGTACCCAATAACGTGCAGATCATGTGTCATTGTCATTTACTCAGACGGAGACAGTGCGGCTCAAGAAGTATTTTGGGAATGTGGAAATGTCAAAATATTTTTGCTAAAGAAAATTGCACCAATATATTGTCTTATGTGTTGCTTTTTATCTGTGAGGTAATGTGACTGGGTGTTACTTCAGATACAAGCCTTAGATATGAGCACACCAACTAGACAGAGATGAACTGTGTTAAAGGAGTAACAAACCATTCTGTCATTGGCCGTCAGAGACTGTCTCCATCATCCTTCCTATTAGCTCTTCTCTGTAGTCCTGCTTATCACGCAGACTCATCAGTCAGTTACATCTATACGAACAGGGGGTTTTCCCTGTAGCTCAGTTGGTAGAGCATGGCGCTTGCAACGCCAGGGTTGTGGGTTCGTTTCCCACGGGGGTCCAGTATGAAAATGTATGCACTCACTAACTGTAAGTCGCTCTGGATAAGAGCGTCTGATAAATGACTAAAATGTAAATGTATATATAATCTATAAGCCATACTGGATAGATCTTAAATATTCACACCACCTAAACTATGTTTTATGTGTTTTTGGAAAGCAAGACAAACTGTACAGAACTTTGGATTGTGGCTTCTATCAATGTAACTGTCTGCATCATTTCCAATCCCCCATATATTTTTTTTATATATATACTGTATACATATATGTACACTACCAGTCAAAAGTTTGGACACACCTACTCATTCAAGGGTTTTTCTTTATTTTTACTCTTTTTTACATTGTAGAATAATAGTGAAGATATCAAAACTATGAAATAACACATATGGAATCATGTAGTAACCCAAAAAGTGTTAAACAAATCAAAATATATTTTATATTTGAGGTTCTTCAAATAGCCACCCTTTGCCTTGATGACAGCTTTGAACACTCTTGGCATTCTCTCAACCAGCTTCACCTGGAATGCTTTTCCAACAGTCTTGAAGGAGTTCCCACATACAGTGGGGAAAAAAAGTATTTAGTCAGCCACCAATTGTGCAAGTTCTCCCACTTAAAAAGATGAGAGAGGCCTGTAATTTTCATCATAGGTACATGTCAACTATGACAGACAAAATGAGAAAAGAAATTCCAGAAAATCACATTGTAGGATTTTTTATGAATTTATTTGCAAATTATGGTGGAAAATAAATATTTGGTCAATAACAAAAGTTTCTCAATACTTTGTTATATACCCCTTGTTGGCAATGACACAGGTCAAAACGTTTTCTGTAAGTCTTCACAAGGTTTTCACACACTGTTGCTGGTATTTTGGCCCATTCCTCCATGCAGATCTCCTCTAGAGCAGTGATGTTTTGGGGCTGTCGCTGGGCAACACGGACTTTCAACTCCCTCCAAAGATTTTCTATGGGGTTGAGATCTGGAGACTGGCTAGGCCACTCCAGGACCTTGAAATGCTTCTTACGAAGGCACTCCTTCGTTGCCCGGGAGGTGTGTTTGGGATCATTGTCATGCTAAAAGACCCAGCCACGTTTCATCTTCAATGCCCTTGCTGATGGAAGGAGGTTTTCACTCAAAATCTCACAATACATGGCCCCATTCATTCTTTCCTTTACACGGATCAGTCGTCCTGGTCCCTTTGCAGAAAAACAGCCCCAAAGCATGAAGTTTCCACCCCCATGCTTCACAGTAGGTATGGTGTTCTTTGGATGCAACTCAGCATTCTTTGTCCTCCAAACACGATGAGTTGAGTTTTTACCAAAAAGTTATATTTTGGTTTCATCTGACCATATGACATTCTCCCAATCCTCTTCTGGATCATCCAAATGCACTCTAGCAAACTTCAGACGGGCCTGGACATGTACTGGCTTAAGCAGGGGGACACATCTGGCAATGCAGGATTTGAGTCCCTGGCGGAGTAGTGTGTTACTGATGGTAGGCTTTGTTACTTTGGTCCCAGCTCTCTGCAGGTAATTCACTAGGTCCCCCCGTGTGGTTCTGGGATTTTTGCTCACCGTTCTTGTGATCATTTTGACCCCACGGGGTGAGATCTTGCGTGGAGCCCCAGATCGAGGGAGATTATCAGTGGTCTTGTATGTCTTCCATTTCCTAATAATTGCTCCCACAGTTGATTTCTTCAAACCAAGCTGCTTACCTATTGCAGATTCAGTCTTCCCAGCCTGGTGCAGGTCTACAATTTTGTTTCTGGTGTCCTTTGACAGCTCTTTGGTCTTGACCATAGTGGAGTTTGGAGTGTGACTGTTTGAGGTTGTGGACAGGTGTCTTTTATACTGATAACAAGTTCAAACAGGTGACATTAATACAGGTAACGAGTGGAGGACAGAGGAGCCTCTTAAAGAAGAAGTTACAGGTCTGTGAGAGCCAGAAATCTTGCTTGTTTGTAGGTGACCAAATACTTATTTTCCACCATAATTTGCAAATAAATTCATTAAAAATCCTACAATGTGATTTTCTGGATTTTTTTTCCTCAATTTGTCTGTCATAGTTGACGTGTACCTATGATGAAAATGACAGGCCTCTCTCATCTTTTTAAGTGGGAGAACTTGCACAATTGGTGGCTGACTAAATACTTTTTTTCCCCACTGTATGCTGTGCACTTGTTGGCTGCTTTTCCTTCACTCTGCCGTCCGACTCATCCCAAACCATCTCAATATGGTTGAGGTCGGGGGAATTCATAGTTTTGATGTCATCACTATTATTCTACAATGTAGAAAATAGTATAAATAAAGAAAAATCCTTGAATGAGTAGGTGTGTCCAAACTTTTGACTGGTACTGAATGTGTGTATGTATATGTACAGTGGGGAAAAAAAGTATTTAGTCAGCCACCAATTGTAATTTTCATCATAGGTACATGTCAACTATGACAGACAAAATGAGATTTTTTTTTCCAGAAAATCACATTGTAGGATTTTTTATGAATTTATTTGCAAATTATGGTGGAAAATAAGTATTTGGTCAATAACAAAAGTTTCGCAATACTTTGTTATATACCCTTTGTTGGCAATGACACAGGTCAAACGTTTTCTGTAAGTCTTCACAAGGTTTTCACACACTGTTGCTGGTATTTTGGCCCATTCCTCCATGCAGATCTCCTCTAGAGCAGTGATGTTTTGGGGCTGTCGCTGGGCAACACAGACTTTCAACTCCCTCCAAAGATTTTCTATGGGGTTGAGATCTAGAGACTGGCTAGGCCACTCCAGGACCTTGAAATGCTTCTTACGAGCCACTCCTTCGTTGCCCGGGCGGTGTGTTTGGGATCATTGTCATGCTGAAAGACCCAGCCACGTTTCATCTTCAATGCCCTTGATGATGGAAGGAGGTTTTCACTCAAAATCTCACGATACATGGCCCCATTCATTCTTTCCTTTACACGGATCAGTCGTCCTGGTCCCTTTGCAGAAAAACAGCCCCAAAGCATGAAGTTTCCACCCCCATGCTTCACAGTAGGTATGGTGTTCTTTGGATGCAACTCAGCATTCTTTGTCCTCCAAACACGATGAGTTGAGTTTTTACCAAAAAGTTATATTTTGGTTTCATCTGACCATATGACATTCTCCCAATCCTCTTCTGGATCATCCAAATGCACTCTAGCAAACTTCAGACGGGCCTGGACATGTACTGGCTTAAGCAGGGGGACACATCTGGCAATGCAGGATTTGAGTCCCTGGCGGAGTAGTGTGTTACTGATGGTAGGCTTTGTTACTTTGGTCCCAGCTCTCTGCAGGTAATTCACTAGGTCCCCCCGTGTGGTTCTGGGATTTTTGCTCACCGTTCTTGTGATCATTTTGACCCCACGGGGTGAGATCTTGCGTGGAGCCCCAGATCGAGGGAGATTATCAGTGGTCTTGTATGTCTTCCATTTCCTAATAATTGCTCCCACAGTTGATTTCTTCAAACCAAGCTGCTTACCTATTGCAGATTCAGTCTTCCCAACCTGGTGCAGGTCTACAATTTTGTTTCTGGTGTCCTTTGACAGCTCTTTGGTCTTGGCCATAGTGGAGTTTGGAGTGTGACTGTTTGAGGTTGTGGACAGGTGTCTTTTATACTGATAACAAGTTCAAACAGGTGACATTTATACAGGTAACGAGTGGAGGACAGAGGAGCCTCTTAAAGAAGAAGTTACAGGTCTGTGAGAGCCAGAAATCTTGCTTGTTTGTAGGTGACCAAATACTTTTTTTCCACCATAATTTACAAATAAATTCATAAAAATCCTACAATGTGATTTTCTGGAAAAAAAATCTCAATTTGTCTGTCATAGTTGACGTGTACCTATGATGAAAATTACAGGCCTCTCTCATCTTTTTAAGTGGGAGAACTTGCAAAATTGGTGGCTGACTAAATACTTTTTCCCCCCACTGTATATGTGTATATATATATATATATATATATACAGTGGGGAGAACAAGTATTTGATACACTGCCGATTTTGCAGGTTTTCCTACTTACAAAGCATGTAGAGGTCTGTAATTTTTATCATAGGTACACTTCAACTGTGAGAGACGGAATCTAAAACAAAAATCCAGAAAATCACATTGTATGATTTTTAAGTAATTAATTTGCATTTAATTGCATGACATAAGTATTTGATACGTCAGAAAAGCAGAACTTAATATTTGGTACAGAAACCTTTGTTTGCAATTACAGAGATCATACGTTTCCTGTAGGTCTTGACCAGGTTTGCACACACTGCAGCAGGGATTTTGGCCCCTCCTCCATACAGACCTTCTCCAGATCCTTCAGGTTTCGGGGGCTGTCGCTGGGCAATACGGACTTTCAGCTCCCTCGAAAGATTTTCTATTGGGTTCAGGTCTGGAGACTGGCTAGGCCACTCCAGGACCTTGAGATGCTTCTTATGGAGCCACTCCTTAGTTGGCCTGGCTGTGTGTTTCGGGTCGTTGTCATGCTGGAAGACCCAGCCACGACCCATCTTCAATGCTCTTACTGAGGGAAGGAGGTTGTTGGCCAAGATCTCACGATACATGGCCCCATCCATCCTCCCCTCAAAACGGTGCAGTTGTCCTGTCCCCTTTGCAGAAAAGCATTCCCAAAGAATGATGTTTCCACCTCCATGCTTCACGGTTGGGATGGTGTTCTTGGGGTTGTACTCATCCTTCTTCTTCCTCCAAACACGGCGAGTGGAGTTTAGACCAAAAAGCTCTATTTTTGTCTCATCAGACCACATGACCTTCTCCCATTCCTCCTCTGGATCATCCAGATGGTCATTGGCAAACTTCAGACGGGCCTGGACATGCGCTGGCTTGAGCAGGGGGACCTTGCGTGCGCTGCAGGATTTTAATCCATGACGGCGTAGTGTGTTACTAATGGTTTTCTTTGAGACTGTGGTCCCAGCTCTCTTCAGGTCATTGACCAGGTCCTGCCGTGTAGTTCTGGGCTGATCCCTCACCTTCCTCATGATCATTGATGCCCCACGAGGTGAGATCTTGCATGGAGCCCCAGACCGAGGGTGATTGACTGTCATCTTGAACTTCTTCCATTTTCTAATAATTGAGGTCTGTAATTTTTATCATAGGTACACTTCAACTGTGAGAGACGGAATCTAAAACAAAAATCCAGAAAATCACATTGTATGATTTTTAAGTAATTAATTTTCATTTTATTGCCTGACATAAGTATTTGATCACCTACCAACCAGTAAGAATTCCGGCTCTCACAGACCTGTTAGTTTTTCTTTAAGAAGCCCTCCTGTTCTCCACTCATTACCTTTATTAACTGCACCTGTTTGAACTCGTGACCTGTATAAAAGACACCTGTCCACACACTCAATCAAACAGACTCCAACCTCTCCACAATGGCCAAGACCAGAGAGCTGTGTAAGGACATCAGGGATAAAATTGTAGACCTGCACAAGGCTGGGATGGGCTACAGGACAATAGGCAAGCAGCTTGGTGAGAAGGCAACAACTGTTGGTGCAATTATCAGCCCAGAACTACACGGCAGGACCTGGTCAATGACCTGAAGAGAGCTGGGACCACAGTCTCAAAGAAAACCATTAGTAACACACTACGCCGTCATGGATTAAAATCCTGCAGCACACGCAAGGTCCCCCTGCTCAAGCCAGCGCATGTCCAGCCCGTCTGAAGTTTGCCAATGACCATCTGGATGATCGAGAGGAGGAATGGGAGAAAGTCATGTGGTCTGATGAAACAAAAATAGAGCTTTTTGGTCTAAACTCCACTCGCCGTGTTTGGAGGAAGAAGAAGGATGAGTACAACCCCAAGAACACCATCCCAACCGTGAAGCATGGAGGAGGAAACATCATTCTTTGGGGATGCTTTTCTGCAAAGGGGACAGGACGACTGCACCGTATTGAGGGGAGGATGGATGGGGCCATGTATCGCGAGATCTTGGCCAACAGCCTCCTTCCCTCAGTAAGAGCATTGAAGATGGGTCGTGGCTGGGTCTTCCAGCATGACAACGACCCGAAACACACAGCCAGGGCAACTAAGGAGTGGCTCCGTAAGAAGCATCTCAAGGTCCTGGAGTGGCCTAGCCAGTCTCCAGACCTGGAACCCAATAGAAAATCTTTGGAGGGAGCTGAAAGTCCGTATTGCCCAGCGACAGCCCCGAAACCTGAAGGATCTGGAGAAGGTCTGTATGGAGGAGTGGGCCAAAATCCCTGCTGCAGTGTGTGCAAACCTGGTCAAGACCTACAGGAAACGTATGATCTCTGTAATTGCAAACAAAGGTTTCTGTACCAAATATTAAATTCTGCTTTTCTGATGTATCAAATACTTATGTCATGCAATAAAATGCAAATTAATTACTTAAAAGTCATACAATGTGATTTTCTGGATTTTTGTTTTAGATTCCTTCTCTCACAGTTGAAGTGTACCTATGATAAAAATTACAGACCTCTACATGCTTTGTAAGTAGGAAAACCTGCAAAATCGGCAGTGTATCAAATACTTGTTCTCCCCACTGTATATATATATATATATATATATATATATATATACACACACTACCGGTCAAAAGTTTTAGAACATTCCTTTATTATTTTCCCCCTAACCCTACCACCCCCCCTAATTGGAGTAAACTAATGGACAACAACACTTAGGCTTCTACTTCCATCTTATACATACTTTATACATTTTACAGACACAGTAAATTTTACATTAGTCATCTTTTGTTTGTTTTTAGTCCCATCCTTCAGCTCCCCTCAACCCTTCCCATCTATCTCTGAACACCATCCAGTTTTGATTTCTGTTTGCCGTATATTTTTCAACTGCGCTGTAATGTTTCACAAAAGTTCTGAACCTTTCTATTCTCATAGTTTCTACAGATTGTAAATTAAAGATAAACATTTTTGCTAAGAGTATTATTATATTATTGATCGATTGACTATGACTTTTCAATTTGAGCAGTGTTTGTTGGGGCATAATGGAACAGTTAGAAAGTATATGGAGAAGTGATCCTCTTTCTTCAATCCCTCTCTTCATTCTGTTCTCCATCCTTGATAAAGATCTTCTTGCGGTTCATTAAGACAGACAAGCCAGTGTGTGCTCACTGCTTTCTTCAGTGTGTGTATTATAACATGCATGCTAATCCTGTTGGTGTGTGTGTATGCTGGGAGCATCGCTGGAGCCCTATCTAGGTTTAGGTGAGGAGGGTTAAGGGGGGTCTAATCCGGTTTTAGAGCCATGGCTGATTGTGGCAGGAGGAGGAGGCAGACAAGAAGGCGATGTGACTGGGACTAGGGGTACATTCTCGCCCCAGCTCAGACACCCCTCTTTTAATACACCAGACAAACAGACAGACAGACAAGTAGGAGGAGAAGAGATAGACACCAGACAAACAGAACGATCAAACCTTTACTCTCAGACCAGCACACAGACACCCACACTCACTGCAGAAAGTGATATTATTAGATTACTTGTATCTATGCTCTCACACTGTATTTAACCACAATTAATCCATCCAGTGACTGAGACAATCTATTTGATGGAGAGGTTTTGCAAGGTCTTCTCTCCTCCACACGGAGATAATAGACAATCAATGACGTGTTTCAATTTAGGTCTACAGTGACCCTAGTATCGTTTCTGTCCACGACCTCAGGGTCCCGACAGGGCCAGGGGTCAACTGCTGAGCACCCACATTTACAGACAGAAGAGAGCAACGGTGAAGGACACAGACAGAGAGAGGCTATAGAGTGGTAAAAGAAAAGGAGATGAAGAGAGGGGAATGGTAGGAGGGTAATTGACACGGGAAAGGAAGAGAAAAGGAGAAAGTGGTGCGAGGAAGAAGGAGATTAAAAAGAGTAATTAGCAGGCGTTTGACTGATAAACGAGAGTGTGGTTAATTAACAGCCGTTTAACCAGTGGCCATGTGTTTAGGCTACTAACGTCCTCTCTGTTTCTCCTAACCCTTCCTCACTCTCTTTCTCACTCTCTGTCTTGTCCCCTCTCTCTCTAGTTTACTTTTGTAGTTCTGGTGTCATTCTTTTTACTCCATGATTGGTTTGGATCATGTGCGGATTCTTCTCAGTCAGTGGCTGCGTCTTTGGATCATGGTTTGCTCAGAAGATAGATGGGGTGAATGTTCCCCATTTGTTGTCAAGTGCGATGGCAGACCTATAGTACACAACCCTATTCTCAGAGTACTGTTGTCACAGCTCTGTATTCACATGAAGTCATCCATCCTGCTTTACAATATAATCTCCCTTTGTCATAGAAGAGAAACAACAATATTTATGTTATTGATGATATGAAGACGGAAATATAGTCGCTGTTTCTATTGAAAAGAAAACCCCTGCATTGTGTGAATGAGCATGAGTGATCAAATAATTAATGGGTGCAGATAGAATCACCCTCTAGCTCCTGTCCCTCTCCCTCTCGCCTTTCCCTCGCCCACAAATGTAATTAACTATGATTAAAATGGGCATTCTTTAATTAATGCTCCACCGCCTCTTTTCTCTCTCTCTCTCTCCATTTCCTGTCTCTCCTATCTCTCATCCCTCCATCACCCTTTTTCTTTCCCTTTTAGCTACTGTTTTATCTCCTTCTTTCCCTCTACTGCTTGGGTCATCCTCAACGTCGATGGATGTGAACATAAATGTACATATGCAGATTCACAGTTTCTTCAAAGAAAATTGCTTAGAGATTCTCCAGTACTTTTGTATACTTTTTAGCCAGTAGTTCTGAAAATAGCGCTCACGAGCCAAAAGTGGTCCCTGAAAATTGCATAGTACGTTACATATGTGCAGATATGTGCACCATGTCATTGCTTTCTTTCTGTTATGTGTGCCTCTTCCTATCTGTCACTGAAATGGCAAGGGGCTGAAGCTCATTGGCTTGAATTCGAATTGATAGGGGGCTGGCCCATGCGGCGGAAATGTAGAGAAAATGGCACCGTGCGGCTTCCGGAAAACTAGGGATTTCATTACTAACTGAGGTAAGACAGTAATTCTGCTCATAGATTATGCATGTATGAATTACGCATTGACACATCCAGCCCAAAGTGGGAGGTTTAAAAAATACTTACTAGTCACCAGAGTTTAGGAAAGTCAGAATCTCCATCTCTCCCTTCTCTCTTGTATGTTTGTCAACTTATACTGCATAGTTGACCAAAGGATGGATGGATCTAAATGCATAGGCTACAGTACAACAGTATACATGGGAATACATTTAAATAATGTGGTCATAGGATTGTTTTAACAAATAAATGTGGATGTTGCCATGGCCTCTGCCCTGCTAACAGGCCTAATGCCCCACAATGTTACTATGTCTCAGCAGAACAGGGTAGAAATGTAAGTCCTTTTGACTAAATGTATACATGAATATGGAAACTATGTTAAGTGGATTAGCTTTCTTAGGGAACATGAGAACAGAGTATGGTTTTAATAAAGCAGGGCACTGGTCGTCATGGGATCCAGCATACTGCCATTTTCGCCCTCCCTCCTCCAAATCCTGGGGCTCAGAGTTGTGCTTTAAATGGGGGCGAAGAAGATTGGGGTTTGGGGTTTAGGTTCTGGTCCAAGTTAAATGGGAAGAATGACAGATGGGGGGACTCGGCAAGAGCTTTCAGTATTCTATTATAACTAAGATAGCTTCATATGAGCCATTCAAAGGGAGAGGTATCTTCACAGTCCATTTTTTTTAGGGGGTAGATCAGCTTTAATATTGCAGATAGATTGTAACTTGCATCAATGTAATTGTCTGCATCACTTCTAATCCCCCATATGTTTATTTTTTTGTTTTTTTCTCGCATATATATACACATACATATATATATATATATATATATATATATATATATATATATATATATATATATATATATATATATATATATATATAACACTGCTCAAAAAAATAAAGGGAACACTAACATAACACATCCTAGATCTGAATGAATGAAATAATCTTATTAAATACTTTTTTCTTTACATAGTTGAATGTGCTGACAACAAAATCACACAAAAATTATCAATGGAAATCAAATTTATCAACCCATGGAGGTCTAGATTTGGAGTCACCCTCAAAATTAAAGTGGAAAACAACACTACAGGCTGATCCAACTTTGATGTAATGTCCTTAAAACAAGTCAAAATGAGGCTCAGCAGTGTGTGTGGCCTCCACGTGCCTGTATGACCTCCCTATAACGACTGGGCATGCTCCTGATGAGGTGGCGGATGGTCTCCTGAGGGATCTCCTCCCAGACCTGGACTAAAGCATCCGCCAACTCCTGGACAGTCTGTGGTGCAACGTGGCGTTGGTGGATGGAGCGAGACATGATGTCCCAGATGTGCTCAATTGGATTCAGGTCTGGGGAACGGGCGGGCCAGTCCATAGCATCAATGCCTTCCTCTTGCAGGAACTGCTGACACACTCCAGCCACATGAGGTCTAGCATTGTCTTGCATTAGGAGGAACCCAGGGCCAACCGCACCAGCATATGGTCTCACAAGGGATCTGAGGATCTCATCTCGGTACCTAATGGCAGTCAGGCTACCTCTGGTGAGCACATGGAGGGCTGTGCGGCCCCCCAAAGAAATGCCACCCCACACCATGACTGACCCACCGCCAAACCGGTCATGCTGGAGGATGTTGCAGGCAGCAAAACGTTCTCCACGGCGTCTCCAGACTCTGTCACGTCTGTCACATGTGCTCAGTGTGAACCTGCTTTCATCTGTGAAGAGCACAGGGCGCCAGTGGCGAATTTGCCAATCTTGGTGTTCACTGGCAAATGCCAAACGTCCTGCACAGTGTTGGGCTGTAAGCACAACCCCCACCTGTGGACGTCGGGCCCTCATACCACCCTCATGGAGTCTGTTTCTGACCGTTTGAGCAGACACATGCACATTTGTGGCCTGCTAGAGGTCATTTTGCAGGGCTCTGGCAGTGCTCCTCCTGCTCCTCCTTGCACAAAGGCGGAGGTAGCAGTCCTGCTGCTGGGTTGTTGCCCTCCAACGGCCTCCTCCACGTCTCCTGATGTACTGGCCTGTCTCCTGGTAGCGCCTCCATGCTCTGGACACTACGCTGACAGACACAGCAAACCTTCTTGCCACAGCTCGCATTGATGTGCCATCCTGGATGAGCTGCACTACCTGAGCCACTTGTGTGGGTTGTAGACTCCGTCTCATGCTACCACTAGAGTGAAAGCACCGCCAGCATTCAAAAGTGACCAAAACATCAGCCAGGAAGCATAGGAACTGAGAAGTGGTCTGTGGTCACCACCTGCAAAACCAGTCCTTTATTGGGGGTGTCTTGCTAATTGCCTATAATTTCCACCTGTTGACTATTCCATTTGCACAACAGCATGTGAAATGTATTGCCAATCAGTGTTGCTTCCTAAGTGGACAGTTTGATTTCACAGAAGTGTGATTGACTTGGAGTTACATTGTGTTGTTTAAGTGTTCCCTTTCTTTTTTTGAGCAGTGTATATATATATATATGTATGTACAGTGAGGGAAAAAAGTATTTGATCCCCTGCTGATTTTGTACGTTTGCCCACTGACAAAGAAATGAACAGTCTATAATTTTAATGGTAGGTTTATTTGAACAGTGAGAGACAGAATAATAACAACAAAATCCAGAAAAACGCATGTCAAAAATGTTATAAATTGATTTGCATTTTAATGAGGGAAATAAGTATTTGACCCCCTCTCAATCAGAAAGATTTCTGGCTCTCAGGTGTCTTTTATACAGGTAACGAGCTGAGATTAGGAGCACACTCTTAAAGGGAGTGCTCCTAATCTCAGCTTGTTACCTGTATAAAATACACCTGTCCACAGAAGCAATCAATCAATCAGATTCCAAACTCTCCACAATGGCCAAGACCAAGGAGCTCTCCAAGGATGTCAGGGACAAGATTGTAGACCTACTCAAGGCTGGAATGGGCTACAAGACCATCGCCAAGCAGCTTGGTGAGAAGGTGACAACAGTTGGTGCGATTATTCGCAAATGGAAGAAACACAAAATAACTGTCAATCTCCCTCGGCCTTTGGGCTCCATGCAAGATCTCACCTCGTGGAGTTGACCTCCCTACAACGCCTGGGCATGCTCCTGATGATCATTGACAAGATCCTTCCTTGTAGTTCTGGGCTGATTCCTCACTGTTCTCATGATCATTGCAACTCCACGAGGTGAGTTCTTGCATGGAGCCCCAGGCCGAGGGAGATTGACAGTTCTTTTGTGTTTCTTCCATTTGCGAATAATCGCACCAACTGTTGTCACCTTCTCACCAAGCTGCTTGGCGATGGTCTTGTAGCCCATTCCAGCCTTGTGTAGGTCTACAATCTTGTCCCTGACATCCTTGGAGAGCTCTTTGGTCTTGGCCATGGTGGAGAGTTTGGAATCTGATTGATTGATTGCTTCTGTGGACAGGTGTCTTTTATAAAGGAAACAAACTGAGATTAGGAGCACTCCCTTTAAGAGTGTGCTCCTAATCTCAGCTCGTTACCTGTATAAAAGACACCTGGGAGCCAGAAATCTTTTTGATTGAGAGGAGGTCAAATACTTATTTCCCTCATTAAAATGCAAATCAATTTATAACATTTTTGACATGCGTTTTTCTGGATTATTTTGTTGTTATTCTGTCTCTCACTGTTAAAATAAACCTACCATTAAAATTATAGACTGATCATGTCTTTGTCAGTGGGCAAACGTACAAAATCAGCAGGGGATCAAATACTTTTTTCCCTCACTGTACATACATATATATATATATATATATACATACATACACACCTTTAAAAATATATATATTTCCCTTTATTACTTTCCAACCCCACCATACCCTCCCTAATTGGAGTAAACTAGTGAACAATGCTTAGGCCTCTACTTCATGCTTATACATACTATATACATTTTATGGACACAGTCACTAATTATATTTTGTTTGTTTTTACTCCTGAACTTCCTCCAGTCCATTAGGTTTCTTACAGGTCGACAGTTCCGTCTCTAGACCTAAACCTACACTGATCCATGGTAGCCATCTTTATCACCTTCCTTGTGTTCCTGATTTGTGTTGATGTGGTTTAGTATCACCATTAGATGCAAATAGCAACAGGAAAAGATAACATATAAGGTGCTATTGAGTTCAGTAATACTGGGTCGTACACGGCTCCAATCAGCTGTGATGATAGCACATGCATGAAAACCTGAGTCTCTCAGAAATTCAGTTAGTAATGCCACATTTCTGTTTTATTTACATACAAAAGAAACCCATTAGCTGATCCCTCAGTAAAATTGTTGCAAGCCAAAAAGCAGAACACCCTTATGAAAGAAAAGCAAATGACCCTTCAATGCCACCATTGTTCTCCCATCACCGCCGGCTTGTTTGCATATCTATTCCTGTCTCATTACTCACACAGAGAAAAACATTCATGCAAATTAGTGCTGGCACCCCAGTAAAGCAATGTATTGATATACTGTTTCCATATTCCTGACGCACGCCAGCAGGCATACACACACACAAACACACACACACACACACACACACTAACCTCTCTTACCCAAAGGTCCAGTTATTGTGTGACTGCTGTCTTTGTGTTTACTGGCCCTGTCAGCCCCCAGCTCTCCACGTCACCTTAAGAAGAGGAAAGAGAGTGTGTGTGGGAAGGGGGGAGAAACTGACGGCTAAAGAATAACTGCCAATCATGGCGACTGAACAGAGCTCATCAGAACCTAGCCACTGAGGTCAGGGGTCAGTGGCAGCATTGGCACCTTGAGAAATGCCAGGCAGCCCCACTGTACCGCCGTCACTGTGTCATCCTGTCCATCGTAGACCCCCCATCACCACCCCGACCAGACAGCCTGGCGCTGTGTGCTTTATGATGGGCTGCATGTACACTGCCACCACCACCACCCCTTCTGTCTACAGCTGTGAGCCAGAGATTGGGGCCTCTTTGACAGCGGGGTGGAGTCATGCAGACTGGGGATGTCAGGACGGTTTGGGGGGATCGAGGGTAGCGTTCTGTCAGTCTCTTTCTTCTGCTTGTCTTCTTCCTCCCTCATTTTTAACACCCCATGCCTGCTTCACCCCTACCTCTCTCCATCATAGAGTCATTGGGAAGTTTGGGCAAGAGAGAGAGAGTTCTAGTGTAAAGGTAAGGGAGCGTAGGCATGAGAGTACAGAGTTGAGTGTTTGCTGTGTGTAATAAGGGCAATAGCGGAGAAAATGTGAAGTATTCAAGTCAAGTGCAGAGAATTTTCCATTTTATGTGTGGAGTTTAATGTGATGATGTGTATCTGACCCAAAATGAATGAGCACCAAGTTTCAGGTAATCCTGACTGCTATGCATGCTAAAATGATTTCACTGGTCATGCTGCTCTCGCTCTCTCTACTGTGTATCTATCTATTCCATCCCTCCATCATTACTGCCCCTGGCTATCTGAAAGTCTTTCTGGCCCCCCCTCCCATATGCCTGCTTCACCCCTACCTCTCTCCATCTTACAGTCATTGGGAAGTTTGGGCAAGAGACAGAGTTCTAGTGTAACGGTAAGGGAGCATAGGCATGAGAGTACCGAGTTGTGTGTTTACCAGGGGCGCAACTTTCACATTCTGAAATTGCAGTTTTGTCCCCCCCAGTTTTATCATTGGAATGTGATACAAAATGAGGCAACGGTGTGCTTTAGGACCATGCGGACGCTTCCGAGCGGTCAGGTAGGCTGTTTGGAGTGTTTATCCGACTGGATAAAAAATAAATATATATGTCCCCCACACTTCTAAAACCAAAGTTGCGCCCCTGGTGTTTACTGTGTGTAATAAGGGCAATAGCGGAGAGCGTGTGAAGTTTGTCCTAACATAAGGTAAAGCAGAACTTTTTTTTGTTTTTGTTTTTGTACTTTTTCTTAGGGGGTAGATCAGCTTTAATATTGCAGATAGATTGTAACTTCCATCAATGTAATTGTCTGCATCACTTCCAATCCCCCATATGTTTATTTTTTCTCGAAAATATATATACACTGCTCAAAAAAATAAAGGGAACACTTAAACAACACAATGTAACTCCAAGTCAATCACATTTACATTACATTTTAGTCATTTAGCAGACGCTCTTATCCAGAGCGACTTACAGTTAGTGAATACATATATATATTTTTTTTATACTGGTCCCCCGTGGGAATCGAACCCACAACCCTGGCGTTGCAAACGCCATGCTCTATCAACTGAGCTACATCCCTGCCGGCCATTCCCTCCCCTACCCTGGGCCAATTGTGCGCCGCCCATGAGTCTCCCGGTCGCGGCCGGCTGCGACAGAGCCTGGATTCGAACCAGGATCTAGTGGCACAGTTAGCACTGCGATGCAGTGCCTTAGACCACTGCGCCACTCAGGAGTCGACTTCTGTGAAATCAAACTGTCCACTTAGGAAGCAACACTGATTGACAATAAATGTCACATGCTGTTGTGCAAATGGAATAGACAACAGGTGGAAATGATAGGCAATTAGCAAGACACCCCCAATAAAGGACTGGTTTTGCAGGTGGTGACCACAGACCACTCTCAGTTCCTGGCTGATGTTTTGGTCACTTTTGAATGCTGGCGGTGCTTTCACTCTAGTGGTAGCATGAGACGGAGTCTACAACCCACACAAGTGGCTCAGGTAGTGCAGCTCATCCAGGATGGCACATCAATGCAAGCTGTGGCAAGAAGGTTTGTTGTGTCTGTCAGCGTAGTGTCTAGAGCATGGAGGCGCTACCAGGAGACAGGCCAGTACATCAGGAGACGTGGAGGAGGCCGTAGGAGGGCAACAACCCAGCAGCAGGACTGCTACCTCCGCCTTTGTGCAAGGAGGAGCAGGAGGAGCACTGCCAGAGCCCTGAAAAATGACCTCCAGCAGGCCACAAAAGTGCATGTGTCTGCTCAAACGGTCAGAAACAGACTCCATGAGGGTGGTATGAGGGCCTGACATCCACAGGTGGGGGTTGTGCTTACAGCCCAACACCGTGCAGGACGTTTGGCATTTGCCAGAGAACACCAAGATTGGCAAATTCGCCACTGGCGCCCTGTGCTCTTCACAGATGAAAGCAGGTTCACACTGAGCACATGTGACAGACGTGACAGAGTCTGGAGACACCGCAGAGAACGTTCTGCTGCCTGCAACATCCTCCAGCATGACCGATTTTGGCGGTGGGTCAGTCATGGTGTGGGGTGGCATTTCTTTGGGGGGCCGCACAGCCCTCCATGTGCTCACCAGAGGTAGCCTGACTGCCATTAGGTACCGAGATGAGATCCTCAGACCCCTTGTGAGACCATATGCTGGTGCGGTTGGCCCTGGGTTCCTCCTAATGCAAGACAATGCTAGACCTCATGTGGCTGGAGTGTGTCAGCAGTTCCTGCAAGAGGAAGGCATTGATGCTATGGACTGGCCCGCCCGTTCCCCAGACCTGAATCCAATTGAGCACATCTGGGACATCATGTCTCGCTCCATCCACCAACGCCACGTTGCACCACAGACTGTCCAGGAGTTGGCAGATGCTTTAGTCCAGGTCTGGGAGGAGATCCCTCAGGAGACCATCCACCACCTCATCAGGAGCATGCCCAGGCGTTGTAGGGAGGTCATACAGGCACGTGGAGGCCACACACACTACTGAGCCTCATTTTGACTTGTTTTAAGGACATTAGATCAAAGTTGGATCAGCCTGTAGTGTGGTTTTCAACTTTAATTTTGAGGGTGACTCCAAATCCAGACCTCCATGGGTTGATAAATTTGATTTCCATTGATAATTTTTGTGTGATTTTGTTGTCAGCACAAGAAAAAAGTATTTGATAAGATTATTTCATTCATTCAGATCTAGGATGTGTTATTTTAGTGTTCCCTTAATTTTTTTGAGCAGTGTATATATTTATATATACATACACACACATATACATACATATATATACACACACACATACAGTGAGGGAAAAAAGTTTCTGATCCCCTGCTGTACGTTTGCCCACTGACAAAGACATGATCAGACTATACTTTTAATGGTAGGTTTATTTGAACAGTGAGAGACACAATAACAACAAAAAAATCCAGAAAAACGCATGTCAAAAATGTTATATATTGATTTGCATTTTAATGAGGGAAATAAGTATTTGACCCCTCTGCAAAACATGACTTAGTACTTGGTGGCAAAACCCTTGTTGGCAATCACAGAGGTCAGACGTTTCTTGTAGTTGGCCACCAGGTTTGCACACATCTCAGGAGGGATTTTGTTCCACTCCTCTTTGTAGATCTTCTCCAAGTCATTAAGGTTTCGAGGCTGACATTTGTCAACTCGAACCTTCAGCTCCCTCCACAGATTTTCTATGGGATTAAGGTCTGGAGATTGGCTAGGCCACTCCAGGACCTTAATGTGCTTCTTTTTGAGCCACTCCTTTGTTGCCTTGGCCGTGTGTTTTGGGTCATTGTCATGCTGGAATACCCATCCACTACCCATTTTCAATGCCCTGGCTGAGGGAAGGAGGTTCTCACCCAAGATTTGACGGTACATGGCCCGTCCATCGTCCTTTTGATGCAGTGAAGTTGTCCTGTCCCCTTAGTAGAAAAACACCCCCAAAGCATAATGTTTCCACCTCCATGTTTGACGGTGGGGATGGTGTTCTTGGGGTGATAGGCAGCATTCCTCCTCCTCCAAACACGGCGAGTTGAGTTGATGCCAAAGAGCTCCATTTTGGTCTCATCTGACCACAACACTTTCACCCAGTTCTCCTCTGAATCATTCAGATGTTCATTGGCAAACTTCAGACGGCCCTGTATATGTGCTTTCTTGAGCAGGGGGACCTTGTGGGCTCTGCAGGATTTCAGTCCTTCAAGGCGTAGTGTGTTACCAATTGTTTACTTGGTGACTATGGTCCCAGCTGCCTTGAGATCATTGACAAGATTCTCCTGTGTAGTTCTGGGCTGATTCCTCACCGTTCTCATGATCATTGCAACTCCACGAGGTGAGTTCTTGCATGGAGCCCCAGGCCGAGGGAGATTGACAGTTATTTTGTGTTTCTTCCATTTGCGAATAATCGCACCAACTGTTGTCACCTTCTCACCAAGCTGCTTGGCGATGGTCTTGTAGCCCATTCCAGCCTTGTGTAGGTCTACAATCTTGTCCCTGACATCCTTGGAGAGCTCTTTGGTCTTGGCCATGGTGGAGAGTTTGGAATCTGATTGATTGATTGCTTCTGTGGACAGGTGTCTTTTATAAAGGTAACAAACTGAGATTAGGAGCACTCCCTTTAAGAGTGTGCTCCTAATCTCAGCTCGTTACCTGTATAAAAGACACCAGGGAGCCAGAAATCTTTTTGATTGAGAGGAGGTCAAATACTTATTTCCCTCATTAAAATGCAAATCAATTTATAACATTTTTGACGTGCGTTTTTCTGGATTTTTTTGTTTGTTATTCTGTCTCTCACTGTTAAAATAAACCTACCATTAAAATTATAGACTGATCATTTCTTTGTCAGTGGGCAAACGTACAAAATCAGCAGGGGATCAAAATCGTTTTCCCCTCACTGTACATACATACACATATACATACAGTTGGAAGTTTACATACACTTAGGTTGGAGTCATTAAAACTCATTTTTCAACCACTCCACAAATTTCTTGTTAACAAACTATCGTTTTGGCAAGTCGGTTAGGACATCTACTTTGTGCATGACACATGTAATTTTTCCAACAATTGTTTACAGACAGATTATTTCACTTATAATTCATTGTATCACAATTCCAGTGGGTCAGAAGTTTACATACACTAAGTTGACTGTGCCTTTAAACAGCTTGGAAAATTCCAGAAAATGATGTCATGGCTTTAGAAGCTTCTGATAGGCTAATTGACATCATGTGAGTCAATTGGAGGTGTACCTGTGGATGTATTTCAAGGCCTACCTTCAAACTCAGTGCCTCTTTGCTTGACATCATGGGAAAATCAAAAGAAATCAGCCAAGACCTCAGAAAAAACATGGTAGACCTCCACAAGTCTGGTTCATCCTTGGGAGCAATTTCCAAACGCCTGAAGGTACCACATTCATCTGTACAAGCAATAGTACGCAAGTATAAACACCATGGGACCACACAGCCGTCATACCGCTCAGGAAGGAGGCACATTCTGTCTCCTAGAGATGAACGTACTTTGGTGCAAAAAGTGCAAATCAATCCCAGAACAACAGCAAAGGACCTTGTGAAGATGCTGGAGGAAACGTATCTATATCCACAGTAAAATGAGTCCTATATCAACATAACCTGAAAGGCCGCTCAGCAAGGAAGAAGCCACTGCTCCAAAACCACCATAAAAAAGCCAGACTACGGTTTGCAACTGCACATGGGGACAAGGATCGTACTTTTTGGAGAAATGTCCTCTGGTCTGATGAAACATAAATAGAACTGTTTGGCCATAATGACCATCTTTATGTTTGGAGGAAAAACTGGGAATGCTTGCAAGCCGAAGAACACCATCCCAACCGTGAAGCACGGGGGTGGCAGCATCATGCTGTGGGGGCGCTTTGCTGCAGGAGGGACTAGTGCACTTCACAAAATAGATGGCATCATGAGGAAGGAAAAGGATGTGAATATATTGAAGCAACATCTCAAGACATCAGTCAGGAAGTTAAAGCTTGGTCGCTGTCTTGTTTTGTACGCTTTGTACAAAATAATAAAATGTAGGACGACAGGATATTTATAAACGTACCTCTTTATTAACTAGCTATAACGTGCATGTCCATGTGTCTCTGGCCATGATCATCTTACAATGACCTCACCACCTGGGTGGTCTTAACCAATCATTGCACAGTATGATGCATCCAATTACAATTCAGTATGGTGACACATATGAATATTACATCCCCCTTCTTTTAAAAAAAAGAAAAAATATGTGGAACAATAAAGCGTTTCTTTTGAATATATGCTCTGTAGTTTGAACTCGAGGTAAGTAACCATTTAAACTGCACCAACTGCATCAACATAACAGACAAACAATGATTCAGCATATTGTTATTTTTAGAACAAATATTTCTCAGCAACTCAGCTTTTCACTGTAGCAATGACATCTCAACATATCAAACAAATACAATACCAAAGCATTTCAAGTTAACTTTCAATAACAAGTTTACAGTCTGGAAACTCTTTTAGGGCAGCGATCCGCCTACACCCTTTGACATTTCACAGGTCTAGGACAGCTCTAGGCTTGACCTCTCTTCCTGACCTTGTGTGATATGAAGCTGAGCATGCTTCTGTGTCAGTCAACAGTTCTTGTGGTGTTGCAGGTAAGTATGGTGTATGTTGTGTTGTGTCTGTGTTTAGTCCATCCCGTTCTCTTTCAGGGGAACAGTTCATCTCGTCAGTGTGTTGTTCTTTTGTGTTCAGTAGGTGACGCACGATTGCGGCGGTACACCGCTCCTTCTGCGGTGCGAACGTGATATGAACGTTCAGTGTCAGCTGGTTGGATGACGACTGCTGGCTTCCAGTAGCCATGCTCCTGGATTCTAACTGACTCTCCGTCGTTCAGTGGTGGCAGTGGTCTGGCTGACCTGTCGTAGTATCGCTTTTGCTGTTGCTGTCTCTGTGCACGTTTTGCATGCACTTCCTTGTAGCTGACGACCTCAGGTTGCAGCTGCTGGTTGGTGCTGGGGAGGATTGAGCGAAGTCTGCGGCTCATCAACAGCTGGGCTGGTGATTTGAAGTTGTCAACTGGAGTGTTGCGGTATTCAAGGAGACTGAGGTAGGGGTCTCTCTTGTCTGATTTTGCTTTGTCCATGAGTGATTTAGCGATCTGCACAGATTTTTTCAGCAAGGCCATTACTTTGAGGGTAATGTGGGCTTGTGGTGACGTGTGTGAACTCCCATGCTTTTGTGAAGGATTCAAACTCATTTGATTTGTAACAGGGCCCATTGTCAGATATTAAAGTCTCTACAATGCCATGCCTGGCAAAGGCTGCTTTCAGCTTGTGTATCACAGCTGCAGATGTGGTGCTGTGAAGCTTGTCGAGTTCAAAGTATCTGCTGTAGTAGTCCACTGTTATAATGTAGTCCTCGTTGTTCCACGTGAACAGATCGGTTGCCACGACCTGCCAGGGTCGGTCTGGGATACGGTGAGGTAACATTGGCTCTTTGGTGTTCGAGGGGCGTCGTTCAAGACACGTGGGGCATTTACCAACCATGTCCTCTATTTGTTTGCACATTCCGGGCCAAAACAAAATGTCCCGTGCTCTCTGTTTGCACTTTTCCATGCCCATGTGTCCAGCATGGATCTTTGTCAAAATCTCTTCTCTGAGACTGGTAGGAATGATGATTTTCTCTCCTTTGAAAATGATTCCGTTGATCTGTGATAGTTCGTCACGATGGTTCCAGAACTCTGAGACGCTCTGAGGGCATTTTCTCCTCTCCTCAGGCCATCCTGACTGTATGACTTTCCTCAGCTGTGTGAGTTGTGTGTCTTTTTCTGTTTCTGCTCGGATCTCCTTCAGTTTTGTGTCACTAACTGGTAAGTTGCTGTACACAGTGTGCACCTGCATGTCCATGCCTTCACTGAGGCTGCTGTCCTTGTAGGTAAGAAACTTCCTGGAGAGTGTGTCTGCGACAGGGATGTCTTTGCCTGGACGGTGAGTGATTGTGAAGTCGTATTTTTGTAGTTGAAGGATCATTCTCTGTAGCCTTGGCGGGGCTGCGGCTAACGGTTTCCTCATGATTGACTCGAGGGGCTTGTGGTCTGATTCCACAATGACTTGTCGTCCATAGACATACTGATGGAAACGCTTACATCCGAACAGAAT
This sequence comes from Coregonus clupeaformis, assembly GCF_020615455.1. Lineage (NCBI taxonomy): Eukaryota > Metazoa > Chordata > Actinopteri > Salmoniformes > Salmonidae > Coregonus > Coregonus clupeaformis. The sequence continues at coordinate 38,263,899 of NC_059203.1, read as the reverse complement.
GGCGTACAGCTCCTTTTCGATTTGAGCGTAGTTGATTTCACAGTCTGTGAGAGATTTGGAAGCGTAGCCGATGGGTTTTCCTTCTTGCAGTAGCACTGCCCCTAGTCCATACTTTGACGCGTCCACCTGGAGTCTGAGCTCTTTGTTGGGGTCGTAGTAGGCAAGGATTGGTCCTGGTTCTCTCGTGATCAAGTCTTTCACTTTCTGGAAAGCGATGTCGTGTTGGTTGTCCCAGAGGAACTCACTGGACTGCTTTAGCAGCTGACGCAGGGGTGCATTAGCATTGGAGAGGCTGGGTGCGAACTTGGCTAAGTAGTTGACCATGCCAAGCACTGTTTCCAGCTCTGCGCGGTTCTTTGGTGGCTCCATTTCCTTTATGGCTGAGATCTTCTGCGGATCTGGCTTGATTCCATTCGCTGTGAGAAGATGCCCAAGTAGCTGACCTCTGTAGCGCCCGACTGTGCTCTTCTCGGGGTTGAGCCGGACTCCTCTCTCGCGGGACCTTTGCAGCATCGCGCTGAGGTTTCTGTCGTGTTCCTCTTTGGTTCGACCATAGACAAGGATGTCGTCCACAATTGCCACGACTCCGTCGAGGCCTTCGTACACCTCGTCGATCTTTCGCTGAAACTCGTCTTGGGCTGAGATAATCCCAAAAGGCAGGCGACAGAATATTTATAAACGTACCTCTTTATTAACTAGCTATAACGTGCATGTCCATGTGTCTCTGGCCATGATCATCTTACAATGACCTCACCACCTGGGTGGTCTTAACCAATCATTGCACAGTATGATGCATCCAATTACAATTCAGTATGGTGACACATATGAATATTACAGTCGCAAATGGGTCTTCCAAATGGACAGTGACCCCAAGCATACTTCCAAAGTTGTGGCAAAATGGCTTAAGGACAACAAAGTCAAGGTATTGGAGTGGCCATCACAAAGCCCTGACCTCAATCCTATAAAAAATGTGTGGGCAGAACTGAAAAAGCATGTGCGAGCAAGGAGGCCTACAAACCTGACTCAGTTACACCAGCTCTGTCAGGAGGAATGGGCCAAAATTCACCCAACTTATTGTGGGAAGCTTATGGAAGGCTACCCGAATTGTTTGACCCAAGTTAAACAATTTAAAGTCAATGCTACCAAATACTAATTGAGTGTATGTAAACTTCTGACCCACTGGGAATGTGACGAAAGAAATAAAAGCTGAAATAAATCATTCTCTCTACTATTATTCTGACATTTCACATTCTTAAAATAAAGTGGTGATCCTAACTGACCTAAGACAGGGAATTTTTACTAGGATTAAATGTTAGGAATTGTGAAAAACTGAGTTTAAATGTATTTGGCTAAGGTGAATGTAAACTTCCGACTTCAACTGTACATACATACATACACATACATATACATATACATACACATATACATATCCTTTAAAAAAATATATTTCCCTTTATTACTTTCCAACCCCACCACCCCTTCCCTAATTGGAGTAAACTAGTGAACAACATCTTTCAGGCCTCTACTTCCAGCCCATACATACTATATACATTTTATGGACACAGTCAATTTTACAATAATTCTATTTTGTTTGTTTTTACTCCTGAACTTCCTCTACTCTCAACCTCTCCGATCATTTTCATGATGTCCATCCGGTTTGCTTCTATATGCCATATCTTTCTAACTGTGCTCTTTCACAAAAGCTCTCAACCTATAACCTATATACTTATTATGGACACAGTATGCTTACATTATTAGTTATCATGTTGTTATTAGTTGTTGTTATTAGTCCCATCCTTCAACTCCATTCAACACCACCCATCTATCTCTTAACACCATCCATATTGGATTTCTATTTGCCATATATTTTTCAACTGTACTGTGATGTTTTACAAAAGTTCTGAACCTTTCTATTCTCATTGTTTCTACAGATTGTAAATTGAAAATAAACAGTTTTGCTAAAAGTATTATTATATTATTGATCGATTGACTATGACTTTTCAGATCACCCAGTAATGCTATCTGCAGGGTTAGCTCCAGGTAAATATTGCAATCCTTCAACCATTCCTGGACCTGTGTCCAAAAACAAGCTACAAATAGACAGTACCAAAACAAATGATCTAATGATTCTGTAGAGCTGGGAAGATTGTATCCCCCATATAAATAACATTCTATTGGTAGCAAGAATTGTATATAATAATTTAATTAATTAATTCTGAGTTTTGAATCCGCCGTCGTTTTGCATATTAGTTCATAATCATTATGCCATGGGATTGGTATGTCAAAATAGTTTCAGACACAAGTTGATGAGATTACATAAACATTTATTTATGTTTCACCATTATGATTAAAGTATTTATTTATTTCCCTCCCTACCACAGTTTTTGTCAGGGAGACAACAAGAATTGGATGCCCTGTTTCCATCTGCAGATTATGCTGATATTTCAATGTATTTAAGCACAAAACCATTTAACTCTTGACATTACTGTTCCTAATTATGCCCATGCCGTGGTGACCAGGCCACAGGGAGGGGTTAGGGGGCATTGTGTGGCCCAATCTGTTAACCCCACCATGCTGCTCAGTCAATGTCACCTTTGATCGGGGGCCAGTGGGACATCGTGACATCATGGTGACATCATGGCTCTGGACCGCCATTGTCACAGATTGAATGTTCAGAATAGAACAGTAGGCAGCAGTTGGTGTTATCACTTTCTCTCTCTCTCTCAGTGAATGAACTTCTAACCCAACATCATTATCATCATTAACTCTGTGTGGAGGTTATTTCCCCATGTTCAAACAGCAGGGTTTGGGTCAGGGGTTAGGTGGCGGACAGAGGGGCATTTGCTGGCTGTGTTAGGTACACCCCTAAGGCATTCTGTGTTTAGCTGGGTGGGTGATGGGGAGGGAGATGAGGCTACGAGTTGTGGGTGTGGGAGTCATAAGGACGTGAAGTTGGAGCAAGACTTCTGCTTAGAATGGGATGTGAAAGGTTGTGTGAAAATTTAGTTTTCTCACTGGATGACATAGAGGAGTAGGCTGCACACTGTGACCAGGAAGTGATGTCACAGAGCTTGTCAGTGTCGTCTAGGGGTCACTCTCCCCTACTCCACAAACCTCCCTCTGTTTTCATTTGACATTTTTTCAAAGAATGAGTGTATTTTTAGATATCTGCTTCATGTTATTATTATTTTACTAGATGTGCATCTCTATTTAAAGACATAGCTCATGGATGGTCCGTAGAGAGTTGTTGTTCATCTTTACTCTTGACCTGCCACTACCCTGGAGGGGGTTTTAGGTTTACTTAGTACTTTAAATGGAAAATAAACCAAAAAAATGTTCCTATGTCACATGTCAAAGTTGACCTGTCTGACTGTCTGTCTGTGGATAGAGAGATATTGATCATATATTCCTGCAGTGAAAATGTTGTACTGAAAAGAGTAGCACCATATATAGTATCTGAACAGTCAACAGTGTTTTATATTTTGTTGCATGCATCTCTAAACTATCAACTGAGATGCTATTTCTATGATAGTGTGTTATGTGTATACGTATGTACGTGTTGTATAAACAGTGTTCCAGATACAGTACTGTATCGTAGTGGAAAAGTCTTTGTTGATACTGTACAGTAAGGTTATCAGATCAGGGCAGTAGAGGATATGTATTGTGACCTAGAGGCTGTGCTGTATGGACTGTAATAGCAGCAGACTGTATACAGAGTTAATCCTGCTCTGACATGCTCAGACCAGCCAGGGTTCTGGTGGTCCTGAGGGGGGTCTCGGCAGGTCCGACCGTCTGCGACCCATCTAGTTCTGTCAGGCAGGCCCAAACAGTGGCAGAGGTTCAGGGGGGCTTGGAAGGGATGGGGGATGGGGGGAAAGGGCCTGATGGGGCTTTTAGAGCGGCAGGCAGAGTGGGTGACGGAAGTTTAGAGGGGACCTGACACGGCAGACTGGAGAGCTGTTTATGTATGCTGGCCCTACAAACCTGTGTTTATGAAAACAGTGGCCTGCTGCCAATCAGATAAGGCTCTGACTGGTGCTGAGAGAGAGAGAGAGAGAGAGAGAGAGAGAGAGTAGTAAAGGATTGAAAGAAGATGGTAAAAGCAAAGGATGCTAGGAATGAGCTACTTTTCTATCCTTGCAATGTAAGTTGTTATATCATATATTAAGCATTACAGTCAAGTGACGAACAGCTATGTGCATGCGTGGCAACAACAGCCTAAGTGCTGGAAAAAAGGTGTTTGAAAGGAATGTCCAGAATATTTTGGTGTCTCATTCGTTATTCTGGTGAAGACAGTTGTGCGTGTATCCACGTTGGATTTAATGTCCCTAGCAAATTGATGTTGATCATCTGTTGTTGTCTGCTTGATTTACGGCAGGGTCTCGTTATATTTAACAGAGAAAGCATCAAGGTAATGTGTTCATGTTTTGTGCCTGGGATTGGACACCGAGTATACTGTGTGCAATTGTGTAGGATAGACTATTGCGCAACACCCAACTTTATTCCTATTAATTATTCTTTATATATTGACAACAAATTACATAGCTTAGTGGGCTTATTCACAGTATGATCTGGTAATGAAATAACATGACAAATATTTGTTTTACATGATACACCTTCAATTATAAACAATACAAGGGGCTTGAAGTAGCCAACTGAATTTGGAGCTCAGAAGTTCAAATAGGCTACTGGAATAGGCCAACCTTGAAAATCAGACATTTCTTCAATTTGGTGCTTGAAAAGTCCTTGTAATTATTGAAGCCAATTTGTAAGTTCTCCTGCTCCCTTATAATTATCTGTGATTTTATTTTGAATCCGTTTTTGTGAGAGGTGTGGCCACTTTGTTTCCCGTCGCTTCAATTGAAGGGTGCACTACTCTGTTGTGGTAAAACCACATGCGGTTATTATGAGGATGACAACGTCTAATGTTGGCTTCAACTTGGCTTGCCATACAAACCCTTCCATTAAAAAAGGAACCTGGTTTTTGTTCACTTTCTCATTTTAAAAACAGCAATGGTGAAATGCAAATGTTGAGGTTAATGCTACCGCTGTTGGAGATTGAGTTGGCTATTCACATGGATTTATTGTGTGTCTGCATCAGTCACATGGGCTACAGAAAAATCGCCATGCATGCATCCAATCTATTTAGTCAGGCAATGTCCACATTATTCTCACATATTTTAGAATGTAATAATTATTTCAATATCAATGCATTGGGAAGGCCTAAAAAAAAGTCATTATTTTTAGTGGTAATGGCCTACTTTTGACACTTTTTGCATGCTTTTTTGGGGGGCGGGGCCCTATATGTACAATTATATAAATGATACAATTGTATAACATTGAGGTCCTTGAAAATTACAATTAAGTTCTTTAAAAAGTCCTTGAAAGTCCTTGAATTTGACTTGCCAATGTCTGTATGAACCCTGCTTAATTGATTTATAGGCCTAGGCCTATGTTGTTGTATAGGTGGAGTTTTGCAAATATTCACTTTTATTCCTCTAAGTACTGCATGAAAATCCTTTTTATTTTGTTTCAAACCCTTTTGACATTTTGATCCCAATGTCACACATTGGCACCATTATTTATAGAAAGACCCATATACACTCTGCAGCACTAGCCAAACCTTTTCTCACCCACCTCGCTCTCTGTCTGTATCCATCTCTCTATCCCCTCTCCCAAGTTTCCTCCTCCTCCTCCTCCTCCTCCACCTCCCTGTGTCAGCCAAGCTCAACTTTCTCACAGAAGTAACTTAAGTTTGTCTCTTACTAATCCTCTCTAATTTGATTTGTCTCTCCTCTGTTTTGCCCCGACAGACAGTTGTGTTTTCCTGTAATTAGATCTGCTCGTCTCCCTCTGGTTTCATAGATTGGGAGCGTTGACTCGCACACGGCACTGCCCCAAATCAACTATATCAATCTCCTCTCAATACTTACCCCTCTCCACCCCCTTCTTTCTACCTCCCCTTCCATCCTGCTTCCCTGGCACTATGGGAGCCAAAATAGCGTTGTTGTTCCAACCCCCACATTGCTTGCCCACTGGCTACAGTCGACTAGGTTCCCTTGCCTTTGAAGTGGCACATGCAGAATGGAGATTCTTTGGCTGTTATGCCCTGCCCCGTGCCCGTTACTATAGCCCACAGTCAGTCTGCAGATCGCTGTCAAAGGAGTCGCATTCACAGCCCATGACCGTTCCTGTGTGCATGTGATGTTTATTTCTGAAAGTTTATTTGTGTATGTGTGTGTCAAACTAAAATCTAATTGTATTTGTCACATGCTTCATAAACAACAGGTGTAGACTAACAGTGAAATGCTTACTTACGGGCCCTTCCCAACAGTGCAGAGAGAAAAATTGAAAAATAACAGAAAGATAGGAATAAATAGACAATGAGTAACGATAACTTGGCTTTCTACACGAGGCACCATACTGAGTCGATGTGCAGGGGTATGAGGTAACTGAGGTAGATATGTACATATAGGTAGGGGTAAAGTGACTAGGCAACAGGATAGATAATAAGCAGTAGCAGCAGCGTATGTCATGAGTCAAAAGAGTTAGTGCAAAAAGGGTCAATGCAGATTGTGTGTGTGTGTGTGTGTGCTTATTCTTTCTAAATACTTTATGCAAACAGTATTTTGTCAATGTGCTATATTGTATATTTACCTAAATGTTGTAATACATCATTCGAATCATGTATCTGTGTTTAGTTGTTACATACTGGGTTCATCAGACACATGTTGTGTTGATGATATTTCCTCTGTGTGTTGTTTTGAGTGTCTGCATCATGTCTGTGTGTTTGTCTTTGTGGGATCACATCTTGGTCGGAGGCTACCCTATTATTTCTCCACTTTGTTTTGGTCATGTGACATTATAGTAGAGGGTACAACAGGACAGAGGTGAGGGAAAAGTGAAATGACTGAAATACGTAGTTCAAAAGCGTGTTTCAAATGTCCCTAATTGTTTTGTGATGCTTTTATTTATGTCTGTAATGTGCAGAATCCCCTGAAGCTGCTTTGTGGGTGAAATACTGTTTGCTTCCTTTGATTTGGAATCATTTGGCTTTTTAGTGCTAGTGTTAATTAACCTTCAGTAGGAGAAATTAGCAGGGAGGCGGAGAGGCACACTGTTACGAGCACACATACAGTACACACACAGATGCAACTGATGAACTTTCTCTGTTTTTGATCTGAGATATCCCTCCCTGCTATTTAAATGTTCTGTCTGCAAACTCTATTATAAACTTCTCTCTCTCTCTCTCTCTCTCTCTCTCTCTCTCTCTCTCTCTCTCTCTCTCTCTCTCTCTCTCTCTCTCTCTCTCTCTCTCTCTCTCTCTCTCTCTCTCTCTCTCTCTCTCTCTCTCTCTCTCTCTCTCTCTCTCTCTCTCTCTCTGTCTGGGTTGAGTGTAGATGTGGTGTGGAATCATGCGCAGGACACACAGAGGCTTCGTACTGACGTCTTTAGTGAAGACAAAAGAACAAGCCAAACACGGCAACAGGCAACCTGGCAGGCAAGCGAACTTTACGCAACACGGTAAAGTGCAAAACAAAGGCGCACACAGTGCGGAACTCTCTCTAAACAAAATACAGAGAGAACATAAACGAACTAGCACACAACGTGACAACGAACAATTACACACAACACATGACAAAACTCAAGAGAACTATATAGGACGCATAATGAACACTAACAAGGAACAGGTGTAACAAAACAGACAAAACCAATCAAACATCGAAACATAGAACGGTGGCAGCTAGTACTCCGGAGACGACGACCGCCGAAGCCTGCCCGAACAAGGAGAAGGAGCAGCCTCGGCCGAAACCGTGACACTCTCCTTCTCTCTCCTTCTCTCTCTCTCTCTCTCTCTCTCTCTCTCTCTCTCTCTCTCTCTCTCTCTCTCTCTCTCTCTCTCTCTCTCTCTCTCTCTGTACAGCGGTCTCTAATTCCATCTAGTCTTTGTTTTGTCCTTTCACAGATTCTTTGAACTTCTGTGAGAACAGAAACAATATAACAGGTTGAAAGACGACAACTCTTTTTACTTTTTACAATGAATCCCTCTCTGCCGTTAACTCTCTCTGACTTTCCCTTTCCCTCTGTCTATGCTGTGTCATCATCTTCTCTCATGTTTTTTATTTCCTGTACACGGCCCTTTGTCTGGTAAAACACTCCATCGTTTTGATACAGCCTCTCATTAGCTGTTCCGTTTAATTAAAAAGCTCATTCATCTGAAAATGGGAGACTGATAGGGATTTTCCTCCCTAGCAACAATCATCTACCTCTCACAGCAACTTTTAATTAGAATGCTGTTTGATTGACGTTGGGGTCGCTGACTGTTCTCTCCATAGACACATAGGCAGTGCACAGACACACAAACACAAACACACACACACACCAGTTCACGTACACACTCACACAACCACAGACACACCCACACACAATACTCTTCCTGCAGTATGAGGGTCTACTGGCACTGCTCTTTCACTTAGTGTGAACTCTTCTTCTTCTCCTTGCTTCGCTCTGTCTCTCCTCTCTTTCCCTCTCTCCTCTCTTTCCCCCTTGACTCTCTCCTAATCTGTTTTCTAAACGCGCCTGCTGGTGTCAATGTTCTGATAGGTTCATTCACTCAGTGTTTACTGTGCTGAAAAGGCCTTTTTCTGCCTCTCTGTTTCTTTTCTCTCTCCCTCTTTTCTTTTTTCCTTCCCTCGCTTCATCTACGCATCTTAATCAGGTGTGTGTACACAGCTTCATCGCATGAAGGCACACAGAGGGAGCGAGGGATGGTGGAGACAACGGAGGAGGAGGAGGAGGAGGAGGAGGAGGGGAGGAGGTTGAAAGAGGGTGACATTGAGCAGCAGACACAGTGAGTGATGATGTAGGATAAACACATCCCATCTTCCTCCTATTCCTCCTCCTCCTGTGTGGTTGACACCACTAATATCAATATTGAGAAATGGATCCCATCCCATCCAGCCTCACCTTTACGTATACTATACCACCAGGTCCAACTGCGTGTCCGTTTTTCGGGAAGGAAATTCACTGAGGAAATCAGATTAGACACACTCCCAACTTAGATTCCCATTCTGTACTGAAGGGGGGAGAGTGGGGGAAGATGGCCGAACGGGGAGCTTTGAGGGAGGGGGAATGGGGGAGTAGGGTAGAGGGGGTTTCCACTACAGTCAGGTTCAGAGCTGCAGGGTAGTGTCCCATGGAAATGAGCCATTAGAATTTAGGATTTATTTATTTCCTTTTTCCTTTTCTGCGGTGGTGATGGGGGGGTTGGAGGAAGGGGGGGTTACTGACTGAAGTTTTGGAATGATTTGGGGGACAGACAGGACAGGACAGCCCCCACAGCAGCCCGTCTTGGACATTTTCAATCCCTTTATAGAGTAGACACAGAACCTTTTGTCTCCATCCACTCTCCTTCTTAGAAACATCATATGCAGGGGATTCAAGGTAAAGCAGGCCCAGACAGTAAAGCAGGCCCAGACAGTAAGTGGGTAAAGCAGGCCCAGACAGTTAGTGCCACCTCTCCGCTCCTCGCCACCAAAAACAAGATGTGGGTGTATCTTCTTACCTATGTTCCAGCATTAGCCCAGCCATATCCCAGCCCAATATTCATGTTCTTTTCCACCTCCTTGCTCTTTATTGTGGCTTTTGACGCTTTGTCTAGTGGGACTGAGGACAAGCCTTCCACCCCCTACTCCCCTGTGCCACCCCGCTCCAGTGTTGAGGAGATGGGGCGAAAGGATAGCGGTGAGAGCTGAGGGAGGTGTTTGAAGTTATGGATGAGGTGTTGCCTTATCGCTGGAAGCAGGTCTGAGGCATCTGCCAGGGCCTTTGAAGTAACGGATGAGCCAGACGTCGTGAAGACGGCGAGGTGAGGGATTGCCATGGCGATGAGTGGTGATGAGGAGCCAGAACACGCGCAGATACAGATATCCTCCTGACAACAAACATCCACCAACACAACGCTGCCGTTGTGCTACTGCTAGGCTGTGAGGACATCAGACAAGACTAGAGAAGAATACTGCAGGTCCTCAGCTCAGTGAAGACACTCATCCAAGTATAATGTCTAATGTGCTTGGTCGATATTGTAGCTAGCAACCCTTGGTTGGTGTACTTGAGTATGACTAATGTTATATTGGTCAACCTGAATAGCACTGTGGTTACTGTGACAGCTGCCAAGCTTATGGTGCCTAGTTCATTCCCAACCCACTCATCCATTTTCACTATAATATGTATCCTTATTGATTTGGTTAACTTTCCAGCATTTTCCTGTGAGGAAGACATCCATTGACTGACTCCAGTGTCAGACTCTCTCCATCTCCTTCTCACTGTGTATTAATATCCATAATCTGTGTTTATTGAATGGAAGGTGCAGTTGATTTAAGGCCTGAGTGAACTGGGAGGAGGAATAGACATTAAGACTGCTTCATCTGGAAGAGGTTAGCCGGCCAGGCCGCCCTCCCGTTCTCATCTGGATGTAGTTTTTACTTATGGAATACACATTTTGGTTCACTCGTTCATTTTCTTCCCCTGCTAATCTTTTCTTTCCTCTTCATCCTAATAAAGCAAAACTGTTTGCAAACACGAACACGGCTTCTCTTTCCTGTTCCTCTCATCTCTGGGTCTGTCCCACTGCCAATGGCACTCTGCTGCCAGACCAGCATGTAGCTCATGCTTTCAGTACTATACTGAACAAAAATATAAGTGCAACATGTAAAGAGTTGGTCCCATGTTTCTTGAGCTGAAATAAAAGATCCCTGAAATTTTCCATACGCACAAAAAGCTTATTTCTCTCAAATGTTGTGTCTCTCAAATGTTGTGCACAAATTTGTTTACATCCCGGTTAGTGAGGATTTCTCCTTTGCCAAGATAATCCATCCACCTGTCAGGTGTGGCATATCAAGAAGCTGATTAAACAGCATGATCATTACACAGTTGCACCTTGTGCTGGGGACTATAAAAGGCCACTCTAAAATGTGCAGTTTTGTCACACAACACAATGCCACAGATGTCTCAGGTTTTGAGGGAGCATGTAATTGGCATGCTGACTGCAGGAATGTCCACCAGAGCTGTTGCCAGCGTCGTTTTAGAGATTTTGGCAGGTCGTCCAACCGGCCTCACAACCGCAGACCACGTGTAACCACGTCGGCCCAGGACCTCCACATCAGGCTTCTTCACCAGCGGAATCGTCTGAGACCAGCCACCCAGACAGCTGATGAAACTGAGGAGTATTTCTGTCTGTAATAAAGCCCTTCTGTGGGGAAAAACGTATTCTGATTGGCTGGGCCTTGCTCCCCAGTAGGTGGGCCTGGCTCCCAAGGGGCGCAGCCATGGGTGGGCCTGGGAGGGCATAGGCCCACCCACTTGGGAGCCAGGCCCACCCATGGCTGCGCCCCTGCCCAGTCATGTGAAATCAATGGATTAGGGCCTAATTTATTTATTTCAATTGACTGATTTCCTTATATGAACTGAAATTGTTGCATGTTGCGTTTTATATTTTAGTTCATTCTCTCATCCTTTGTTTGTGTGGACAACATTTCAGTTCATGCTGCAAGAGCTTTGATAGGTTGGAGGACGTCCTCCGGAAGTTGTCATAATTACTGTGTAAGTCTATGGAAGGGGGTGATAACCATGAGACTCCTTGGTTTTGTATTGAAGTCAATGTACCCAGAGGAGGATGGAAACTAGCTGTCCTCCGGCTACACCATGGTGTTACCCTAAAGAGTGCTGTTGAGGCTACTTTAGACCACCATTGCAAAACAGTGTGTTTTAATCAATTATTTGGTGACGTGAATATATTTAGTATAGTTTTATCTAAAAATGATAACTTTTTAAATGTTTCACCATTTTTATTTTTATGAACTTTACTGAGGAGGATGGGCCTCCCCTTCCTCCTCTGAGGAGCCTCCACGGTATGACATCTTTTTGTTTTCTCAATGACATTCAATTCAGCATTGAAAAAAGGAACAAGTTTAAGTTTGTTCCACCTGAGTGAGTCTAACCAGAGACCACTATGATGACACACCAAATGTGTTTGATGGATCGTTTTTGTCTTCTTATAATGCCTCTGAAGGGGAAAGTAATCCAAAAGTAACTGAAAGTAATCAGATTACATTACTGAGATTAAGTAATGCAAAAGTTACGTTACTGATTACAATTTTGGACAGTTAACTTGTAACTGTAACAGATTACATTAAGAAAGTAATCTACCCAACCCTGATGTGTGTTGTTTGATTAAAGCCCTGCTGCGTCAATGCTTGCCCTGTGCATGAACAATTTAGAGTGTTTCAGTATTCTAATGCAGAGTGAGGTTAGATCACTCAGATGGGCCCTCTGTGTTCTCTGGCCCATGTGGCCCCCCAGGCTGTCCTAGCCCATGATTGGTTGAGAGCTGCAGCGGGTGGCCCCTGCCGGCCCCTGGATTCTGCTCCTGTCTTCCTGTTCCAATCAGGATGAAGGGATGAAAGGGGGGCGCGTGCCATTCGCTCTGATCAAGAGGCCAGGGAATATGAAACAGATCTCTCACCCTCTTTCTTTGTGCTGTTTGTCTCTCTCTCTTTCTGTCTCCATCTCATCTAATTTCTCTCTTTCCTTTGTGTATTTCAGTCTCTCTCTCCCTGTCTTTTCTCTGTTTTATTCTCTCTCTGTGTTTCTCTCACGTTCACCTCTCTTTCTAGTGTATTTTCTCATTCTCTTGTTCTTTGTGAGTTGTGGTTCAGACCGTTTGGAATGCTCTGGCCGGAGCCTTTGTTCCAAGTTCCGTTGCCGTGTTCCGTTGCTGCTGTAGCGTGACTGGTTCTCTCCCCATAGGGTGTTCTTTCCTGTTCCCTCTGTATAAATATGAATGAATCGCCACAGTTCAGCAGAGTGCAATTTCATTAATTAGAACATGTTGAGTAAAGAAAGCTTCTTTCAGTTAGGTCAATCTAACTGAGTTTATAAAAACACTGCAGGCAAGAGAGACTAGTACATTATATACATACATGTAGCGCGTACACACACACACACACCCCCCCCCACACACACAGAGACACACACACACACATATGCACAGACACACACATACATACACACACTAGCCACATCGGCATGTACAAAGACATAAAACTGGTTGAATTGGCGTTGTTTCCACATCATTTCATAAAAATAAAATATATGTGTGGACGTTGAAACAACGTGGAAAATTATTGGATTTGCAAAAAATCGTCACCGTAAGGGAATTTCATTTTTTTAACCCACATTTTTACCTACATCCAATGACATTGGGAATTTTTTTGTTGATTTCACGTTGAATTAACATTAATTGACAACTCAACCAAATGTAAATCAAAACTAGACATTGAAATGATGTCTGTGCCCAGTGGAATTGCTCTCTAATGTTGGTTTGTACTTCCATTCCTCTTGGCCCCCTTGCCCGTTCTCGTTCAGCCAAGATTGAGCTCATTACTCCGGGCAGAGTGAGCTGTAATGCACCCTAAAATAAGACCCACCTGGAGGAGCAAGGCTTTGAACATCCATGAAAAGTTTTGCTGCAGAGATAAGAGCTATTAGCTGAGGCTAATCATTTCATGGCTACTGCAACAACAAGAGAGGCAGCTCCTCTTTGACGTTTAGCCAAACCCCTTTGAATTTCGAGAGACCTTTGTTCAATGTGTGTGTGTGTGTATTTCTGTCTATATATGGGGGAAGGGGAGGGTATTTTAATAAATAAGCACACAGCATTAATGTTAAATGTGCCTGATGTCTTCAGTATCCATTACCGCAGAAAGCAGGCCAGAAAACGGAGAGAAGAGAAAAAGTGTAACGGGTAGACAGAGGAGAGGAGATCAATAGAGCCGGAATGGAAGATTGATTCAGCCTCTCAGATCTTCCAGATTAGCGTCTCGATGAGCGACAAATATGGAGTCCTAGTCATGTGACCGTAGCTGTGACAGGTTGAACTGAGTGGTCACAAAGTAATTACAGTCAACCCCTATGGATAGAGGACACTGGGAGACACTGGGAGATGGCTGCTGCTGTGCTCGCTGAAGTAGCATTTTCTGTTACTGAAGGAGTCTAGCTATGGCATTCTGATATAGGCCTACAGTATCCTGAATATCAGGTTATGAACAAGCCCTGTTCTTGAGAGGCACAATTCTGCTGGTTTTGCTCCCCCCTTGCACCTAATTGATCAACGCTAGAGAGTCCACACACCTGCTCAGCCAGGTGTTATCAGTGTGATTAGAAGACAAGGATGAAAATCAGCAGACATTGTAGCCCGTAGGACCGTGATCATCAACTAGATTCAGCCGCGGGCCGATTTTTTCTTGAGCAGATGGTGGGGGGCCAGAACATAATTATAGATAAATTGTAGACTTCAAATTTACCACAAGAATCCCAAACAGATATAATATTTGACTAAAACATAATCCTTTCCAACCATACTTAAATTTGTATACGATCACATCTCTCTATTATGCGTGGGAATATTTGGGAACAGATTTTTAATGTAATCAATTGGAGCTGATTTCCTGGTGTTTTTAGTCTTTTATGTCCAACAATGAAAATGTAATTTATTTTATTTTATATACAGTACCAGTCAAAGGTTTGGACACACCTACTCATTCAAGAGTTTTCTTTATTTTTTACTATTTTTTATATTGTAGAATAATAGTGAAGACATCAAAACGTGGTCCTCTGTAGCTCAGCTGGTAGAGCACGGCGCTTGTAACGCCAAGGTAGTGGGTTCGATCCCCGGGACCACCCATACACAAAAATGTATGCACGCATGACTGTAAGTCGCTTTGGATAAAAGCGTCTGCTAAATGGCATATTATTTATTATTATATTATTATAAAATAACACATACAGTGGGGAAAAAAAGTATTTAGTCAGCCACCAATAGTGCAAGTTCTCCCACTTAAAAAGATGAGAGAGGCCTGTAATTTTCATCATAGGTACACGTCAACTATGACAGACAAATTGAGAAAAAAAATCCTGAAAATCACATTGTACGATTTTTTATGAATTTATTTGCAAATTATGGTGGAAAATAAGTATTTGGTCACCTACAAACAAGCAAGATTTCTGGCTCTCACAGACCTGTAACTTCTTCTTTAAGAGGCTCCTCTGTCCTCCACTCGTTACCTGTATTAATGGCACCTGTTTGAACTTGTTATCAGTATAAAAGACACATGTCCACAACCTCAAACAGTCACACTCCAAACTTCACTATGGCCAAGACCAAAGAGCTGTCAAAGGACACCAGAAACAAAATTGTAGACCTGCACCAGGCTGGGAAGACTGAATCTGCAATAGGTAAGCAGCTTGGTTTGAAGAAATCAACTGTGGGAGCAATTATTAGGAAATGGAAGACATACAAGACCACTGATAATCTCCCTCGATCTGGGGCTCCACGCAAGATCTCACCCCGTGGGGTTAAAATGATCACAAGAACGGTGAGCAAAAATCCCAGAACCACACGGGGGGACCTAGTGAATGACCTGCAGAGAGCTGGGACCAAAGTAACAAAGCCTACCATCAGTAACACGCTACGCTGCCAGGGACTCAAATCCTGCAGTGCCAGACGTGTCCCCCTGCTTAAGCCAGTACATGTCCAGGCCCATCTGAAGTTTGCTAGAGTGCATTTGGATGATCCAGAAGAGGATTGGGAGAATGTCATATGGTCAGAGGAAACCAAAATAGAAATTTTTGGTAAAAACTCAACTCGTCGTGTTTGGAGGACAAACAATGCTGAGTTCCATCCAAAGAACACCATACCTACTGTGAAGCATGGGGGTGGAAACATCATGCTTTGGGGCTGTTTTTCTGCAAAGGGACCAGGACGACTGATCCGTGTAAAGGAAAGAATGAATGGGGCCATGTATCGTGAGATTTTGAGTGAAAACCTCCTTCCATCAGCAAGGGCATTGAAGATTAAACGTGGCTGGGTCTTTCAGCATGACAATGATCCCAAACACAATAAGCATTTCAAGGTCCTGGAGTGGCCTTGCCAGTCTCCAGATCTCAACCCCATAGAAAATCTTTGGAGGGAGTTGAAAGTCCGTGTTGCCCAGCGACAGCCCCAAAACATCACTGCTCTAGAGGAGATCTGCATGGAGGAATGGGCCAAAATACCAGCAACAGTGTGTGAAAACCTTGTGAAGACTTACAGAAAATGTTTGACCTGTGTCATTGCCAACAAAGGGTATAAAACAAAGTATTGAGAAACTTTTGTTATTGACCAAATACTTATTTTCCACCATAATTTGCAAATAAATTCATTAAAAATCCTACAATGTGATTTTCTGGATTTCTTTTCTCATTTTGTCTGTCATAGTTGACTAGTACCTATGATGAAAATTACAGGCCTCTCTCATCTTTTTAAGTGGGAGAACTTGCACAATTGGTGGCTGACTAAATACTTTTTTCCCCCACTGTATGGAATCATGTAGTAACCAAAAAAAGTGTTAAAAAAATAAAAATATATTTTATATTTGAGATTCTTCAAATAGCCACCCTTTGCCTTGATGACAGCTTTGCACACTCTTGGCATTCTCTCAACCAGCTTAATGAGGTAGTCACCTGGAAAGCATTTCAATTAACAGGTGTGCCTTCTTAAAAGTTTGAGCCATTCGGTTGTGTTGTGACAAAGTAGGGGTGGTATACAGAAGATAGCCCTATTTGATAAAATACCAAGTCCATATTATGGCAAGAACAGCTCAAATAAGCAAAGAGAAATAACAGTCCATCATTACTTTAAGACATGAAGGTCAGTCAATCCGGAAAATGTAAAGAACTTTGAAAGTTTCTTCAAGTGCAGTCGCAAAAACCATCAAGCGCTATGATGAAACTGGCTCTCATGAGGACCGCCACAGGAATGGAAGACCCAGAGTTACCTCTGCTGCAGAGGATAAGTTAATTAGAGTTACCAGCCTCAGAAATTTCAGCCCAAATAAATGCTTCACAGAGTTCAAGTCACAGACACATCTCAACATCAACTGTTCAGAGGAGACTGCGTGAATCAGGCCTTCATGGTCGAATTGCTGCAAAGAAACCACTACTAAAGGACACCAATAAGAAGAAGAGACCTGTTTGGGCCAAGAAACACGAGCAATGGACATTAGACCGGTGGAGATTTGTCCTATATATATATATATATATTTATTGGGGGGGGCTCAGAAAACTTGGGGGGAGGGGCAAATAAAACCACCCGCGGGCCGCCAGTTGGGGAACCCTGCCGTGGAAGCTGTCCACCCTGATAATGAAATATAATGTTGCTGTGATTGTAGCTGTGGCCTGTAGGGGGCACTCATGGATGGCTGGGGTTTTAGGCCCCTCGGCACTCTGAACCTGCCTTTGCAAAACACACCATGCAAATGTACAGGTACGGTAGGCAAATGAACACAGGCTGAACACAGACATCTGTAGCCTACACTCAGAACCGGTTTGACTGGTGGGTGCACACCCCAACAGAACTCTTACCTCCCCTTCATCTCTCTCACTCAGAAACCTGCTTTTTACATCACTGCAGACCTGAGAGCAGTATCCGTGTGTTTGAGAATCATTTGGGGCATTTGACATTGCTGTTATGATTTTAAAAATGCACGCACACTCTCTCTCTAAGACATATTCCTTTGACATTGCTGCGTCTTTCCTCCAACACCTACTCCTTTCTCTGATTCATCCCTGTCCTCTCTTTGTTTGTAATCTTAATGCCTGACGGGACACTTTGATTGGCAGGTGAAGGTCTGTGTCTGTTGCCGTGGCAGCTGGTATCACTATGCCAGAGATACTACAGTAAACAACACTTACAGCCAGAATTAGCGTAATCAAGCCTCTTTCTCCCATACACAATGTCAGTGTGCGGACAGCCATTTTAAATTAGATGAATAAATTTAAAAGCGTAATTATTTTTGGCGCTTTGAGCTATTATTCTCAACTATGGAAAATGGAGGGGAGATGAGAAAGAGAAGGGGTGTATGATCTCTAGAAGACGTGCGTACATGCACATATTTTCTTTCTCTCCCTTTTTCTCCCTCTTTTTCTTCCTCTCTCTCTGTCTCTCTCGCCCTCTATTTCTCTCCCTTTCTCTCTCCCCTTCTCTACCCCCCTCTCTCTAATAAACATACATTTATTTGGTTCTCCCTGCATATGGAAGGCCTCCAAACAAAACAAACTCAATTAACCTCATTTGGTTCTCCCCTCAACCTAACCTCTCTATTCTAACAAACAGACACACAGACAGACACAGACCGTTAGACACACAGACCATCAGATAAACAGAACGTCAGACAGTCAGACAAACAGACAGACCATCAGACAGACTGACAGAACATCAGACAGAATGTCAGACAGATCAACAGACAGACAGACAGAACGTCAGACAGACAGACTAACAGACACATAGAGTGATGTAAATAAATAACAACAAAACAAAGGAGCCAAATCACACACACTTGTAAACATTGAAAGTCACTAAAAAGCAAGTTATCTGTCATCTGCTAGATTTAGTTATGAGGAGATTATCAGACTGCTCCCCCTTCTTAAAATGCTGCCCTCCGGATGGTAATCTAATTAAGATTGGAAATATCACCCTCCCTCTCCCATACCCCTTAACCCTTAGCCTACATGTCTATGTCTGAGCACTGCAGACAGTCTACATTAAGCCTGTCTGTGTTAGCACACACACACACACACTGAACATGACCGAATGATTGAAGGCCATTACTGCGGTGAACTGTGTGAATTATGTAATTTCATGCCACTGTAGTCTGTAGACTATAGACTACCCTTACGGAAAAACCTCATGAATTTCACATGTTCCTAAAACACATGTGGTTTTATGTGAAGTTAATGTGACAACATGTAAAGCAAAATGTGATAACATGAAACTACACGTGAAGTATTCCAAAACATGATTTTTCACATGGAATCATGTGGTTTTTCTGTAAAGGTAGACATACACTAACAGCCTCACACAGAAAAGTGAGAGCTGTTTAACTTTAATTCGGTCTATTCACACTAACTCTCCCTCCCTCCTGCTCCTCCTCCCCTCTTTTCCTGCAGTACATTCCAGGTCATGTTCTGTGGTTCATTTGTTTGATTGAGTCTCACTCTCATGTCTGAGAGTGGAGAGGTGGCTTCCACAGGGAGAGGAAGCCTGGCCACACTGAGACCACACTTCCTTGAGCTGGGAAACAATTGCTGTCCCCCTCTCACCTCCCTGTCTCTCTTCTTCCCCCTTTTCATCCTCTCCACCACTTTTAGCCGTCTGCTCCGCTCCGCTCCCCATCTCTCTCTCTCTCTCTCTCTCTCTCTCAAACTCTGTCTTTCTTACTCTGTCTTTCTCCCTGTCTTTCTACCCCCCTCTCTCTCCAGTCCTGGGGCACTATACCCCTCCATTTATTTATGCATCGTGAGAAGGAAATGGAGTCCCACCCAGGGAGGAGTGGTGAGTGGGAGGTAAAGTGTGTGTTTGGTGTGTGGAAGGGTCGAGGGGAGCTTTGTGGATGTACAAATGTCAATGTGTGTAGGTTCAGTGTACATGTTTAACCCACTGTATGGGCAACAATATGGAGGAATGACTCAGTTGCTTGGGAATATGTGTGTGAAGTGTGAAGCACAACCTCCTTTGTTGTCCCACCGTCCCTCTACACCCAAAGAGGATAGGTGTTGCTATGACAACGGAGAGGTGTATCTAAAGGCATTAGTCGACAGAGAGACAGGAAGCCATCCTGTGACTGATTGATGTGCATTGTTGTTGGCTTGTGGATTCACCCACAAATCCCCTTAAGACACACATATCCATACTTCCCTACCGTAAACACTCATCTAATCATTCTGGGGTTCTGTGGTTGGACTGCGGTGAAGATGGACTGGTCTGGAGGAGAGAGAATCCTAGAGAGAGGGAGTGGTTATAGTAAGGAAACCGTAGCACGAAGGGATGCCTACATCAGTTAACCATTTCAGTCTGCCATTTACCTCTGGGTCTCCCCTTTCCAGGCCTTAGACTGATAGGGATCTCTCTGCACACACAGAGCCTTCATAAGAGCCAAAGCCCTGTGCCCTCTCACAGCCCCCCATGTCCACCCCTATGTCCCCCATCCCTGGTATGGGCTCCCTCTGACCCCTAACCCTTCCCTCCTGTCTCTAGCCTCCTTGTCTCTGTGTTATATGTGTATTTTGGATAACAGTGTAAATAGCTATCATGCTATCTGTTCTGATTAAGTAACTTGCATAAATTAAGTACATGTACACACCATGGACATGACCAAAGGTTTCACATTCCCAGTGATGCCTGTGTAAAAAAGACTCAAACGCAAGAAATATACTGAACAAAAATATAAACGCAACATGCAACAATTTCAATGATTTTACTGAGTTACAGTTCATATAAGGAAATCAGTCAATTGAAATAAATAGATTAGGCCCTAATCTATGGATTTCACATGACTGGGCAGGGGTGCAGCCATGGGTGGGCCTGGGTGGGCATAGGCCCACCCACTTGGGAGCCAGGCCCAGACAATCAGAATGAGCTTTTCCCCACTAAAGGGCTTAATTACAGACATAAATACTCCTCAGTTTCATCAGCTGTCCGGGTGGCTGGTCTCAGATGATCCCACAGGTGAAGAAGCCGCATGTGGAGATCCTGGGCTGGCGTGGTTACATGTGGTCTGCGGATGTGAGGCTGGTTGGACGTACTGCCAAATTCTCTAAAACAATGTTGGATGCGGCTTATGGTAGAGAAATGAACATTCAATTCACTGGCAACAGCTCTGGTGGACATTCCTGCAGTCAGCATGCCAATTGCTCCCTCAAAACTTGAGACATCTGTGGCATTGTGTTGTGTAACACATTTTTGTAATGATCATGCTGTTTAATCAGCTTCTTGATATGCCACACCTGTCAGGTGGATGGATTATCTTGGCAAAGGAGAAATGCTCACTAATAGGGATGTAAACAAATTTGTGCACAACATTGGAGAGAAATAAGCTTTTTGTGCGTATGTAAAATTTCTGGGATCTTTTATTTCAGCTCAGGAAACATGGGACCAACACTTTACATGAAAGAAATGAACAGAAATTGGAAAAGTAAGTGAAAGGGAAAGCAAGGGGAGCACCATCAGATGGGGCTGGTGATTTAGCATCCTGCACTCCCCAGCTCCTTCCTGTACCTGACCCCCCGCTGATCCTTGGACGACCCCTTTGAGAGAAGTCAAGGGCTCTATTCTGCTGTCGGGGGCTGGAAGGAGTAGGGGGGGTCTGAGCTGTGAGCGCCAGCATTCCTGTGCTGTTAGCCTGAGCGCTAGTAGTGTTATCGCCTCCATCACCCCGACCACACTGATATAATTGCAGCCTGTGATCTCTGGTGGGCCAAAACGCTCTCATTTTCCTCAAAGACCAGTTTGAAGTTCGTCAACCACCCCCCACCCACCCTTTTGTCACCCTTCAACCCACCACTCCATCCCACCCCCCTCCCCTCACTTGCTTTCCCTCGCTCTTGTTCAAATGTTAAAAACACACATTAAATCCCTCTCTCTACACTTCCCTCCTCTCTCTCCGTTTACATCATAGCTTGCCCCTCCTCTCCCTCTGTTCTCTCATTCCAATGTTACTCATTACAATGTTACTCATTACGTTAAAGTTTCAAGTTGCTTTATTTATCTGTTTATAATAATATGCCATTTAGCAGACGCTTTTATCCAAAGCGACTTACAGTCATGCGTGCATACATTTTGTGTATGGGTGGTCCCGGGGATCGAACCCACTACCTTGGCGTTACAAGCGCCGTGCTGTACCAGCTGAACTACAGAGGACCATATAATTAGCGCATAATACTTTAACTCTTGTTCATCTTGGAATCTCTGTGCTCTTGTTTTGATAGAGCGAACTGTTGAGCGAGCCCTTAACTCGTCTATGACGTTCAAGTATTGTGGTGTCAGCATCATGTTATGGGTATGCTTGTCGTCAGCAGGGACTGGGGAGTTTGTCCGGATCAAAATAAATATGAAAGGAACAAAGCCCAGGTAAAAAGTTTGAGGAAAACCCGCATCAGTCTTCTGTAAAACTAACCCTGGGATAGAGTTTTATTTTCAGCAGGACAATTTCACAAATTGTAACGCCAAAGACACACCAGAATGGCTTTCCAAGAGGTTTTGAGTGTTCCTGAGTGGTCCAGTCTGTCCTGACTTAAATTTGCTTGAGAATTAGAGACAAGGTTTGAATATTGCCTTCCATCAATGATTCCCAACCAAATTTACTGAGCTTGAGCAATTTTTACAAAAACAATGGATACGTTACCCTAAGAATTGTGTTAAGTTGGTAGAATCATATTCATTTTTTGTGTGGGAAATGTTCTATAATTTTCATTCACTTTGAAAATGTGGAGCAGGTTATGTAGATAAGTAGAACAAAACCCACACCACCCTCTCCTTTGCTATGTTGGCACCCTGCTGGCACCAATCAGTCAGAGGCTTGGATGGGGAATGTGGTCTGAAATGTAACAATGATAAATCAGACGTTGATAAGGCAGTGATGATGACTCTGCAGTGTTCTCTGAGAGAGAGCGAAAAAGAGAGAGAGAGATGCCTTATCTGTGCTTGATTTACTGTAGAGTTCCTCATTCTGAGCTTGCCTGCCACGTCTTCTTCATATGGGACATGGTGTGTGCGCACACTTGTACTTGCATGTGTCTGCACGTTTCTGTGTGTTGTGTGTGGTTCTATGTGTGTAGGAATGTTAAACATGGCTATCTAACAGCTATTGGAGCTTGCTGTAAACACACTGTTGTGGCGTGAGAAACAAAAAAAATGTAATTCCTGTTTTTCTCAGTAAACTTCCCCTTTAAGCAGCAGTGGTCATCCATCATTAAAGGTTCAGTGGTGTGAATGTCCAGTAACCAGAATAAAATAACTCCATCAACGTATTGGTAATGCAGGCAGTTACCAGTGTCAAGTGTGTGCACTCGAGCTGAGTGAGAGACAGTTACACTGTGTGTGTGTGTCTCAGTGTGTGTGTGTGTGTGTGTGTGTGTGTGTGTGTGTGTGTGTTTGTGTGTACATTTGCATGTGGTTTGCGTGGGTCTGGGCCTGTCCTTGTTTCTACAGATCCTTAACTCACCTGCAGGACAGGTCTGCTCCTTATCTCTCCCCTGTTCTGATTGGCTCTTATCAGCCCTCTGAGCTCTGATTGGCCCTTATCTGCTAGCCTTGCTCTGATTGGGGGTCATAAAGCAGCGCTGTAATGTACCGTGAATGGCCAGATAACACACTGATACCAGGGTTCTACCCAAATACAACCACACTGATAACACAAGCGGTGTAGTGAAGGGGAAAACGCACGTAAACACAGTTTTACCCACCTTTAGCTGAAAAATGTATTGAAAATATAGGAAGAGTTACTTTTCTCAACGACATCGGTGTTCAGCATTTACCCACCTATTGTTTTTCACCACTATATCACTGATCCTCCTCCTACCACACCTACCCCAATCACCCTTTTCTTTCCCTCTCCTCCCCCATCACCTCCCACATATGGGGAGGTTGGTGGTGATAAAATGGCCATACAGTTTATCTTCTGCTCTGTGCTGTCACAGTCAGTCATGTCTCTGTTCATCCTCACTGGAATATTTGACATGATGTTCCTTTATTTGACACAACCTGACTCACTGCAGTGGTTTCCTCCTTGGGCTTGTTGTGGTATACGTCATTCCTCTGGGGGGCAGTAGTGATCTACAGTGCTGGACATTGTGTTGGTGAGAGAGAGAGATAGGGGTGTGTGTTGGTAAGAGACAGAGAGTTTTATTAAGGATGAGTGTGTTGTAAAGCTGGTAGGGCCGTAGAGACACAGACACAGGGATTTAGTAGATTTAGAACAGGGGAACGGCCATTTTAACTCCTATCCTTCACTGAACAAAGAAAAGGGGATGGGGGGAACCCAAATAAAGGCTATAGTGTCTGTTCAGTGTGTGTCTCATGTAGTGGGAGAAAGTACAGTCCCTGTTATCTCTCTTTCTCTTTTCTTTCTCTCTTGTTGCCGTGCTCCACTCTCAAAGGCCCTTAGATTTATCTCAGCACTTTGCCTGTGGTTTTATCATGTCCTGTTATCCCTATGCCTCTCTCTGCCTCTCTCTCGCCTTCCTTCTCTCTCTCCTATCCTCCCTCTGTCTCCATGTTGTGATTCCTAACCTCAGATACAGTGAGGGAAAAAAGTATTTGATCCCCTGCTGATTTTGTACGTTTGCCCACTGACAAAGAAATGATCAGTCTGTAATTTTAATGGTAGGTTTATTTGAACAGTGAGAGACGGAATAACAACCCAAAAATCCAGAAAAACGCATTTCAAAAATGTTATAAATTGATTTGCATTTTAATGAGGGAAATAAGTATTTGACCCCCTCTCAATCAGAAAGATTTCTGGCTCGCAGGTGTCTTTTATACAGGTAACGAGCTGAGATTAGGAGCACACTCTTAAAGGGAGTGCTCCTAATCTCAGCTTGTTACCTGTATAAAAGACACCTGTCCACAGAAGCAATCAATCAATCAGATTCCAAACTCTCCACCATGGCCAAGACCAAAGAGCTCTCCAAGGATGTCAGGGACAAGATTGTAGACCCTACACAAGGCTGGAATGGGCTACAAGACCATCGCCAAGCAGCTTGGTGAGAAGGTGACAACAGTTGGTGCGATTATTCGCAAATGGAAGAAACACAAAATAACTGTCAATCTCCCTCGGCCTGGGGCTCCATGCAAGATCTCACCTTGTGGAGTTGCAATGATCATGAGAACGGTGAGGAATCAGCCCAGAACTACACGGGAGGATCTTGTCAATGATCTCAAGGCAGCTGGGACCATAGTCACCAAGAAAACAATTGGTAACACACTACGCCTTGAAGGACTGAAATCCTGCAGCGCCCGCAAGGTCCCCCTGCTCAAGAAAGCACATATACATCCCCTTCTGAAGTTTGCCAATGAACATCTGAATGATTCAGAGGAGAACTGGGTGAAAGTGTTGTGGTCAGATGTTTGGAGGAGGAGGAATGCTGCCTATGACCCCAAGAACACCATCCCCACCGTCAAACATGGAGGTGGAAATATTGTGCTTTGGGGGTGTTTTTCTGCTAAGGGGACATGACAACTTCACCGCATCAAAGGGACGATGGACGGGGCCATGTACCGTCAAATCTTGGGTGAGAACCTCCTTCCCTCAGCCAGGGCATTGAAAATGGGTCGTGGATGGGTATTCCAGCATGACAATGACCCAAAACACACGGCCAAGGCAACAAAGGAGTGGCTCAAGAAGAAGCACATTAAGGTCCTGGAGTGGCCTAGCCAATCTCCAGACCTTAATCCCATAGAAAATCTGTGGAGGGAGCTGAAGGTTCGAGTTGCCAAACGTCAGGCTCGAAACCTTAAAGACTTGTAGAAGATCTGCAAAGAGGAGTGGGACAAAATCCCTCCTGAGATGTGTGCAAACCTGGTGGCCAACTACAAGAAACGTCTGACCTTT
This sequence comes from Coregonus clupeaformis, assembly GCF_020615455.1. Taxonomy (NCBI): domain Eukaryota; kingdom Metazoa; phylum Chordata; class Actinopteri; order Salmoniformes; family Salmonidae; genus Coregonus; species Coregonus clupeaformis. The sequence continues at coordinate 38,238,415 of NC_059203.1, read as the reverse complement.
GTGATTGCCAACAAGGGTTTTGCCACCAAGTACTAAATCATGTTTTGCAGAGGGGTCAAATACTTATTTCCCTCATTAAAATGCAAATCAATTTATAACATTTTTGACATGCGTTTTTCTGGATTTTGTTGTTGTTATTCTGTCTCTCACTGTTCAAATAAACCTACTATTAAAATTATAGACTGATCATTTCTTTGTCAGTGGGCAAACGTACAAATTCAGCAGGGGATCAAATACTTTTTTCCCTCACTGTATAACCCAGCCAATCACACACTAATCACACAGAGTTAACCTGCAGTCCCCATACATGACATCTTTGGCCTCTGTCTCTATTGGCTCTGTGTAATTACATACCAATTACATTATTATAGGCATAACACTCCATGATCCTCAAATCAATCTGATTCTTTACGCAATCAAATAAGTTTTGTCTTCTACATTTTTACAACTGAATAGTGTGTATATTGGTTTGTATTCTTGTGTGAATATAAATGTAGTAAAGTGCATTAGGTCTATCCAAACCACTTCATGTGTCACGCCCTGGCTCTGGGGACTCTTAAATGTTGAGACAGGGTGTGGATTTTCTATGTTTAGTTTTCTATGTTTTCTGTTCTAGATCGTTTAGTTCTATGTTGGCCAGGGTGGTTCCCAATCAGAGGCAGCTGTAGCTCGTTGTCTCTGATTGGGGACCATAATTAGGCAGCCTGTTGGCACCAGTTAGTTTGTGGGATCTTGATCCGTAAAGGTTTGGTGTGTGTAACCTCAGGACTTCACGTATCGTTGGTTTGTTGTTTTGGTTTTGTTTGTGTGTTAAGTACTAATTAAAGTATGTACGCTTATCACGCTGCGCCTTGGTTCCACGAGTCATCAGTCAACGTGCGTGACATCATGTGGAAAGTTTTGTGTGCACTGAGTCTTCCTATCTCAGTGAATGACCTTTGGTTCTTTGGTCCATATCAAACTCTTCCCAATCTCAATTATCATGACTTATGAGAGAATGACTCCTGAGGAATCCCCTCTCCATCCACAACCTTCAAACAACCTTCAGACAACATCTGAGACTGAGCCTTTATCTGGGAAAATGTCTCTTTAATTTGAATAATTCACTAAATCGGCCAGAGGGAGATATGGGAGTGAGGAGTGAAGTCCTAAAGTCCTGGAGCTGAAATTAGATCTGAGAATATGAGGGAGGGAGAGGGAGTCTGTGATATGGATTAGACAATAGGAATGGATGGATATCTCATGAACACATAGACACACACACACACACACACACACACACACACACACACACACACACACACGCATACATGCACACATGTGCACATATACACTACCAGTCAAAAGTTTGGACACACCTACTCATTCAAGGGTTTTTCTTTATTTTTACTATTTTTTACATTGTATAATAATAGTGAAGACATCAAAACTATGAAATAACACATATGGAATCATGTAGTAAGCAAATAAGTGTTAAACAGATCAAAATATATTTTATATTTGAGATTCTTCAAATAGCCACCCTTTGCTTTGATGACAGCTTTGCACACTCTTGGCATTCTCTCAACCAGCTTCATGAGGTAGTCCCCTGGAATGCATTTCAATTAACAGGTGTGCCTTCTTAAAAGTTAATTTGTGGAATTTCTTTCCTTCTTAATGCGTTTGAGCCAATCAGTTGTGTTGTGACAAGGTAGGGGGGTATACAGAAGATAGCCCTATTTGGTAAAAGACCAAGTCCATATTATGGCAAGAACAGCTCAAATAAGCAAAGAGAAATGACAGTCCATCATTACTTTAAGACATGAAGGTCAGTCAATACGGAACATTTCAAGAACTTTGAAAGTTTCTTCAAGTGCAGTCGCAAAAACCATAAAGCGCTATGATGAAACTGGCTCTCATGAGGACCGCCACAGGAATGGAAGACCCAGAGTTACCTCTGCTGCAGAGGATAAGTTCAGAAATTTCAGCCCAAATAAATGCTTCACAGAGTTCAAGTCACAGACACATCTCAACATCAACTGTTCAGAGGGGACTGTGTGAATCAGGCCTTCATGGTCGAATTGCTCCAAAAAAACACTACTAAAGGACACCAATAAGAAGAAGAGACCTGCTTGGGCCAAGAAACACGAGCAATGGACATTAGACCTGTGGAAATGTGTCCTTTGGTCTGGAGTCCAAATTGGAGATTTTTGGAACAACCGCCGTGTCTTTGTGAGACGCGGTGTGGGTGAACGGATGATCTCTGCATGTGTATTTCCCACCGTAAAGCATGGAGGAGGAGGTGTTATGGTGTGGGGGTGCTTTGCTGGTGACACTGTCTGTGATTTATTTAGAATTCAAGGCACACTTAACCAGCATGGCTACCACAGCATTCTGCAGCGATACGCCATCCCATCTGGTTTGGGCTTAGTGGGACTATCATTTGTTTTTCAACAGGACAATGACCCAACACACCTCCAGGCTGTCTAAGGGCAATTTTACCAAGAAGGAGAGTAATGGAGTGCTGCATCAGATAACCTGGCCTCCACAATCCCCCGACCTCAACCCAATTGAGATGGTTTGGGATGAGTTGGACGGCAGAGTGAAGGAAAAGCAGCCAACAAGTGCTCAGCATATGTGGGAACTCCTTCAAGACTGTTGGAAAAGCATTCCAGGTGAAGCTGCCTGAGAGAATGCCAGAGTGTGCAAAGCTGTCATCAAGGCAAAGGGTGGCTACTTTGAAGAATCTCATATATAAAATATATTTTGATTTATTTAACACTTTTTTGGTTACTACATTATTCCATATGTGTTATTTCATAGTTTTGATGTCTTCACTATTATTCTACAATGTAGAAAATAGTAAAAAGAAAGAAAAACCCTTGAATGAGTAGGGGTGTCCAAACTTTTGACTGGTACTGTATACACACACATTTAAGTGCGTGCAAGCCTTCTCTCATTATTACCTGCAGTGAGCCCTTGGATGGAGGGGCAGGTGCGACACACACACAGACACACACACACAGTAAATGGAGTGTTAGTAGGTGTCAGTGGAATGGAGAGAGGGGCTAAAATGGGTCTGTGAGCAGGCCTGTATCTCATTACATAGGAGTGTGAAAGCCATCAGTCACAATAATATTTAGCAAATGCTGCCTGTTAACGAAGCGCTAATATCACTGCTGATAATGAAAACCAGAACTCTCTCTCTCTGTCTCTGTCTCTCTCTCTTCTCTGTCCACAGCACATCCTCTCCCTCCATCCCCTCTCCTCTTTCCTCCATTCCCTCCCTCCATCCCCTCCCCTCCTCCCCTCCTCTCCAGATAATCTGCTTTCACAGAGAGATGGACCAAAGGAGCAGAGTTTAGAACCTTCACTCTCCTCTCTTTTCTCTCTTTCTTTCAACTCAGCTGTCCTCTCTCTCTCTCTCCACTGCCCTCTCCTTCTCCTCTCCCCTCCTTCATGTGGTGGGGTTATTCATAAATTTCTACTGCACTTGTAAATTTGTCACCAGGTTTTTGAAACAGTTTTAAGACATACAGTGAGTTAAAATATGCAAAAAGAATTTGAATTGGGTCTTTGGATTAGCAATAAAAAGGAAAGGAATTTTGTTCATATGACTTTCTTTTGTGGATAAAACAGGTGGTATAATTACCACAGTGTTACTACAGTTTGTGTTTCACATTTATCTCATTCTGGTGTGTGTGTGTGTATCCATACATGTCCTGCTCCATGAGACAAAGAGGTCTCCTATGACAATGTTTTACTTTCATATTATTTCAAGGCAGTGGGATAAGCCAATGCAAATGTGACCTGTAAGGAGAGTAGTTCTGTTAGAGGCAAATTAGCCCCACGGTTGCCCACACTGACACAGTCTGACTATCTGACACAGCCTGACCCAGTTATAGCCATGATGGTAGCTCTTCCCTGTCACAGTAGAACACTTTACAGGAAACTGAGCCTCAATGGAGAAATGTCTGCCTGATAATCGTTTAACAAGATCAATCAGTTGGTCGGTTCTTGTAAACAAATGTATAACAGGCTACAAACACATATCCTCCAGGCTAAAAATGTAACGATTCCGGCAGTCTGAGTCGGTTCCTGTCTGTGTATTAGGTTTTCTGCTCGGGATCTCCAGTTTCCCGAGGGTTCTGGAACGCTCCCTGCCTGGTTGCCGGGCTACGTTGCTAGGCGGGAGCTCTCCTGATTTCCACACCTGCATTCCATCAGTAATCTGCACACCTGGCCCTGATCATCACCTTCATAAGCTCTGACCTGACATCCATTCCCCTGCCGGATCGTTAGCCATGAACAGTATGTTTGTCCGTGTATCAGCCTTGGAACTTCTAGCGTTAGTTTTGTTGTTTTGCACCTTTTTGACTTGCTGTATACTTACCTCCGTTTTGTTCTATCTGCAGTCACTCACCCGGAACCTTCACCCAACCTCTGCCTGATGGTCGGGCGGCTGCCGAGCCATTACTGGACCTACCACTGCACCCTCAACAACCCATCCACGCCACCCGCTCTGTTCCCTGGATTATTCAGCCTCACTCGTGGATCTATTAAATAAACACTCACCTTTGTTTCAACTTACCTTGTCCTGGTCTGCTTCTGGGTTCTGGCTTAGTAAACCGTGACAGAACGATCCGGCCAGTAATGAACCCAGCGGACCTGGACTCTGTTCGCCATGCCATTACCCATCAGGAGAAGATGTTGGGCCATCATAGCACGGTACTACAGGAGATCGCGTTGTCAGTTCGGAACCTTTCTACCGGTCTGACGGAGGTCCAGAACCAGCGCAAGTTTCCGGTGGAGGATCCACTACCGGTTTCACCCATCTCGCCTGCCGCTTCTGGAGCTGTGTCCTTCCGTGAGCCCAAGGTTCCGATGCCGGAGAAATATGAGGGGGAGCTGGGAAGATGCCGTTCCTTCCTTATGCAGTGTGGGTTAGTGTTCGATCTACAGCCCTACTCTTATGCCACAGACAAGGCTAGGATAGCCTTTGTGATTGAGTTGCTGCATGGTCGAGCGCTGGAGTGGGCTTCAGCCGTTTGGGAACGACAGGATCCCTGCATGGCTTCATACCAGGGGTTCACGGCCGAGATGAGGAAGCTCTTCGACCATTCCGTCCGAGGAGGGACGCAGCTAGGCGCCTGTTTTGCTTCGCCAAGGAACTTCGCAGCGTGGCCGACTTCGTGATCGAGTTCAAGACGTTGGCTGTGGAGAGTGGGTGGAATGAGGAGTCTCTGCAAGCGGCCTTTTACCAGGGTCTGTCGGAGCAGCTCAAGGATGAGTTGATCTCCTATCCGGAGCCTAGTGACCTGGACAGCTTGGTAGCCTTGTCTATTCGGGTGGATAATCGAGTCCGAGAGCGAAGGAGGGAGAAGCAATGGGTCCCGTCCAACCGATCAGCTTCTCAGGTTCCAGTCGGGTCGGGATTGGACCAGAATACGTCGATCATCGTCCACCACACAGGATTAGTGGAGAGGTCCTGTCTCCCGATTCTGAACCCATGCAAGTGGGGCGGCACGGGTTAACCAAGGAGGAGCGCCAACACAGACGTAGGACTAACTGTTGCCTCTGCTGTGGTGGTTCGGGACATTACCTCGCCACTTGTTCCCGGCGGTCGTCAAACTGCGCGGCTCGCTAAAGTTGGGAGGACTTTTAGCGAGCCAGTTTCGACCTCTCAATACCTCTGTCAGACCCCGTTTCCCGGCTACCCTTATGAACAGGAATCAGAGCTTAGCGATTAACGCTTTATCGATTCAGGTGCCGATGGAAGCTTTCTTGATGCCGAAGTTGGTGGAACAGCTGGGGCTTTCCAAGGAGCAATTGCCGGAAGCCATTGAAGCTACCACTCTGGACGGCAGTAGTCTGGCACGTATCACGATGAGGACTGAACCGGTTAAGATGCTGTTGTCGGGGAATCATTCTGAGATGATTTCATTCTTCATTCTGCCGTCTTCCCATGTTCCTCTGGTCCTTGGATACCCCTGGCTGAAGGAACACAATCCCACGTTCGATTGGGTGACGGGCAAGGTAACGAGTTGGAGCCTTGATTGTCATGCTAACTGTCTCAAGACTGCCTGTCCCCATTCGGTTCCCAGTCAGGTGATTGAGGCTAAACCCCCAGATTTGTCCCTGGTTCCCGAGACATATCACGATTTGGGGGAAGTGTTCAGTAAGCAGAAGGCTCTGTCACTCCCTCCCCCACCGACCATATGATTGTGCCATCAACCTGTTCCCTGGAGCTGTCTACCCCAAGGGAAGGTTATACAGTATCTCCCGACCTGAACGTGAGGCTTTGGAGACCTACATCAAGGAGTCTCTAGCTGCTGGTCTCGTTCGTCCCTCGTCATCACCCCTGGGGGCAGGATTCTTCTTTGTGGGTAAGAAGGATGGCTCTCTTCGACCGTGTATTGATTATCGGGGGTTGAATGACATCACGGTCAAGAACAAGTATCCCCTGCCCTTGATGAGTTCTGCCTTCGACTCCTTACAGGGTGCTACGGTGTTCACCAAGCTAGACCTACGCAATGCGTATCACATGGTCCGGATCAGAGAGGGGGACGAGTGGTTGACGGGTTTCAATACACCGATGGGTCACTCGAGTATCAGGTGATGCCGTTTGGACTGACCAATGCTCCAGCGGTATTCCAGAGTATGGTGAACGACGTCCTGAGAGATATGATCGGTCTCTTTGTGTTTGTTTACCTGGATGACATTCTGATCTTCTCGAAGGAACCTTCCGACCACGTCCAGCATGTCCGGCAGGTTCTGCAGCGATTGTTGGAGAATCGCCTGTTCGTGAAGGCCGAGAAGTGCGAGTTTCACGCCCACACGACATCCTTTCTCGGGTACATAATCTCCAGGGGAGAGATTAGGATGGACCAGGAGAAGGTTAGAGCGGTTCTGGAATGGGCCCAGCCCGGTACGAGATTGCAGCTCCAGAGATTTTTGGGGGTTTGCGAATTTCTACCGCAGATTCATCCGGGATTACAGCCGTGTGGCCGCTCCGTTAACTGCCTTGACTTCCAGTATCAGGACCTTCAAGTGGAATCCGGAGGCGGATCGAGCGTTTCTGGATTTGAAGAGGCGATTCACCAACGCACCGATTCTCTCTCAACCGGACACGGCACGTCAGTTCGTCGTTGAAGTGGACGCGCGTCTGATGTGGGAGTTGGCGCCATCCTGTCGCAGCGATGCTCCACGGACAGTAAACTCCATCCCTGCGCCTACTACTCTGCCGCCTTTCGCCTGCGGAGAGGAACTACGATGTGGGTAACCGGGAGCTTCTCGCGGTGAAACTTGCCTTGGAGGAGTGGCGCCACTGGTTGGAGGGGGCGGAGCAACCGTTTATTGTCTGGACTGACCACAAGAATCTTGCTTACGTGCAATCGGCTAGACGTCTCAACTCCCCGTCAGGCCAGGTGGGCGTTGTTTTTCGGACGATTCAATTTTTTCCCTGACGTTCCGACCTGGATCTAAGAACGGCAAGGCGGACGCCTTGTCCCGGATGTTCTCCAAGACGGAAGAGAGTGGGTCCAAGACCGAGACAATTCTCCCCCGGAACTGCGTCGTGGGAGCAGTTATGTGGAAGATTGAGGAGGAGGTGATGGCGGCCCTTCGGACGCAGCCCGGTCCGGTAACGGTCCACCCGGTCGGTTGTTTGTGCCTGAGTCGGTTCGTCCTGCTGTCCTCAAATGGTCCCACGCCAGCAAGATGGCTTGTCACCCTGGCGTGGCTCGGACGATGGCGTTTCTTCGCAGACGTTTTTGGTGGCCTGCCATGGCCGAGGATACTCGGGGTTTTGTTGCTGCCTGTCCAGTGTGTGCGCAGAATAAGAGTACCAATCGGCCCAGCTCTGGACTACTTCACCCCCTTCCTATTCCCCGGCGACCATGGTCGCATCTGGCCCTGGACTTTGTCACTGGGTTGCCCGCTTCTGAGGGGAACACGGTCGTTCTGACTATCGTGGACAGATTCAGCAAGTTCGCCCACTTTGTGCCAATTGCCAAGCTTCCCTCTGCCTCGGAGACGTCCGAGATCCTGGTTAGGGAGGTTTTCAGGGTCCACGGTTTGCCCAGTGATATCGTTTCCGACCGTGGCCCTCAGTTTACCTCTGCTGTCTGGAAGTCCTTCTGTTTGGCCATTGGAGCTACAGTCAGTCTCACATCTGGTTTTCACCCCCCAATCTAATGGTCAGGCGGAGAGAGCCAACCAGAAGATGGAATCCACGCTACGCTGCCTGGTCTCTTCCAACCCCACCTCCTGGGTCTCTCAGTTGCCTTGGGTTGAGTATGCCCACAATACTCTCCCCTACATCTGCCACTGGGATGTCTCCCTTCCAGTGCCTGTATGGCTACCAACCTCCCTTGTTCCCTTCTCAGGAGAAGGAGCTCTCAGTGCCCTCTGTTCAGGCCCATATTCGTCGTTGCCACCGGACCTGGCATCGGGCCAGAAAGGCACTCCTTAGAGTTTCGGACCGGTATCAGCTCCAGGCGAATCGTCGCCGGATCCCCGCTCCCACCTATACCATCGGAGATAGGGTCTGGTTGGCCACACGGGATCTTCCTTTACGGACTGAGTCTAGGAAGTTGTTACCGAAGTTCATTGGTCCGTTTGTGGTGGAGAAGGTGATCAATCCGGTGGCAGTTCGACTCAAACTACCGAGGACGCTCAGAGTCCATCCCACCTTTCATGTCTCCTGCCTCAAGCCTGTTTTCCTCAGTCCTCTGTTGCCTCCTCCGCCTCCTCCTCCTCCTCCTCGGATGATCGGAGGTGGTCCTGCCTACACGGTGCGACGCATCATGGATTCCAGACGGCGGGGCCGGGGTTTCCAGTATCTCGTGGACTGGGAGGGGTATGGTCCTGAAGAGAGGAGTTGGATTCCGCGGCGACAGATCCTAGATGCTGACCTCATTCGTGACTTCTACCGCCTCCATCCTGGCGCTCCGGGGAGTCCGCCCGGTGGCGTTCGTCGGAGGGGGGGTACTGTAACGATTCCGGCAGTCTGAGTCGGTTCCTGTCTGTGTATTAGGTTTTCTGCTCGGGATCTCCAGTTTCCCTAGGGTTCTGGAACGCTCCCTGCCTGGTTGCCGGGCTACGTTGCTAGGCGGGAGCTCTCCTGATTTCCACACCTGCATTCCATCAGTAATCTGCACACCTGGCCCTGATCATCACCTTCATAAGCTCTGACCTGACATCCATTCCCTGCCGGATCGTTAGCCATGAACAGTATGTTTGTCCGTGTATCAGCCTTGGAACTTCTAGCGTTAGTTTTGTTGTTTTGCACCTTTTTGACTTGCTGTATACTTACCTCCGTTTTGTTCTATCTGCAGTCACTCACCCGGAACCTTCACCCAACCTCTGCCTGATGGTCGGCGGCTGCCGAGCCATTACTGGACCTACCACTGCACCCTCAACAACCCATCCACGCCACCCGCTCTGTTCCCTGGATTATTCAGCCTCACTCGTGGATCTATTAAATAAACACTCACCTTTGTTTCAACTTACCTTGTCCTGGTCTGCTTCTGGGTTCTGGCTTAGTAAACCGTGACAAAAAAGTGGTTGAGTTGACAGTTTCCTCGTTATACTCTATCAATGTAATCACCTTGCATTATTGTGTCTTGTAGGTTGAATTTTGTTTCCTTTTAAACCAGATTTCAACCACAAATGATGGACATGGGCCCGGCTCCATGAGGGGGCAAAAGGGGGCTTAGCCCACTCAGGTAAAACTTTAGCCCCCTCAGTATTAGTTTTATGTCCCTATATAAAAATAGCAAAGAAGTTACATTACATTTTACAGACGCTCTTATCCAGAGTGCATACATCATTTTTTTATTTTTCATACTGGCCCCCGGTGGGACTCGAACCCACAACCCTGGCGTTGCAAACGCCATGCTCGATCAACTGAGCTACATCCCTACCGGCCATTCCCTCCCCTACCCTGGACAATTGTGCACCGCCCCATGGGTCTCCCGGTCGCGGCCAGCTATGACAGAGCCTGGATTCAAACCAGGATCTCTAGTGGCACAGCTAGCACTGCGATGCAGTGCCTTAGACCACTGCACCACTCGGGAGACCAAACGATTGAGTGTCAGGTTGGCGTAAAATCGGTATCTCCGCTGTGCTGTATCAGCACAATCGACAGAGTGCACTGTGGTGTGTGTAGGGGGGCTATGGAAAGCCACTGGGCCGGTTAGGTAGGATTCCTTTGGGTTTCCATAAAAAGTGGGAAAAAATGCTTCTCATCTGTGGTAGGCTAAATGAATAACATGATATGCCTCCGCCTGTAATACTTGAGTGGGTTGAGTTACTGACGTGATCTTCCTGTCTGGGTTGGCGCCCCCCCCTTGGTTTGTGCTGTGGTGGAGACCTCTGTGGGCTATACTCGGCCTTGTCTCAGGATTGTAAGTTGGTGGTTGGGGATATCCCTCTAGTGGTGCGGGGGCTGTGCTTTGGCGGAGTGGGTGGGGTTATATCCTTCCTGTTTGGCCCTGTCCGGGGTTTCTTCCGGATGGGGCCACAGTGTCTCCGGACCGCTCCTGTCTCAGCCTCCAGTATTTATGCTGCAGTAGTTTATGTGTCGGGGGGCTGGGGTTAGTTGGTTATACCTGGAGTACTTCTCCTGTCTTATCCAGTGTCCTGTGTGAATTTAAGTATGCTCTCTCTAATTCTCTCGTTCTCTCTTTCTCTCTGAGAACCTGAGCCCTAGGACCATACGTCAGGACTACCGGGCATGATGACACCTTGCTGTCCCCAGTCCGCCTGGCCTTGCTGCTATTCCAGTTTCAACTGTTCTGCCTGCGGCTACGAAACCCCTACCTGTCCCAGACCTGCTGTTTTCAACTCTAAATGATCGGCTATGAAAAGCCAACTGAGAGACCTGAGCCCTAGGACCATACGTCGGGACTACCGGCCGTGGTGACTCCTTGCTGTCCCCAGTCCGCCTGGCCTTGCTGCTATTCCAGTTTAAACTGTTCTGCCTGCGGTTATGGAACCCCTACCTGTCCCAGACCTGCTGTTTTAAACTCTAATGATCGGCTATGAAAAGCCAACTGAGATTTATTCCTGATTATTATTTGACCATGCTTGTCACTTATGAACATTTTTGAACATCTTGGCATGGTTCTGTTATAATCTCCACCCGGCACAGCCAGAAGAGGACTGGCCACCCCTCATAGCCTGGTTCCTCTCTAGGTTTCTTCCTAGGTTTTGCCTTTCTAGGGAGTTTTTCCTAGCCACCGTGCTTCTACACCTGCATTACTAGCTGTTTGGGGTTTTAGGCTGGGTTTCTGTACAGCACTTCGAGATATTAGCTGATGTAAGAAGGGCTATATAAAATAAAATTGATTGATTGATTGATAATATTAGATTTTTATTTATAAGGGTGGGGTCAAGTTGACCGTTGAAGCTGCTTCACTCAACTCTGCCTCACGCCCCACCACTACAGAGTTTAGTTAGCTTCTTAGCTAGCTGTAAAAAGCATTAGTGTTATTAGCCTTAGCCTATTTAGCTAGCTCGAACCAGCTAATCTGCCACTGCCACGATGGATATCAGAAATTGGCTTCGCCAAAGTACCCAAACAAAGCCAAAGGAGAAGAGGACACCTGGCTACTGTGTCAGTGGTGGTTAAAATTTGTGACCGCATTGTGAAGTTCCTCTTTGATTTCGAAGCGATTTGGGCACAGTTCAGTGCCAGTGGCAGACGCACCATCAGCTCCAAGCAAACAACGACGTTATGTAAGTACAAATCTCCAGCAATACGTGTAAAAGACTGTTCTTCAGCACATTGGATGCTATAATTGGTGAAATGTCCAAACGATTCAGCGAATGCAACAGCCAACTGGTGGAGGCCCTGTGTGCCCTTGACCCAGAGAGCCATGACTTTCTAAATGTGAAAAAGGTGAAACCACTGCTGAATCTAAGCAAAAGAGATTTGGCGGAAGCTGAGTTTAGTGTTGCTCGGCAATTTTTGCAGATTGAAATCACCGGCTCCGGCTCCACTGAGGACAAATGGACCCCATTTGATATCCTGGAACGATTATCTGGGCCTCTCTATGCCAACCGTGGTTGCTGCACTGACACATGGATCGACTTTTGGGACATCCACAGCGAGGACAAATTTTCCATTTTGACAAACGTGTTCAGTCAGCACAGAAGAGGCATGCTACACCTGAGGAAAGCTCAACTAATTCAACTGGCATTTCAGGATCTTACAAGAAGATTTCGGGGAGAATGGAATTATTGATTATTCAGGAAGTTCCACAGAGCATCAAGGAGGCTACAACTCTTCTGAGAAGGTAAGAAACAGTCCAACTAGTTGTTTTTTAAATAAAAAATATTGGTGGTATAGCTATTGGCGTCATTTCAGCACAAACCTAGGGTATATAAGGGCAAAATGACTTCCTTAGCCACTAGCCTAGGTTTTCAACGGCCTTGCTTTAGTGTGTAGAGCACTGTCCATGGTGCTGATAGAGCGCAGGGGAGATTTCGCGCCAACCTGTAACTTCAAAAGCACTCAATGGTCTCAGCATTTGAACTCTTATGTTTATTGTGGAATAGCGTGATATAAGCAGAATTAAATATAATTCCAATGCAACAACCCAAAAGACACCCCTGGGTATAGCTATACAGTGCCTTCGGAAAGTGTTCAGACCCAATGACTTTTTCCACATTTTGTTACATTACAGCCTTATTCTAAAATTGATTAAATGGTTTTTTCCCCTCATCAATCTACACACAATACCCTCTAATTCAAAAGCAAAAACTGTTTTTTAGAAATTTTAGCAGATGTATAAAAAAAACGGAAATATAATATTTACATAAGTATACAGACCCTTTACTCAGTACATTGTTGAAGCACCTTTGGCAGTGATTAAAACCTCAGGTCTTCTTGGGTATGACGCCACAAGCTTGGCACACCTTTATTTGGGAGTTTCTCCTATTCTTCTCTGCAGATCCTCTCAAGCTCTGTCAGGTTGGATGGGGAGCGTCGCTGCACAGCTATTTTCAGGTCTCTCCAGAGATGTTCGATTGGGTTCAAGTCTGGGCTATGGCTGGGCCAATCAAGGACATTCAGAGATTTGTCCCGAAGCCACTCCTGCATTGTCTTGGCTGTGTGCTTAGGGTCGTTGTCCTGTTGGCAGGTGAACCTTCGCCCCAGTCTGAGGTCCTGAGGTCCTGAGCGCTCTGGAGCAGGTATATAGTCCGTGTGGCCATTTTATTAATTGTTCAGCAGTCTTATCTCCATTCGCCATTCGCGTTTTCTTTACTGAGTTTGTTTACTGTTAATTAAACTAGTTTAAATATAAATTGTGTCATGCCTTTATCAATCTAATATTTTGTTTACTAAGCCTACTTGGTAAAGCTGTTTTGTTCTGTTCGCATTCATTCGTTCGCATTCGCAGTTGTGTCGGTATTCTAAGCCAAACTGCTATTCAATATTTTTGTTTACATGCATTAATAACTAGCCTACTACTTTCAGCATTTAGTTTGCACAGCTGTGTGTAAGGCTGCATTCACATAGGCTGTTTGAAGTAGTTGAATAACCCAATCTATCTTGTAGCTTATATTCATTACCAAAGCGGCCTCACTTTAGTGTGTTGGGCGCTGTCCATTGTGCTGATACGGTGCAGCGGAGATGGGATACAGATTTTGCGCCTACCTGCCACTTCAAAATCACTCAATCAATGGTCTCGGAGTCTCAGCATTTTAACTTTATCTTTATTGTGGTATAGCGTGATAAAATCAGAATTCAATATAATTTCAATGCAAGAACCCTTAGTCACTTTATCTTGGCGCCGGGTCTGGAAGGACAGGGGTTGGTTGAATACAAGTTGAATTTGAATTCACAATTGTTAACAGATCGATCAAATACCTACCAAAATTAGGTGTTGATCTGACTTCTTTGCAACATTACACACACACACACACACACACACACACACACACACACACACACACACACACAGAGTGTACAAATATTAAGAACACCTGCTCTTTCCATGACATAGACTGACCAGGTGAATCCAGCTGACAGCTATGATCCCTTATTGATGTCACTCAATATTAGAAACGTGTTCTTAATGTTTTGTACACTCAGTGTATATACTATATAGCTATAAATATCCACACGCTCTTAAACCATTGTTGACTTTCCTTTGAAGATGTTCAGACCACCCTCATACCTCTGATGTGGTAATCCCAGTTTATAGTTAATATAAATTAGTTTTATAGTCTTCCAGTAAAGCAGTCATGATCGTTCTCCTTCAGATGGACTGAGAATCCTCTCTCACAGGTTTATAGTCCTATGTCTTGTTTGGTTTTCATGTAGTTAATGATCAAATTTATGCACACACTTGTGATGTGAACCTAACTGAGAGGTTTAGGAGATACAGATATGGATCCCAGCTTGGATCCAGTAAGAAACATTTCAGATGTTCATACTGAATGAGAAGAGATTATTCAAACCAAAGAACATATAAAGCCTTTCATACATGTTATTTTGTTTGTTTCATTTTATTGACACACACACACCGCTACAGGTCTGCAGCCTATAAAGGCCACATGCAAATCATCAGAAAGTTAACAAGGGGAGAAAGCAGATCCATGCTCAGCTTATTTGGTTAATTCCATTGACTCAGCATGGTCCACCGCAAGGTACACACACAGACACACACACACACACACACACACACACACACAGACACCTGCAGAAAAGAGCAGCCATTGTTTCAGACTTCACCCCTACCCCCTCCTCTCTCCCTACTTATTTTCTCTGTCCCTCTCTTCCCTGTTGAGAAGATTTACTTGCTCTTCTTTTCTAGCAGCGGCCCCCGTCTCTTTGTGTTGACCCCTCTCTATAGTAACCCCCCTCCTCATTTTCTGTGAGCCCCCGTCCTCTCCTGTTACACCAACACAGCTGACGGGGGGGCTCTGCCATAACCTGCCCGCCTGCTTCCCCACAAATCCCCCTCAATCCACCAGCCAGCAGGCCCTGTGTGTGTGTGTGTGTGTTGGTTTTATCCATAGATTAAAACAGTTCTTATAATAAGTGTGTGTTTCATCCATAGTCCCTATACTTGTGTGTGTGTAACAGGACTTTCTGATTATAGCTGTGTTCTCTTGATTCACAAGAAAATTTAAATTACAATCAGAGGTTTAAGAAGTAAAGGTTAGGCCTAATGTGTTGGACTTGGATAAATATACACTTTTTGTTTCACTTAAAGATTGTGGGAGCAACAAACAGTACATAACCCTTGTTCCATCTAAGGTTAGTGTATTGGACATCAGATACAGTAGCTGTGTCGCAAGGTTGCTTGCTACGTCCGTCAATTCTCTGTCTAGTCAGTCCGCCACTCGCAATCAATCAATCAAACAATCAATCAATCAATCAATTTGTCAGGTAGATAATTATTTCTATACATCAATCTGCCATTACTTTCCTCAATACTTGTTTAAGTTGTTTTCCTGCCTGCAACGTATTGGACATGGTTCAGTAAATTAGACTGAAATCTTCAGTAATGTGGGTGAAAGTGTCAGAGTGGATTCAATGGGACTACTTAGCCAAAGTGTCCTGTTAGATAACATACATAACATACACCGATTTTATTGCAAAGCCACTGATCACCCTCATGCAAAAAATGCAACTTCGGAATATCAGTCCAGTTAGAGTGATTTCAAGAACCAAAACTCCACACATCCCTGCACTCATTTTCCACACAAATGTTCAGAAATAACAGTTAGAAGCCATTTTCTCAGTTGTAAAATACACTGAACAAAAATATAAACGCAACATGTAAAGAGTTGATCCCATGTTTCATGAGCTGAAATAAAAAAAATCCCAGAAATGTTCCATATGCACAAAAAGCTTATTTCTCTCAAATGCATTTCTCCTTTGCCAAGATAATCCAACCACCTGACAGGTGTGGCATATCAAGAAGCTGATTAAACAGCATGTTTTTGTGCTGGGGACTATAAAAGGCCACTCTAAAGGCCACAGATATCTCAAGTTTTGAGGGGAATGTGCAATTGGCATGCTGCCTGCAGGAATGTCCACCAGAGCAGTTACCAGAGAATTGAATGTTCATTCATAAGCCGCCTCCAACGTCGTTTTAGAGAATTTGTCAGTACGTCCAACCGGCCTCACAACCCCAGACCACGTGTATGGCGTTGTGTGGGCGAGTAGTTTGCTGATGTCAACGTTGTGAACAGAGTGCCCCATAGTGGGGTTATGGCATAGGCTATGGACAACAAACACAATTACATTTATTGATGGCAATTTGAATGCACAGAGATACCGTGATGGGATCCTGAGGCCCATTGTCGTGCCATTCATCCACTGCCATCACATCATGTTTCAGCATGATAATGCACGGCCGCATGTCGCAAGAATCTGTACACAATTCCTAGAAGCTGAAAATGTCCTACTTCTTCCATGGCCTGCATATTCACCAGACATGTCACCAATTGAGCATGTTTGGGATGCTCTGGATTGACGGGTACGACATTGTGTTCCAGTTCCCGCCAATATCCAGCAACTTCGCACAGCCATTGAAGAGGAGTGGGACAACATTACACAGGTCAGAATCAACAGCCTAATCAACTCTATGTGAAGGAGATGTGTCACGTGAGCAAATGATGGTCACACCAGATATTGACTGGTTTTCTGATCCACGCGCATACCTTTTTTTAAGGTATCTGTGACCAACAGATGCATATCTGTATTCCCAATCATGTGAAATCCATAGATTAGGGCCTAATGCATTTATTTAAATTGACTGATTTCCTTACATGAACTGTAACTCAGTAAAATCTTTGAAATTGTTGCATGTTGCGTTTAAATTTTTAAGGTGTGTGCCCGTATGTGTTTGTATATGACCTTTTCCCCTTTGAGCAGATACTATATAAAGAGTTGGTCATAGGGGCTGAATGATGCTGGTCAGTGGTGTGTTTGTGTTGGTTTCAAACACAGACCAGCGAGTCTTTCTCGTGCAAACTGGGCCCTGAGTCATTCTATTGTATAAACATGTCTCAACTTCTGACTGTTCACCCAGGAACAAAGCAGTGACACAACACAATTGTGTGTAATTTCCTTTTGTCTCACTGTTTGTTTTGTTGTGTGTGTGTATGTGCATATGTCTATCAATTTGTTTAACTATGTTGTTCTGTGTGTGTATCTGTTTGCATTTCTATTTGTATGTTTCTCTGTGTGTGTGTGTGTGTGTGTGTGTGTCTGTCTGTCTGTCTCTGTGTGTGTGCCTGTGTGTCTGTCTGTGTCTGTCTGTCTGTGCTGCAAGCAGTCAGTGATGGATGTGCTGTGTGTGTGTGTGTGCTCTGTATAGTGTGTTGCGTGTGGTATTCTAACCATGCTGCTTTAATAGCCCCATCTCTCCTTTAGAAAAGGCCTCTGCAGCTGCCTTCTGCCATGCAGCACTGCGGGTTAAATACACACTGACACACACACATTGCACCCCTCCTCCTCTCCTCCTCTTCCTCCTCCTCCTCCCCCTCTCATCCATCCAGGGGGCAGTAAACTGGTTATCTCTCTCTCTCAGATTCTAATCTGACAGAAGCTCCTGCCTGTTGCCAGGTTACCCCTAGGGGCTCAATCTCCATTTAAATCCCAGCCTGCCCTGCCTACCCGCCCACCCATCAACACCAGCACTGTACCCCCCATACACCCACCCCCTCCACCCCCTGATGCCCCCCTATGGTCTCCGCCCGGCCCTCCGGGGAAAGGCCCCGTCCCTCTCTGACTGAAACCAACACTCACAGGTTTCAGCTAACTGGGACTTCAGCATCACTCTATTGAAGACAGCAGGTGATACATCAGCTATGGGCATCCTGGACATCCAGTATAAGATGTATGGTGATATAGCGTTTAAAAATGTGGTGATATGATGTACTGTGGGTTTATGGAATGAGTCCCCAGAATTGTGGTGTTTTATCTAAAGAGGCAAAGGTCCAGCTAGTGCCAGATTGGATAGAAAGGGTAGCACCTCTGGATAAAATGGTAGCACCTATGGGTAAAAGGGTAGCACCTATTGATAACAGGGTAGCACCTATGGATAGAAAGGGTAGCACCTATGGATAGAAAGGGTAGCACCTATGTGAAAAAGCTGCCATTTTTAGACCAATTACACCAGAGCTCCGGGGGCTATAGACACAGACTGCAACCCTAGGAAGGGAGTGCCAGGATGGGGCAGCTCACCACTGGATCTAGGGTCTGACATGGGGAGGTAGGAACACGGGGATGGCTGTTGAGTGGGCGATGGGCGACGGCAGAGAGAATGCCGGCCGCTAGACGAGGGGGCTATGGCTAGACAGATGTGGGCGGAAGCTAAGGGGGCTAACACTGGTCAGAGACGGATGGAGAGATGCGATGGTGAGATATGGCTTCCACTCCTCTAGTCTCCTTCTCCTCCTCTCTTTCTCCTCTCCAGGCCCATGAATGGAGGTCCATTGTTTGTGATGGGGGGGGGGGTCCAGGGGCGTGACCCCTAGCCAGAGGTCACAGGGGAGCAGGGGCGGATGAGAGAGAGGCATAATTGCAGCACAAACACAAAGCCCAGCCCACAGAGAGCGAGAGAGAGAGAGACTCCACACCCCAGCCTGCTACAGCCCCACCACACCACCACAGCCAGGCCTAGGGGTGCACTGGCCGGGACATGAGAGGCCAGGCAGGGCCAGGGGAAGGGCTGTTGGATAAAAGGGGACATTTCAGAAGCGGGTGGACACAGCACCCCTCTTATCAAGATTGGCGCGCCAGTTATGTGACTGCCCCCGCTTGGCTCCGATTGGAGGGGGGGCTGGCTTACCTCTTATCTGATGGTGATTGGTTGAGGCCCGTGGGCACAGGAAGTGGCTGCCTTGTTTCCCATGGAGAAGGAGGGTTGCGGTAGAGGGGGAGAGAGTGTTTGTGTTTGTGGGCTATGGTAGCACAGGTCAGTGTGTGAATTTGTAAATTATGTTCGTTTGCGTCCCTGTCTTTCTATAGCTCTCTAGAGGGCTCTACATCCACTTTCTCCTGTACTACACACCTGCCTGCCTTATCTGAGCCATATACATCCACAGAGGAGAGTCTGCATCCAGTAATACTCATATTACAGTCTATTGGCCTGAGGTGTCCATACTCTGCATTCACCACTCGGTTGCCATTTAATTTATAATAAAAATATGCCATTTAGCAGACGCTTTTATCCAAAGCGACTTACAGTCATGTGTGCATATATTTTTACGTATGGGTGGTCCCGGGGATCGAACCCACTACCCTGGCGTTGCAAGCGCCATGCTCTACCAATTGAGCTACAGAGGACCACCATTCAATTTCATTGAATAGATGATATGCATTTGTGTACTCAGCTATTGGATATCAATGAGTCTTTACTGCCAACTGAATGCACTGTGCAGCAGCAGTAGCAGTGGCTGTGTAATAGAAACCGGTATGTCTGTGGACTGTGAATTGTAAATGCATTCCTGCGTATGGGCGGTACTCTGTATTTCTACAATGGCTCTCTAGTGCGTCTCTCCTCTATTCAGTGGGAGAGCAGCAGTCATATTCAGTCAATGCATAGAATAGAACTCCATTACTTTATGAATCCATCTGAATGACACATTAATATACCCAGAAATAAGTGTATCTCAGCGTTTTGTACGTATATGTAAACATTGCTTTATGAAACATGTACTTTGGGCTCACCAATAAGCCCTAATGTTAGTCAGCAGTGATTACCTATGCAAATGTTATGTCTCTCAAATACACAGCTCTGTAAGAGCAGTGTAGAATGTGTGTTTGTTTGGCTTGCTGCGTGTGCTTAGTTAATTATGTTTTATTTTTCAGTTGGAGAACGTTCAGAGTCTTGCTACATGTTCTTTGGCACCAGTCTAAATCAGTGCATTTAGAACAACCGATGTACTGAAGTCTTTTATGGGAGAGTTTGTACGTGTCTAAACTCATGTAGACACAGTCAGCAAGGAGGTTTTTTCACAACATCTCGGTAGTAGAAACTAATCTTTTCTCTTTCTTTTCTTGATATCAGTGTGATGGTTGGGTTAGTATCTGATGCCCGATTGGTTGGCCAAAGCCACCCAGAGACACACACAGCTCTGATGGATCACTGTTTAACGCACAGGCGCCTGGGGAGGAGAGGTGGAGGAAAGGGGAGTTTTATGTGAGGAATGGTGGATAGAATATAGAGCACTGCAGGTGTGTGTGTGTGTGTGTGTGTGTGTGTGTGTGTTAAGCCTTTTTATCACACTGCAGGCCTTCATGCTCAAATCTGTTTTGTTTTTCAAATCCGTTTTGGAATACTGACTGTCCAAACAGCAAGTTACAAGTGACCAAATTGGATTTGTGTGTGTTCAGACAGCAGTCATTTGCTGACATGGCTACGCTAGTTGTCATAGTATCAACAGGTGGTGGTGCTGGTGCTACCTATCACTCAGAAGTTATGTTGCGAGCTAAGATGACAACATTGCCTGCCATGGAAGTTTCCCAGTTGCTTTGAATGTTCAAAATCATATTGTAAGAACATTTAAATCCTCAAAGGATAACATGATCCAACTTTCAAAATGAGTCATTTTTGGCTAGCCAAAGCAGTCTGTTAGCTGTTTAGCTAGCTATTTAATCTGTTTATAAAATAATTAACAAGCTAGTTAGCTACCACATGTTATTGTTAAACTGTCAACAGAGTAGCTAGCAAGCAACAAGATATGCCAAATAACAGTCTAAAAACCACTTGAGGGCAAATAAATCAAATTTGACCGTTCAGACACAAGTCTCATGTCCAGAATCTGATTTCAAACCGTCTACGAAGGTGGTTTGAAATGGCTTGAAATATCCGATTCCATGTGCTTTTTGGCTGTTCAGACTGCAGGAAAAAGAACATATTTGAATTGGATATGCAAAGAAATTGGATTTGAGTCACTTAAAACTGCCAGTGTGAACAAGGCTTTAGAAAGACATGTTCTCATCAACAGGGGAGGACACTTACTATAAACTATGTATGTGCAGAGGGGGAAGAGCAAGAGAGAAGTGTGTGTGCCTGTGCGTGTGCGGTGTGAGTGTTTGTTTGTGTGTGTGTGTTTTTTGGGGTTTTGCTATCCTTATTGGGACCAGAAGTCTTCACAAGGATAGTAAAACAAGGAAAATTCGGACATGTGGAGACATTTCACCAGTCCCCACAAGGAAAAAGGCTATTTTAGGCTTAGGGTTACAATTAGGGTTAGGAGTTGGGGTTAAGGGTTATGGTTAGGGGTTAGGGAAAATAGGATTTTGTGTGTGTGTGTGTGTGTGTACCTTGCGGAAGACCATGCTCTAGCCCTGGCATCCATGGCTGGTGTGTGGTGCCACGGACCTAGAGCCTGTCCTCAGGAGAGGAGAACTCTCCAGCTGCTCTCTCTCTCTCTCTCTCTCTCTCTCTCTCTCTCTCTCTCTCTCTCTCTCTCTCTCTCTCTCTCTCTGTCTCTCTCTCACATACAGCCTGGATCCGCTGGCCAGAGACACTACTAAAGTCTACTGGCTCATCAAGTACCTGTGTGTGTGTGTCTGTGTGTGTGCGTCTGTGTGAAGGTATGGAAAGCTCATTCCATGGATCAGTGTGTAAGTCTGTCTGTCGTGTGTGTGAGAGCGTGCTCGGTAAATCTGAAACCTTTGGGCTGCCGCCGGGCATTGTGGGCCAGCGGTGCTCCACCTGGTTGACTGATGCAGGTCTGTTTGAAGTCTGGTCCGGGAGAATGAGACCCATTCATGATCCCCCCTCATCCACTCTACACCCCCCCAATACCACCTCTCATACAACCCCCTCTGCACCCCTCCTCCAGTCTGTTAACAACTGAAATGCTACACTGCCTCTGCTCATAGTGGGGTGTGTGTGTGTGGGGGGGCAGGGAGAGCTTGGGGAGGTGACAGACAGAGGAATATGATAAAATAATCTGAGAAGGATGTTTGGAGGTTAGGAGGAACGGGGGAGAAGGAAAGGGAGAGGATATGATTGTGAATGAGGAACATACTTCAGGATCTTCAATGATGTTCAGGTACAGCTACTATTGTCAGTAGAGTGCAATGTATAGGTGTACTCTATATGTCTGGGCTTATGTGTGTGTTCATTCAGGTATGTTCGTGCAAGCGTTTAGTATGCACGTGCCTGTGTGTCTGTGAATATGAGAGTATAGGTTACACTCCCCATGTCGGTGATATCAGAGAGATCAGCTGCTGATGGACAGACCCTAGGTCAGTTCCTGGCCCTGGGATTACTCTACTGGAATGTGGCCTGGGACAGACAGACAGACGGATGGACAGACAGGCACACTCCCAACTCCACCCCTCTCATCCTTTCTTTCTGTGCCTACATCTGTCGGTTTCTATGTCCGTCTCTCTATGTCCATCCGTTAGTCCGTCCACCCGTCTGTCTCTGTCTTTGTCTTTGTCTCTGTCTGTGTGTCTCTCTCTGCTCACCCCACCTCATCTTCTCTCTCTCACAATGGCCTGCGTAACCCTTCTTCTTCTTTTGCTCTATTTCTCTCTCTGTTTGTCTGTCTCAGTCAGTCTCTCCTCACCCTTCCTTTCTTTCTCCCAGTCTTGCTATCCCTCACTCTTGACTTTGTCCTCCCCATGAATGACAGGAAACGGCCATCCTCTCCTCTCCAAATGGGTAGAGAGAAAGGGAGAAAGGGAGAGAAAGGGAGAAAAGAGGTGATTTAACATGGGAATGAGAGGCCAGGCATTTCCTTTGATTCTTCTGCTCTGTCTTTGTCTCCTTCTCTGTCTGATTTATTGGGTTCAGGGTCCATTCTCACACCTGTCACATGTGCCTCTGTATTCCATGGTATTCCCATTTCCCTGTGGATGGACTGTTAGGGCCGTCACATTCCCTAATGCTTCCCTATTTCCTTGGAGGACCCTCCTTTCCCAATCCCTTTCGGGACGAAATCACCTGTCTTTTGTGGAGAGGGAACAAATCTACCATAATGTTGTCTCAGAAATGGACTCCATTTCTCTACCTACCTATACACCCCCTATTATGGCGCCTCTGCCTCGCTATCTCTCTCTCGCTCTCTCTCTTTCTCACACTCAATCACTCTCACTAAATCACTCACTCACTCTCACTCTCTCTGCCCCCCTCTCTGATTGTTATCGCCAGTTAGCTTATTGCTTCCTTTAGGGTTCAGGAGCTCTCTGCTCTCAGTTTGATACTGTTTATGTTTACTACAAAGACAAGTATTCATATCACCTATACCCATACGTAATTTAATTTTATGTAACGTAAAATTAATTTCAAATACATTTGCATCTTTGCTAAAATGCATGTAATGCCTGACAATACTCCAGAAATGCATGGCTATGACATCTAGTCTACAGGGTGGCCAAAGTGGTTCCTAGTTCGGCTTCTTAAATTACTCTTTACATATTGATCAATGGAGATCATTTTTTGGGCCACCAAGCCAAACCTTTGGTAGTTACAGTGCATTCGGAAAGTATTCAGACCCTTTGACTTTTTCCACATTTTGTTACGTTACAGCCTTATTCTAACATGGATTAAATTGAGATTAAATTGAGTATTCAACCACTTTGTTATGGCAAGCTTAAATGAGTATAGGAGTAGAAATGTGCTTAAAACCTCTTAAGGATCGGACCCTTTTTTTCAATTTTCGCCTAAAATGACATACCCAAATCTAACTGTCTGTAGCTGTCATGCGTCAGTGTGTAGCGGTAGGACGGAGTCAGGAGCAGGACACAGAACTTAGTCAACGACGTACTTTACTTGTCACAAGTAAATAAACATATCTTCCACGCAGGGAAGAAAATACAGACTCACAATGTCAATGACAACAAAACAACGAACAATCACGCACAACACCATGAGGGAACCAGAGGGTAAAATAGGGAAACAAATTATCGTAATTGGAACCAGGTGTGTGCAACATAGACAAAACAAGTAGAAAACAGAAACATAGATCGGTGGCAGCTAGTACTCCAGTGACGACGAACGCCGAAGCCTGCCTGGGCAAGGAGGAGGAGCAGCCTCGGCTGAATTCGTGACAGTAGCTCAGAACCTGAAGCAAGGATATGCATATTCTTGACACCATTTGAAAGGAAACACTTTGAAGTTTGTGGAAATGTGAAATTAATGTAGGAGAATATAACACATTAGATCTGGTAAAAGATAATACAAACAAAAAAACATGCATTTAAAAAAAAAATGTTTTATCATCTTTGAAATGCAAGAGAAAGGCCACAATATAGCAGTTCAGGCACAATTTAGATTTTGGCCACTACATGGCAGCAGTGTGTGTGCAAAGTTTCAGATTGATCCAGTGAAGCGTTGCAATACATTTACATTTTAGGCATTTGTGTCAAGGGGTGTTGAAGGTGGGTGTGGTGCAGGAATCAAGCGCAGGACGCAGAAGCTAAGTCCAAAAGACTTTAGTGAATTATTTACGTAGTAAACGAGCACAATAAGCCCGGAGGCGAAATAAAGGCGCACACAGGCATCAAACAAAAGGCGCACTAACATGTGCGAAAACCTCTCCAAACAACGGAGGGAAGTACGTAGCTCAGAACACCAAAACAGAAGAGCAATCACACACAACACCATACACACACAACGAGAACTAAATAGGACACTAATGAGGACTAACTAGACATAGGTGTACAACATCAAGACAAAACCAAACGAACATGAAACATAGATCGGTGGCAGCTAGTACTCCGGGGACGACGACCGCCGAAACCTGCCCGAACAAGGAGGAGGAGCAGCCTCGGCCAAAACCGTGACAATTTGGCAGACGCTCTTATCCAGAGCGACTTACAGTTAGTGAGTGCATACATTTTCATACTGGCCCCCCATGGGAAACGAACCCACAACCCTGGCGTTGCAAGCGCCATGCTCTACCAACTGAGCTACAGGGGACTGGATTGTTTTGTTTCAAGTCTGCCCAAATGTGCCGAATTGGTCAATTGATACATTTTTAAGTACATAACTATAGAGAACATACAAAAAATGATATGGTAATACAAAATGTAAGTTTACACACTCCCAGGAATGTCATACATGATGGTTCATTAGCTTATAGACTAACTTTCACACATCTAGATGGCCGGGCGGGGTGGGTGTGGAGCCAGAGACAGCAGGGGTTCAAACTGCAGAACCCAGTTCCTACATTTGAACATAAAAATTGATTTTATTAAACAAAACTATGGTACATTTTATCTCTGGGACCCTTAGGATGACAAATCAGAGCAAGATTACTGAATGTAAGTACATTATTTACCTTCAGAGGTGAATGTATCAAACCAGTTGCTGTGATACATTTTTTGTTGTTGTGCACTCTACTCAAACAATAGCATGGTATTTTTTCACTGTAATAGCTACTGTAAATTGATCAGTGCAGTTAGATTAACAAGAATTTAAGCTTTCTGCCCATTTAAGACATGTCTATGTCCTGGAAAGTTTGCTGTTACTTACAACAGTCATGCTAAACCCAGAAACAAGTTACATAATAAGTTGCATGGACTCACTCTGTGTGCAATAATATTATTTAACATGATTTTTGAATGACTACCTCATCTATGTAACCCACACATACAATGATCTGTAAGGTCCCTTAGTCGAGCAGTGAAATTCAAACATAGATTCAACCACAAAGACCAGGGAAGTTTTCCAATGCATCGCAATTGGTATATGGGTAAAAAATTACAAAAAGCAGACATTGAATATCTCTTTGAGCATGGTGAAGTTATTAATTACACTTTGGATGGTGTATCAATATACCCAGTCACTACAAAGATACAGCCGTCCTTCCTAACTCAGTTGACAGAGAGGAAGGAAACCGCTCAGGGATTTCACCATGAGGCCAATGGTGACTTTAAAACAGTTACAGAGTTTAATTGCTGTGATAGGAGAAAACTGAGGATGGATCAACAACATTGTAGTTACTCCACAATACTAACTTAAATGATAGAGTGAAAAGAAGGAAGCCTGTAAAATCCTGCTTGCAATAAGGCACCCAAAAAATATATGGCAATGAAATTAACATTATGTCCTGAATACAAAGTGTTATGTTTGGGGCAAATACAACACAACACATCACTGAGTACCACTTCATATTTTTTATCATGGTGGTGGCTGCATCATGTTATTGGTATGCTTGTCATCGGCAAGGGAGTTTTTTTGGGATAAAAATAAACAGAATAGAGCTAAGCACAGGCAAAATCCCAGAGGAAAACCTGGTTCTGTTTGTTTTCCAACAGACAATGGGAGACAAATTCACCTTTCAGGCGGACAATAACCTAAAACACAAGGCCAAATATAAACTGGATGGTTCGAGCCCTGACTGCTGATTGGCTGAAAGCCGTGGTATATCCGACGTATACCACATGTACGACAAAACCTTTATTTTGACTCTTCTAATTACATTGGTAACCAGTTTATAATAGCAATAAGGCACCTCGGGGGTATGTGATATACTCTATGGCCAATATACCACACACCCCCTCGGGCCTTATGGCTTAAATATACACTGGAGTTGTGTACAGTATTGGTCTTCACAAAGTTTGCTGCTTCAGTGTTTTTAGATATTTTTGTCAGATGTTACTATTATTTACATTTACATCATTTAGCAGACGCTCTTATCCAGAGCGACTTACAAATTGGTGCATTCAACTTATGATAGCCAGTGGGACAACCACCTTTTTTTATATATATATTTTTTTTATTTATGGGGGGTGGGGGAAGAAGGATTACTTTATAATATTCCAGGTATTCCTTAAAGAGGTAGGGTTTCAAGTGACTCCGGAAGGTGGTCAGTGACTCCGCTGTCCTGGCGTCGTGGGGGAGCTTGTTCCACCATTGGGGTGCCAGAGCAGCGAATAGCTTTGACTGGGCTGAGCGGGAACTGTGCTTCCGTAGAGGTAGGAGAGCTAGCAGGCCAAAGGTGGATGAACGTAATATACTATGGTATACTGAAGTATAATTACAAGCATTCCATAAATGTCAAATACTTTTATTGACAATTACATTAAGTTTATGCAAAGAGTCAATATTTGCAGATGGTAGCGCTCACCTTGTCTTCTCCGGACAAGCTTTTTTACGGATGCCCCAAACAATCGGAAAGGGGATTCATCAGAGAAAATGACTTTACCTCAGTCCTCAGCAGTCCAATCCCTGTACCTTTTGCAGAATATCAGTCTGTCCCTGATGTTTTTCCTGGAGAGAAGTGGCTTCCTCGCTGCCCTTCTTGACACCAGGCCATCCTCCAAAAGTCTTCGCCTCACTGTGCGTGCAGATGCACTCACACCTGCCTGCTGCCATTCCTGAGCAAGCTCTGCACTGGTGGTGCCTCCGATCCCGCAGCTGAATCAACTTTAGGAGACGGTCCTGGCGCTTGCTGGACTTTCTTCTTCACAACAATTGAACCTCTCTCCTTGAAGTTCTTGATGATCCGATAAATGGTTGATTTAGGTGCAATCTTACTAGCAGCAATATCCTTGCCTGTGAAGCCCGTTTTGTGCAAAGCAATGATGATGGCATGTGTTTCCTTGCAGGTAACCTTGGTTAACAGAGGAAGAAAAATGATTTCTAGCACCACCCTCCTTTTAAAGCTTCCAGTCTGTTATTCTAACTCAATCAGCATGACAGAGTGATCTCCAAATTTGTCCTCGTCAACACTCTCACCTGTGTTAACGAGAGAATCACTGACATGATGTCAGCTGGTTATTTTGTGGCAGGGCTGAAATGCAGTGGAAATGTTATTTTTTGGGGATTAAGTTCATTTTCATGGCAAAGAGGGACTTTGCAATTAATTGCAATTAATCTGATCACTCTTCATAACATTCTGGAGTAAATGCAAATTGCCATCATAAAAACTGAGGCAGCAGACTTTGTGAACATTTATATTTGTGTAATTCTCAAAACTTTTGACCACGACTGTAGTTACAGAGGACATTAAATGTTTCTGTGTTGCCTAGTTACAGTTTTGACTTAAATCGACGTGAAAATCTATGGTTGACTTGAAAATGGCTGTCTAGCAATGATCAACGACCAACTTGACAGAGCTTGAAGAATTTTAACAAGAATAATGTGCAAATATTGTACAATCCAGATGTTCAAAGCTCGTAGACTTACTCAGAAAGACTCACAGCTGTAATCGCTGGCAAAGGTGATTTTAACATGTATTGACTCAGGGGTGTGAATACTTATGTAAATGAGATATTTTGGTATTTCATTTTCAATAAATTTGCAAAAACAAGTTTTCACTTTGTCATTATGGGGTATTGTGTGTAAGTGGCTGAGAAAAAATCTACTTAATCCATTTTGAATTCAGACTGTAACACAATAGAGTGTGGAATGCTGTAAGTCAAAGAGTATGAATACTTTCTGAAGGCACTGTACATTATTTAGCCAATTTTAAATATTTCACATGTATCCAATTTTCTTTATCTAAAAATATATTTGAAATCAATTTTTTTCCATATGGTTATTGAATTCAAGAAACTATTCAGACCCTTTGACTTTTTCCACATTTTGTTACGTTACAGCCTTAATCTAAAATGGATTAAATAAATACAAATCCTCAGCAATCTACACACAATACCACATAATGACAAAGCAAAAACTGGTTTTTAGAATGTTTGCAAATGTATTACAAATAAAAAACTGAAATACCTTATTTACATAAATATTCTGACCCTTTGCTATGAGTCTTGAAATTGAGCTCAGGAGCATCCTGTTTCCATTGATCATCCTTGAGATGTTTCTACAACTTGATTGGAGTCCACCTGTGGTAAATTCAATTGATTGGACATGATTTGGAAAGGCACACACCTGTCTATATAAGGTCCCACAGTTGACAGTGCATGTCAGAGCAAAAACCAAGCCATGAGGTCGAAGGAATTGTCTGTGGATTGTGTCGAGGCACAGATCTGGGGAAGGGTACCAAAACATTTCTGCAGCATTGAAGGTTCCCAAAAACACAGTGGCCTCCATAATTCTTAAACGGAAGAAGTTTGGAACCACCAAGAGTCTTCCTAGAGCTGGCCACCCGGCCAAACTGAGCAATCGGGGTAGAAGGGCTTTGGTCAGGGAGGTGACCAAGAACCGATGGTCACTCTGACAGAGCTCTAGAGTTCCTCTGTGGAGATGGGAGAACCTTCCAGAAGGACAACCATCTCTGCAGCACTCCACCAATCAGGCCTTTATGGTAGAGTGGCCAGATGGAAGCCACTCCTCAGTAAAAGGCACATGACAGCATGCTTTGAGTTTGCCAAAAGGCACCTAAAGACTCTCAGACCATGAGAAACAAGATTCTCTGGTCTGATGAAACCAAGATTAACCTCTTTCCCCTGAATGTCAAGCGTCACGTCTGGAGAAAACCTGGTACCACCATGCTGTGGGGATGTTTTTCAGTGGCAGGGACTGGGAGACTAGTCAGGATCGAGGCAAAGATGAACGGAGCAAAGTACAGAGAGATCCTTGATGAAAACCTGCTCCAGAGCGCTCAGGACCTCAGACTGGGGCGACGGTTCACCTTCCAACAGGACAAAGACCCTGAAAACACAGACAAGACAATGCAGAAGTGGCTTCGAGACAAGTCTCTGAATGTCCTTGAGTCACCCAGCCAGAGCCCAGACTTGAACCTGATCGAACATCTCTGGAGAGACCTGAAAATAGCTGTGCAGCAACGCTCCCCATCCAACCTGACAGAGCTTGAGAGGATCTGCAGAGAAAAATTTGAAAAACTCCCCAAATACAGGTGTGCCAAGCTTGTAGCATTATACCCAAGAAGACTTGAGGCTGTAATCGCTGCAAAAGGTGCTTCAACAAAGTACTGAGTAAAGGGTCTGAATACTTATGTCAATGTGATATTTCCATAGTAAAACAATTTAAAATTAGCAAACATTTCTAAAAACCTGTTATTGCTTTGTCATTATGGAGTATTGTGTGTAGATTGATGAGGAAAATAACAATTTAATCAATTTTGGAATAAGGTTGTAACCTAGCAATAATGTGGAAAATGTCAAGGGATCTGAATACTTTCCGAAGGCACTGTATATGATTAATCACCATCCAACTATATTTGCGTGCAAATTTCCCCAATGGAACTATGACTATGACTTTTTTGTGGGCCAACGGGCAGAAAATAAACAAAGTGAAAAAGTGGAAGTCCCCTGAATACAATAGTCATCTGTAAGAATTGTGAGTGTTTGTTTTTTGTTCGTAACAAACAGCTCCCATTCCCTTTCTGTCACATGGTCTGTGTGTATGTGTGCGTGTGTGTGTGCGTGTTTGTGTGTGCGTGTGTGTGCGCGAGTGTGTTTGTCCGTGTCTGTTTTGTACTAGATACGTCTGAGGCAGCAGAGGTAGGAAGCATTAAATGTTCCAATAAAGCATCCTGTGGGATGAGTATTCTGTATTCTGGCTTAATCACCTGACCTTGGCAAAGTGGGCACACACACACACATCATCATCATCCTAACTTCCTGTGTTAGCATGTTGTGATGACAACCCACCTCCACCCTTCTCCCCCCTCCCACTCCACCTCCCCAGCCCTGGATATAATATCCATCAGCCTCCATGTCCCATTACTTTACCCCCTTCTCCTCCCTTAACCCCCCCCTCCAAAACACTCACCCCCATGGGGTAACCAGAGCCCCCTGGCCTCCATACACCCTCTGGAACTGGCACAGTCCTGCTAAACTCCAGCTCCCTGATTCGATTTTACTCCTACAATTGAATCTTTCACTGAAACAAGCACCCTTTAAACACACACACACACAAACACACACACGTTTGCTCGCTGGCCAGTGAAACCTCACTTAGTTGTCTTGTTTACACCATGACCCTTGGTCTCAGTAAAAGCTGCTAATAGGAGCAAATTACTGCCAACAACTTGGAAATATCAAGTGGCTGACTGCTCAACCATAATGCTATTAGCTGCTGGCCAATCTAATAACAGCCCTGAGAGAGTGCTGGGAGGGAGGGCAGGGGGTGAGCTTGGAGGAAGGAGGGAGAGTGTGGGCTCACAGCCATCGGATGGAGGGTACCTGCCTTTTTGGCTGCTAACTGTCACTGTTAGTGTGTAATGTAATTTGGAGGGCACCGTGGGGTAGAGTGGCCACCATCCTGCTGTCCGGCCAGGCTCTTTAGCAGGGAAGTGATCAGATCACCGCTGCCTGTTAGCAAATGGAATTGCCAGGTGACAGAACACTCTCTCTCTCTCTCTCTCTCTCTCTCTCTCTCTCTCTCTCTCTCTCTCTCTCGCTGTCTCTTTCTCTCAGTGTCTCTTTCTCTCAGTCTCTCTCTACCCATCATTGTCACTCCATCTGTCTCCCTCTGTCTCTGTAAGTCTCTTAACTATTACCATAATCATTCAAAAACTCCCATGAGTGCTTTTCTAGTCATTCTGTGGTAGTACTACAACAAAACCAGATAAACAGATTAGTGGAAGTGAAAACAATATGAATATTCCTCCAGTACTCAGTACTCCAGGACAGTGTGTGAATGACATGGTCCATTAGGACACCTCAGTGTGTCAGGTGATGGTGTAATGGTGTTAGATTCCCGCTGAGTTCTGTCTGAGGTCTGTTTGTTATGGTTGTGCTGGTTGAGAGTCATTAGGGTGTCAGTGACCCGAGGGTCAGTTATAGCACGGCTCACAGCCTGCCGGGTCAACTTTGTTTGACGTTTGGAAACGTAAGAAAGTCAGTAACTCAAACCAGGCCTGTTAATCAACGCTAATGCAGGTTTGATGTAGTCGTATTTCTTTCTCTCTCTCTCTCTCTCTCTCTCTCTCTCTCTCTCTCTCTCTCTCTCTCTCTCTCTCTCTCTCTCTCTCTCTCTCTCTCTCTCTCTCTCTCTCTCTCTCTCTCTCTCTCTCTCTCGTGCTACTCCCTCTCTCTTTTAACCTTTATTACCATGCCCCACTCGTTCTCCTCTCCTCCTCTCCTCTCCTCAACTTCCTCTTCCCCCTCCACTCTCTGTCTCCCTGTGGTACTCTGTCCTCTCGGCTCCATTACCCCCCCTCCCAGCCCCTGCATGCCCCAGGCATCCCAAACTTCATTTACACAGATCTGTTTAGCCAGCACAGGAAGCAACCCGCGCCCTTAACAAAATTAGCTGTCCGGCCAGCGAATGGGCCGCGGGGCTGGTCTGCAGGGACCAATCACAGAGGGTCTAGGCTGTACCACTTTCCGCCTGTGAGCGGGGATCATGGTCCCTAAGTGCTGAGCTCCAGCCGGTTCCACCACTGCACCCCTGTGTCATGGGGACTTGGACCGGTCTGAAAGCTCACCTCTAACCAGGGAAGCACTAATAAAGACCATTACAGTTTTTTTGTTATAGAAGCTGATTCCTCCTGCATGATGATAATGTTAATGATAAGGCGGGTAATGATAGGGATGTTAATGCACTGAGTGCTGCTCTAACAGACTCGTGCGTGGCTTCACTCTGATCCCTATCTCGTCGGCGCCTCAGTAATTTGGCTCTGAAGTTTGACCCATTACTCTGCCCTATGTGTTTCCTCTTTCCTCCCTTTCCCTTTATCCTCCCTTCATCCCTCCATCCATCCCTCCATCCATCCCTCCATCCATCCCTCCATTGCCTCGCTCTCTTCTCTGTAAGGGCTTCTCCCAGCGTTGGAGATCAGACCCTTTGTCAGAGGTGAAGGTCACACATAACACTCATCTCTTTTGCATGATTGACTTCACAAAGTCATAACTCAGTAAACAGAGTGGGTATTGGCCTAGACTTCCACCCTGGCTGTCTCTGTAGGTCTGTAACTCTGTGGTAGGAGATAGCTAAGAGACGCTGTGGCTCCCATTGGTTCCTCTTTAATATTCCAGTGTTGTATGGGGGTCTCAAGAGGAGCGTGAGTCCACTTACACATCACCATAGCCCCATAGGCCCCCGCCACCACCTCCCCCTCCGTCCCATCCCAAATCTGTTTCTGTATGCGTCACAGGCTCTGGAGGGGAAGCTCTGTGTGATATCTCTCTCTCCTCCCTCGTTCCAATCACCTCTCTCTCCATGCCCTCTGCACAGGTAATTAACTTCTCCTCTCCTCCCATCCATACCCCCATCCACCCTCCTCCCCCCTGCTCCTTATCTGGGCTCCTTTGAAACACTTAAAACTATCAGCCTGTCTCTCTCGCTCTTTCTCTCTCTCTCCTTCCTCCTGTGTTAATTCTCCTGAATGAAGGTGGGGAATAGTTAGAGACTTTAATCCCAGACGCCCTCCTTTCTCTATCTCCCTTTTTCCTCCACTCCCCTCCTCTTCCTTTGACTCACCCCGTTCTCTCTCCCACTCACCCCCAGTTTGTTCCTCATCCTTACCTTTTCTTAACTGGAAAGACGACCTACATAGATTCTTCTTCTTCTCCTTGGTTTTAGAGAGAGACTTAAGAGAGAGATTGGATTCATTAAACCTGTTATCCTGATCAGTGAAAGACAGACGCTTGATCCTTTTACACTACATCCTGATAATGACTACACCTAAGACTGAACATACACACACACACACACGGCAAAGGTGAGATGAGCTAAGATAGGTTAAATCTCTGACTTTAGGCACACAGAGGGATTAAAAAACAGATAGTAATGACTTTTTCTTTCACTGGGGTTCATTTGTATTGAAACCCTGTTCCTCGTCTGTAGCACAGTAGAAGAGACCACAGCGAGGTCACAGCTCTGAGAATAGCACCAGGCCTGCACCACACAAAGACACACAGAACAAGAGATAGAGCGAGTGAATGAGAAAAAGAAAGGGGGAGAAACAGAAAGAGAGAGAGATCTCACCCCTCTCCTGTGAAGAATAGATACCTAGTGACTGATATACTCTCTGTTCTCCATGGCAAACGCCATCTTGTGATTTCCATTGGAGTGTGTGGCTCTGAGGTAATGAGCAGAGGGTTAACATGACTGAACAGAGAACACAGAGGAGAGTACGATCCCTAACGTGATAATCACTGTCAGAATTAACACACACTGATAATGGAGACACACTACTCTGATTAAATGTAAGAGGAATTAAAGAGGGCGGATATCTAGGCTATCTCTATATCCCTTGCCCTTTCTTTCTCTCTCTCTCTCTCTCTCTCTCTCTCTCTCTCTCTCTCTCTCTCTCTCTCTCTCTCTCTCTCTCTCTCTCTCTCTCTCTCTCTCTCTCTCTCTCTCTCTCTCTCTCTCTCTCTCTCTCTCTCTCTCTCTCTCTCTCTCTCTGCCCCCCCATGTCTCTCTACGTATCCTTGGCTGACTCCTGGTGTGTGGCGGTCCTGGCTGGTCAGGGGTCTCAGTGTTAAATCAGTAGTGTGGGTGGTGGAGGGATTTGTTTCAGATCGTGGGTGGCGAGGCAAGGAAAGAGGGGCGAGGCGAGGACGTCTCTGTATCAGGGGTCTCTGTTGAGGGTTCAAGGGAAGGATGTTACATCCAACATCCTTCTGGTCTTTTACCATTGACCTATGAGAATCACTTTGTTCATAAAAAACAAAAGCCAATGACTCGTTCAGTGCTGCAGTCCAGAGTGGTTTTGAACATGCTTTTAGTCTTCACAGATCTGTAATAACAACTAATATAATAAAATATAGGATTAAATCATTTAAGATTAGGATACAATTATTTTTCATCACTTTTATCATATCACAGCATATACTACTGTATACTGTATTTTATAGTACATGTGTAAAAATTGTAAATCTATAAATTTCCTGGGAAATTGATAGATGAACCGTTTTTACACATTTACAGTAACATATGCGCATCTCAAGTACAAATATCAAATCAAAACCTATTTTCTTTCCAATTTCTCTCCCACTTCTCTCTCTGCTGATCTCCTCTGGATGTATCATGTTGCTGGGACAAAGCCATACATATCTCTCCTCTTCTTACACCTCTGTCTATAGTAGGCAGACAAAGGAGTCACACACACCCTCTATTCAGACCTCAGCTTCTGTATAAAGGAGTCACACACACCCAGCAGCACTGCTGCAGTACAGGCCTGCCCTGACAAGGCCACTGGCCTCACTGTTAGGGTGGTTTAACCCAGACATAGGGGCCTGGTCCAGAAACAACCCCTAGACCCTAGCTTTAATTTGCCCTCTTATAGGATTGGTGAAATTTCAGCCACATTGCTTATACCTATCCAATCCTTTCAGAATCAACCAAGTGCCTAGGGGTTGCTTCTTGGGCCGTATCCACTGATGTGCAGTGTTACAGCATGGCATAGCTTCCTCAGGTCACATGATTGTGGGGAGAGTGGTACATGCAGGGTAGAGGTATAGCCCTTGTGCAGGTCTGTCTGTGGCCTGCTGGGTAGAGATGGATGATGGAAAAAGAGAACGACAGAGATGAAACAGAGAGGGAGAGAGATGGAGCATGAGAGCGGTAGAGGAGGGGAATAAGGGAGGAGAGAGGGATTACTCAGCATGCTTATCTCAAAGGGAAGGGAGGCCAGGATGAAGAGAAAGGGAGAGTGGGCGAGAGGGATAGTGGAGGGGTGGGGGAGGAGGGTAAGGGTGAGAGGGTGAGAGAGTGAGAGGGAGAGAGGGTGGGTGGGGAAGGAAGGTAATGGGGAAGAGTGGGGGAGGCGGGTAAGGTGGGGGAGGGAGAGTGGGGGAGGAGGATAAGGCGGGGGAGAGGGAGAGAGAGGGAGAGAATAGTGGTGATGGAGGAGGGTAAGGGGGGAGAGGGAGAGAGGAGTGGTGTTGGAGTGGGGTAAGCAGAGAGAGGGAGAGAGGAGGGGTGGTGGAGGGGGGTAAGGAGAGAGAGGGAGAGAGGGAGAGAGGATGGGTGGTGGAGGGGGGTAAGGGGGAGAGCACTGTGGCTCCTTCTAACATCTGGACCTCCACTGGTGTCTGATCCTCCTGCAGTGACTCACCTCCAGATTAAATATTACTGCCTTTCATCTCTCCCTCTCCCTCTCCTTCTTTTCCCTCCATCAATCATCCTCTCTTCTTCGATCCCTTCATCTGTCCCAACTTACCTTTAGAGGTCACAGTAAGTCACAAACGGGTACAGGCTGAGTCACCTCCCTCCCCTCCCCACCATGTCAATTAAAATGTGTGCGTCCTCTAACAATCACCATGTCCTACTCCCACTCATCTCACTCTACCCCCCTTCACCCCTCCTCACCCACTGAAAACAGAGCATGTGGTGGCATAACACAGAAAACAGTTCCCTCTGAGGTAAAATAGGTTCCATCTCCCTATCCACTGTATCTGTGCCCCATTACAGTAAACACCCCACCTCGACAGCCACTACCAAGCAGCTCAGTCTAAGATTACCCACTAGAACTCTGTGGCTTTGTTGGCATGACAAAGACCTGAGCGAGCACTCAAATGACACTCCATACAGTTGCATAAAACAACCTGCTCCCCTATAAACAAGCACAAAGACAGGCATTCGTGTAAGGCACTCTCCCTCCATCTCTCCCTTTGTTCTCGGCGCACTCTTTCTATCTGCTCCTTTGTTCTGCCCTGTACGTTCATCCACTCTCCACCGACCCCTTTCCTCATCTCTTTTCTTGGGTTGATCCTCTTCCTTTTCGTCCTCCATCCTCATCCTCCTTTCTTTGCCAGAGTTGTAGCTTTAGTAGGAACCTCGGGTGTCACACAGGTGTGCTCTACTGCAGTGTTTCCTAACTCCAGTCCTCCAAACTCACCTGAGTCAACTCATTGAGGGCTTGATGATTAGTTGACAAGTTGAATCAGGTGTTCTTGTCCGGGACTACAACAAAGGATCCTACTTAACCTACAACTCTGGCAAAGAAAGGAGGCGGCAGACTGGAGTTGAGAAACACTGGTCTACTGTGTGGTGCTAAATCGCTGTTTTGTTTTGTCTTTGTGTGTTGTTTACAGGCTGTGCATTGTTTGGCATCATTGTATATTTTGCAAGTATTAAGTATTAAGTTACTCAACTTAGATGTGAGTTAGTTGTGAGTGTGCAAAGACACTTGTTTATGAATGAGCTGTGAATGGATTTTGATTATTGGAATAGAAGTGTGATAGGTGTTTTATGGTAACTGTGAGTTTCAGGGTATGCTGAGGACTACACCGTCTCTCACCATTAGTCATTTTGAATAAACACCATACACACAGATGCTACAGAGTTCCGTTACAAGCTATACTCCAGGGAGAGAGCAGAGGGTTGGGGGTGAGGGGTGAGGGGTGGGGGGTGGGGGAGGGAGGGAGGGTAATGGAATGGACTGATTCATTAGTGAAAGAGAAAACATTTCCATGTAAGTCATCCTTAATACCAGAGATATGTTATGTACAACCAACCTAAAAGCAGGAGGTCACTATGTGCACAGTTAAGATCAGTGGTATTGCCCATTAGTATTGAAACAGGTCGCTATTGTGTGGCTGAGCAACAAGGAAAAAGTTACACGTTTTTTTGTACATTGTAGTTTGCTGAATTTTAAGATAAAGCCTGGAATAAAAGAAAAGGGGTGACCTATAATTCAATTAAATATATAATTCTAGACATATATCAAAGTGAAGGTACCTATGGATTGTGCGTATATCTTTCACACTTGAATTCTTTCTTGATGCCTGACCGAGTTTAAATGCCTTTTTCCATTTCATTTATTAGAATGTATTCATCTTTATTTATTTATTTTTGTTTTTGCTGCTTGAAGGTTATTGTTAGTGCTTGGATAACCTTATCTATTATCATGTTGATATTTGTTCATTCTTTGTATGCGGTGTGTACTGCGCAGTACACTGGAGGACTCATTGTGAGAATCATTGTAATTTTGTTTTAATGTGTCAATTGATACTGTAAGGGATGGGCCACCAACTGGCGATTTAACACAAACATTAAATATTAATTAATTCATGCTACTTCATGTTTGTAATTAAAGTTGTTCTTATAAAATATAAATGCCATTTAGCAGACGCTTTTATCCAAAGCGACTTACAGTCATGCGTGCATACATTTTTGTGTATGGGTGGTCCCGGGGATCGAACCCACTACCTTGGCGTTACAAGCGCCGTGCTCTACCAGTTGAGCTACAGAGGACCACATGTTTGTTATTGAACAGTGTGAGGGCTTCCCAATGGAATGACAAAGTGAGTGGGGGTGGAAGAGAGAGAGAGAGAGATTAGTTATAGATCCCCTTCTTCTGTCCCCCCATGGGTGTGTTTGGTTGTTTCTAACAGGATTAGGACAGACAGACAGACATGTGGCCCAACATACATGGCCCTGGGACCAGGGTGGGTAATGTAATGGGTAATGGTATTACCTGTAGTCTAGGCAACAGTGGTCCATACAGCCCAATCCAAACTCACTCAGCCATGATGGATTGGTGATAAAGACTTTGAAATGATGTGCCCTTTGCCCTCTGACCTCAGCCTGATAACAATCCATGAGAGGACAGGGAGATGGAGATCTGAAGGGGTCACAGCACTTACCAGAAGGTGGCATTGGTTGGTTCTAAGGGTTTGTGTCATTGTAAGCCTATCAGTCAAAACAGAGACTGCAGTATTTGGTAATTGTGTTACTTTGGGTTTTCTCCTCAGACATATGGCAGAAATATACAAAATATATTGTCCTGTCCTGTTATATGTTCTGTTCTGTTGTGGTTCTGTAGTAAATACTGTGTGACACCTGTTTATGGATATTATGAGCGTGTTAAACGTGGAAATGGTCAGACGCAACAAACTGTCAATGTTGATCATTAGAATGGCTCACCTGAATCTCTGGAAGTTCCACTGCAACTTTTAAAGAACTAATTATCTTGTCATGTGTCGGAGTAATCTAACCTGAATGACTGACGGGAAGGGAATGAAATGTGAAACAAGGTGAAGGGGTTTGGAAGACTTACTTTGTCTTTGCAAAACACACTCACTGATTACAATGATTGATGAGCTAACTGGCGTACCCTCCCCTCCCTCGGAACACAACATTTTCCATTTGTGTGAGAGAGAGAAAGGTAAATGTAGCGGGAAAAATGGGTCTGTGTGATCATATCTGGTGGGAGCTCCTGTAAGTGACAGTGTCACATAGAGACAGAGATAACCTTACTGTCTGAAAGCCTCCTGTATCAGTTAGAAACTCACCCTATTAGATTAACAAGCACCTCCCCCATCCCACAACATCAGATCTCCAGCCGATAAACATGAATATTAATTACAGAGTGCAAATTTAGGTTTGATGGCCGCCAATTAGACTAAAACACATTAGTGGGTTACAATGACTCCGCTGTGTGTTCTGGTCAGAGGGACAGACAGACAGACAGACAGATAGAGACACGTACAACAGAACGATGGAGTTAAAGATGGGTTTCAAATGTATTTAATTTTTATGTCTGTATCTTGTAGGCAAGGCTGTGAAACTTTGAGTAAGAAGGTGAAAATGTCACAAAATGGACAGTACCGCATAATGAGAACATTTTGGAATGTGTGAAATTACAAGTAAGGGCATGTGTGTTGATTGTGAGGGGTCCTGAGGCTTGGTCTGGGAGGAGGAGGAGAACAGGGAACAGGGTAACAGGGATGACTCCCCAGAGAGTGGTGGGGGATCAGATAAGACACTCTTCCCAGAGAGGGACCATATTGACTGGGTGACTGGGACAGAGTGATGGGCTGGAGGTTACAGGAGACATGGGCGCCGCTGTGTGGGTGTGTGTCTGTGTGTGTGTACGTGTGTGTGTGTGTACATGTGTGCGTGCATGTGTGTGTTAAACATGTAGGTCCTTTGCCGCTCATTAATAGAACTAGTAATCAAAGGCCTGAGCAAGGCTGTATACTGAATGTAATTGATGGGGGATGATGCTGTTGGTCTCCAGGGGGCTCTGAGGGGGGTCTGGGAGGAGGTGCTGTGGCCCATTCTCACGCTGTGTGGCTGGTATAGGACAGGGCAGGACAGGGAGGGACAGGCTATAGGACAGGACTATATGTAGGGGGGTCACCTGTGTGTCTGAGATCCACATATCTGCCCTATTCTCACGGTGGGTTCATATTGATCTCACTGTCTGAGTGATAGCCCTATTTTTGGATAATACTGTATAATATATAATGGAATAGTAGAGTAAAACCCACTGAATCATGAATGCCTGTCCCTCTGATCCAGAGGGCCAGACACAAAATGTTGCCACAGGAAATGCCAAGTCAGAACCCACCACGATCACCTGTGGTGTCCCTCAAAGCTCTGTCTTAGGCCCCATCTTATGCATCATCTACATGCTCCCCCTTGGTCTCCTAATCAGGAAACACAGCATCCAATTCCACTGCTACGCTGAAGACACACAGATCTACATAAAACAACCCTGGACTCCCTCTCTCCCATAAACACCCTCACCAGTTGTTGGGGTGACATCAAGGCCTGGATGTCAGACAATTTCCTACAACTCAACAATACTAAAACAGAAGCATTCCTCATCGGCACTCCCCATCACACCAAAACCAATCCCATCACCACCCGTACCCTCGGCGGCCACTCCATCCTACTGTCCTCCTTCGTGTCCAACCTTGGAGTGTTACTGGACCCCTGCCTCACTTTCTCCGACCAGATAAAATCAGTCTGCAAAAAAAACATTATTTTACCTGAGTAACATCACCCAGCTCCGTCCTGTTCTCTCCAAACCTGATCTGGAAAAGCTTGTCAACTCCCTCGTCACCTCCCGACTCGATTACTGCAATGCCCTCCTTGGTGGTCTCCCCTCAAAAAGCATCCCCAGGCTGCAGCTTGTGCAGAACAGAGCTGCCAGGGTCCTCACAGGAACCCAGAGATCTGCCCACATCACCCCCATTCTAGCCTCTCTCCACTGGCTACCCATCCAATTCAGAATCAACTTCAAAATCCTCCTGTTAGTCTTCACAACCCTCAATGCCTGTGGTCCCCAATACTTCAGTGAACTCCTCTGTTCCAAACAGTCTTCATGTTCACTCCGGTCAAATGATCAAAGACTCCTTGCAGTCCCAAAGACGCGACTAAAAACAATGGGTGACTGAGCATTCTGCTGTCTCGGCCCCCAGCTCTGGAACGAGCTCCCCCCACCTCCGCATGCCCCAGACCACCGCCTTTAAGTCTGAGCTCAAGAAACACTTCTTCAAACTGGGAGCGTATCTTGTATAGTACTAAGCCACTAGCTATCTTTACATTTCTTGCCTAATGTTTTTTAGTCCTTTAATTAAAGCTTTTTACTTTTGATGGTTGCTCTCAATGTAAAGAGCTTTGTGATTTACGTCTGGAAATGAAAAGCGCTCTACAAATTTAATGTATTATTATTATTAACAATATCGTATTGTAATTCATGGGTTTAAATTATTTTCAGGCTCAGATGTAGTCCCGCGTGTGAACTTTAACAACCCTAACATGTGTAAAATGATGACGCAGTAGATTGTCTGACACATGTGTACCTGAATAGTACCAAACATATGCACAGTAACACACCATTTACACTGAGTAGACCCCACATCTACTACAGCTCCAGGATGGCTCATCCAGACACCCAGCGTCGAGCGGCCTCCTACCCAGCTCCCCTCTCTCTATCTCTGGGTTGCTGGGTTGCTGGGTTGAGCTGCTTGCTGGCTCAAGTCTGACCTCTCTGAAGCCCCAACAGCATAGGCCAGCACAGAGCTCAGCTTTGATACATTGGATACAGTTTAGACTGGAATGAAGGCCTGAGCCTGTTTACTTTAGAACTGGATTAGTGTGCCGAGTAGAGGAAGAAGAGGAGAGGATGGGGGAGACGGAAGAGGAGAGAGGAGAGGACGGGGGAGACAGAAGAGGAGAGGATGGGGAGACGGAAGAGGAGAGAGGAGAGGATGGGGGAGACGGAAGAGGAGAGGACGGGGGAGATGGAAGAGGAGAGAGGAGAGGACGGGGGAGACGGAAGAGGAGAGAGGAGAGGGCGGGGGTCAAAGAAAGAGGGAGAAGGAGGGAGAAGAGGGAGGGATATAAGAAAACATCCTTCTAAAAATGTATCAATGTAAGGAATTTGTCCTAATGTACTTTGAATGGGAGAAGCCTTTTATTGTAAATGTTCATAATGCATGTTTTGAGTTCCCATGGTCATGAGTGTATGGGTGTGTTATTCATTATTTCTAGATGTCTCCCAGTTTTGATTGATGTTGATGTTAGTGAGGACATTGTAATATTATGGTGTCAAACTGTTGGTTTTAAATGTTGTTTGAAAGGAGGTGAGTCATTGTGAATACGGATCTTGGTGTTTCGGGGCAGAGAAAGGCACCATTAACACAGATGAACTTAGCACTGTTCATATGACAGCAGACTGATTGCGGCCATTGAGAGAAAAAGCTTTTAATTTGACTCTGGTGTGGTAATTGGGTTTAAATTATCTCCTCTCACTAAGAGGAATGGGCTGGGTAATGAAGCTAATCATCTCACTCACTCTGTGTGTGTGTGTGTGTTTTGATTGGTAATTACTGTGTCTATATGCATGTGTGTGTGTCTTCCAGCTTGCCTGTACTGTATGTGTGTGTTTGCTGGATATGTTTCAGTGCCCCTCTCCCTCTCTCTCTCTCTCTCTTTCTCCCCCTAATTCATCATGTAATGCTGTTTATTGTGGGTATCAAGGTGCTTTTATGCATTAGTTAAATGGACCCAACACATTACTGTAATGTAGAGGGAGCATGAACACACACTGAAACCAGATCTACTTCTCCCTCTCTTTCCTCTGTCCCATCTATCATTATCTCCCTGCCCTCCTTTGTCATTAGACCTCAATTTTCACTCCATCGTTCCATTTCATTCACTCTCTCTCCATCCCATCTTCATCTCCCTCTCCTTTCTTTCCCTCTATCCCCCCCTCCTCCTCCTCCTCCTCCTCAATCTCTCTCTCTCTCTCTCTCTCTCTCTCTCCCTCTCTCTGCTGTTCCCACTCTGCTCTGTCCCTCTCCCTCCCCCTCTCCCTGCCTCTGTACTGATTTGATGTCACTAATGGCTGGGGATATTTAGCAGAAAAACAGAATAGTGACTTCTCATTTTACATGACCTGGGAGAGAGGCAGGAGAAAAGAGGGGAGCAAGAAAGGAAAAATAGAAGGAAATGACTGGGACAGGAGGATAAAAAAACATGGAGGAGGGGGTGGGGGGGGCAGTAGAGGAAACGAGGGGAAGCGAGGGATGCAATAGAAGAGAAAAGGGGGAGGAGGGGAAAGAAGCATAATGAAAGGTTGTTAGGTAATAATGTTCTGATTTTCCAGTTTTATGAAAACAATCGCTCAAGTGTGTGTGTGCGTCTGTGTGAATATTTTTGTGTTCATGTGAGAGTTCATGCCCCTGTGATTGTGTGTGTGTATGTTATAACCTGTGTGATTGTATTTGTGTGTGTGTGTGTATATGCCTGTGTGTGTGTGTGTGTGTGTTTATGTGTGTTTATGTATTTGGCAGTGGGCACAGTAGCCACATGACGACCCCTGGGTGACCCCTGAGAAGCGTGTAGGCGCCAGCCTGCTTCAGTCTGACTCCCACAGCTCTCCTGCTCCATTCACACAATGGAGTATTAAATATCTTAACACACACACACACAGTAAACACTTTCAATATCAACCATGGGACCCAACCCACAATTAGATCATACATGCTAGTTCACACAACACACAACACACACCTCTCTAACTCTTTTCCTCGCTTCCTCTTCCTCTTCCTCTTCCTCTTCCTCACTCTATTGCTCTTATTTGTCTCTCTCCTTTCATCCCTGTATTTTTTCTCTCTGTCCTTATCTAGTGGAAGTGTTCAGCTGCCTGAGCTGAAGGCTGATGTAAAAACGCCATGGCTACAATTCTTCAATTCCTGAGAAGTTGAACTGCACCTGGGGCCACAGCCCAACCCTTCCTACTCCAGTCCAGACCTGCCTAGCACAGCCAAAGGATCCTCATCATCATCATCATCCTCATCAATCTTCATCATCATCATCACCACCAACCTCCTCCTCCTCATCATCCCCACTGCCATCATCATCACCACCAACCTCCTCCTCATCATCATCCCCACTGCCATCATCATCACCACCAACCTCCTCCTCCTCATCATCCCCACTGCCATCATCATCACCACCACCATCCTCCTCATCATCATCACCACTACCATCATCATCACCACCACCATCCTCCTCCTCATCATCACCACTACCATCATCATCACCACCACCCTCCTCCTCCTCCTCATCATCACC
Source organism: Coregonus clupeaformis (assembly GCF_020615455.1). Classification (NCBI taxonomy): domain Eukaryota; kingdom Metazoa; phylum Chordata; class Actinopteri; order Salmoniformes; family Salmonidae; genus Coregonus; species Coregonus clupeaformis. Next base: position 38,194,304 of record NC_059203.1, on the reverse strand, counting down.
ATCATCCTCCTCCTCCTCCTCCTCATCATCATCCCCATCCCTCTGCTCAGAGAGACCTCTCATTTCACGGACAACCATTTTCAATTGGTCCCTACAGACATCGGCAATTTGACCACTTAGTTTTTCATCAGCCCTCTGGGACAGATCCCTCTCTTTTGCTCTCTCTCTTTCTCTGTCTTCTGCTTTCTGTTGCCTCTTTTGCCCTCCCTCTCCGTTGCTCCCTAGCTCTCTCCCCCTCCCTCTCACTCAGAGGTCGGTCATTAAGGGATTAGTTGGTTGATTGAGTGGAGCTGACAGGTTGAGTGGAGGTGGAGGCGGAGGCAGGGGTACACTTTCACTGCTGTGTAAATCGTGGACGCGTGCCTTCAGTCAGTCAAACATCCCTCAACCGATGACTCTAACTCTAAGGTCTTAAACCTTGACCCATTGGCCAAAGCTGGCCTTTCTCTGCTCACTTTACCTGTAGAGGTTGTATTTTAGATTGAACAGTTGAATCCAGTAAATGCAGGACAGTATGATGTAAATGTAATTAGTCCCGTAGTTTGTACCTTTTCCCTCTCTCCCACGGTCTGCGCCCAGCCTGGCCTCCCGCGTACCAGGATCCTTGGTGTGTGCCTCACTTCCAGTTATAGAAATTGACGGAACCATGCTAAGTACTACACATGGCCGAGGGATACTACAGTGTGTAGTATAGTATTCTACAGTATACTACAGTTTACTACAGAATTCTGTAGTAAGTAATGTAGTACTCTATAGTAAACTGTAGTGTTTTTTATGTGGGTAGTGTGAGTGGAAGGTTTATAGTCTCTTCAGGACACCTGTTTGAATAATGCAGACTAGAAGCAAGAATAAGCTCCTTGGTAGTTTACTGACTAGAAACAGGCAGGACTCCATACATGCAGCTTCACTTTGTGTAGACTAGTACATTATCAACCAATGAAATACATTCAAAAATAAATCTCACACTGTCTTAATTCGAACTCTGTAGAGAAAAAGTGCAGCTGACCAGTGTGTGTGTGTGTGTGTGTGTGTGTGTGTGTGTGTGTGTGTGTGTGTGTGTGTGTGTGTGTGTGTGTGTGTGTGGGTGTGGGTGTGGGTGTGGGTGTGGGTGTGGGTGTGGGCGTGGGTGGGTGGGTGGGTGGGTGCGTGTGAGGAAAGAAGACACTGTGGCCTGGCACTAGGCTAAAGTAACACCTGATTACAGTGTAGTTGAAGTACCAGTGCTCGTGTAGGCGTAACTGTAACTGGAGTGTGGTACAGTACAAAATGTAACAGAGAGGGGAGGAGAGGGGTGAGGAGAGGAGATGGGTGAGGAGAGGGGTAAGGCAGGTAAGGCAGGTGAGGAGGGTGAGGTTTCAGTACATGGACTAATAACCCTCAGTGTCACTAAATCCAGCGCGATTGTGCCTCGGCCCTGGGTCGTTGTCACGGCGATCTGAGCACTACCCAGAGAGCCCTGAGGCTGTGGTTCTCTAAAGGAAGCATTTTCTTAAATGACAATAAAAAGCACAATAACAGGATGTAAACGAGCAGTTTGATCGTGTTTGTTTCATAAAGTATCCAGTTCAACAGAGGCGGATGGGTTTCCTCTGTGTGTGTGTCCCGGTGTGCATGCAAGAGGGTGTGTGAAAATATCACTATGGATATTTGCATTTAAGTGAAAACTGTACATTTGAATGATACGTGTGTGTATGTGTGTGGGGAGGGTTTTTTTTCTAATTTGATTGTATGCTTCTTGCAGTGCATGAATTGGTTATGGATGTGTGTTTGTTATAATCTATTTGCTGTTGAGTGGCTATCAAGTAGTCAGCTATGTTATAAAAATGTATTTAATAGTTGTATAAGGTTGCTGCTGTGCATCCCTGTGTTAATTTACATGTTAGTCATTTAGCAGACACTCTTATCCAGAGTGACTTACAGTTAGTGCATTCCTTTTAAGATAGGTGAGACAACCATACATTTCAGACATAGTAAGTACATTTTTCCTCAATAAAGTAAGTATCAACAAAGTCAGTGCTAGTAGGAAAAAGTCAAGTGCGAGAGTTAGTTCACAAAAGGCAAGGGTGTGGGCGAGAGGGTGCTGTGGGATTTTTTAAGATACTCTTTGAAGAGGTAGGGTTACTCAGAGCCACTGTTAGTCAGACAGAGTGTGTTCTCATGCCATCTTCTCCACTGGTACACTTTCTCAATCACACACTGAGTCCTGATGATTATGTTGCGCTAACTGTTGGTGTGTGGACAGCTGGGTAAGATGGCAGAGGTAAGGTTGACCTGGCTGGCTTGGTCCTATGTGATTGGCTGAGCCTGGACTGGTCCTGCCCACATTGAGGCCTGCTGAGCTGCCGTAGTGACTAAAGTCTGATGGATACACAGTCAACACATTGTGCTCCACACTTCCCCCCTCACCACCTCACCCCTTACCCCTTCTCTGTTCATAGTTTGGTGACATGGCATGGAGAGGGGAAGAAGGGGGAGGCTATCTCCTCTACTGATCAGCAGGTCATGAGAAACAGCCTGAAAAGGGAGTTAAAGAGAGAAAAATCTACAGAGAAATGGGTTGCAGAGAGAGAGAATGAGACAGAGAGGTATATTTCTGTACTGTTGTGTTCCACATATACGCCTATTTTCTCTCACACTCACTCTCTCTCTTTATTTTTACTCTCCCCCTTAGTGTAAAAAAAATCCTGTAATTATTATTATTTATTTTTTTTGCTCCTGAACTTCTTCTACTCTCAACCTCTCTGATCATTTTCATGATGTCTATCCGGTTTGCTTCTATATGCCATATCTTTCTAACTGTGCTCTTTCCCAAAAGCTCCCAACATACAACCTATATACAGTGGGGGAAAAAAGTATTTAGTCAGCCACCAATTGTGCAAGTTCTCCCACTTAAAAAGATGAGAGAGGCCTGTCATTTTCATCATAGGTACACGTCAACTATGACGGACAAAATGAGAAAAAAATATCCAGAAAATCACATTGTAGGATTTTTAATGAATTTATTTGCAAATTATGGTGGAAAATATGTATTTGGTCAATAACAAAAGTTGATATATACCCTTTGTTGGCAATGACACAGGTCAAACGTTTTCTGTAAGTCTTCACAAGGTTTTCACACACTGTTGCTGGTATTTTGGCCCATTCCTCCATGCAGATCTCCTCTAGAGCAGTGATGTTTTGGGGCTGTCGCTGGGCAACACGGACTTTCAACTCCCTCCAAAGATTTTCTATGGGGTTGAGATCTGGAGACTGGCTAGGCCACTCCAGGACCTTGAAATGCTTCTTACGAAGCCACTCCTTCGTTGCCCGGGCGGTGTGTTTGGGATCATTGTCATGCTGAAAGACCCAGCCACGTTTCATCTTCAATGCCCTTGCTGATGGAAGGAGGTTTTCACTCAAAATCTCACAATACATGGCCCCATTCCTTCTTTCCTTTACACGGATCAGTCGTCCTGGTCCCTTTGCAGAAAAACAGCCCCAAAGCATGATGTTTCCACCCCCATGCTTCACAGTAGGTATGGTGTTCTTTGGATGCAACTCAGCATTCTTTGTCCTCCAAACACGACGAGTTGAGTTTTTTACCAAAAAGTTATATTTTGGTTTCATCTGACCATATGACATTCTCCCAATCCTCTTCTGGATCATCCAAATGCACTCTAGCAAACTTCAGATGGGCCTGGACATGTCCTGGCTTAAGCAGGGGGACACGTCTGGCACTGCAGGATTTGAGTCCCTGGCGGCGTAGTGTGTTACTGATGGTAGGCTTTGTTACTTTGTTCCCAGCTCTCTGCAGGTCATTCACTAGGTCCCCCCGTGTGGTTCTGGGATTTTTGCTCACCGTTCTTGTGATCATTTTGACCCCACGGGGTGAGATCTTGCGTGGAGCCCCAGATCGAGGGAGATTATCAGTGGTCTTGTATGTCTTCCATTTCCTAATAATTGCTCCCACAGTTGATTTCTTCAAACCAAGCTGCTTACCTATTGCAGATTCAGTCTTCCCAGCCTGGTGCAGGTCTACAATTTTGTTTCTGGTGTCCTTTGACAGCTCTTTGGTCTTGGCCATAGTGGAGTTTGGAGTGTGACTGTTTGAGGTTGTGGACAGGTGTATTTTATACTGATAACAAGTTCAAACAGGTGCCATTAATACAGGTAACGAGTGGAGGACAGTGGAGCCTCTTAAAGAAGAAGTTACAGGTCTGTGAGAGCCAGAAATCTTGCTTGTTTGTAGGTGACCAAATACTTTTTTCCCACCATAATTTGCAAATAAATTCATTAAAAATCCTACAATGTGATTTTCTGGATTTTCTTTCCTCAATTTGTCTGTCATAGTTGACGTGTACCTATGATGAAAATTACAGGCCTCTCTCATCTTTTTAAGTGGGAGAACTTGCACAATTGGTGGTTGACTAAATACATTTTTTCCCCACTGTACTTATTATGGACACAGTATGCTTACATTATTAGTCCCATCCTTCAACTCTATTCAATACCTCCCATCTATCTCTTAACACCATCCATATAAGATTTCTATTTGCCATATATATTTCAACCGTACTGTGATGTTTTACAAAAGTTCTGAACCTTTCTATTCTCATTGCTTCTACAGATTGTGAATTAAAAATAAACATTTTTGCTAAAAGTATTATTATATTATTGATCGATTGACTATGACTTTTCAGATCACCCAGTAATTATATCTACAAGGTTAGCTCCAGGTAAATATTGCAATCCTTTAGCCATTCCTGGACCTGTGTCCAAAAACAAGCTACAAATGGACAGAACCAAAACAAATGATCTAATGATTCTGTCTCTTCACAGCAAAATCTGCAGAGCTGGGAAGATTGTATCCCCCATATAAATAACATTATATTGGTAGCAAGAATTTTATATAATAATTTAAATTGAAAGATTCTAATTTTTGAATCCGGTGTCGTTTTGCATGTCAGTTCATAAACACTATGCCATGGGATCGGTACGTCAAAAATCTCTTCCCAGCTATTTTGCAATCTATATGGGACGGCTCTCAATCCTTTGGTCCTTAAGTGAAACTGATATACTTTTTTATTTATCACAGTTTTCCTTAACCAATTATGTTCTTAAATGCAAGGCCGACAGACAAGTTCCTTACTTTCTCCCCCTTCCACTTTCCTCTTCCACTTTTGCGGTAAGGCTGCAATTATTTGGTTGTAATTTTGGGTAGAGCAGACATTTCCATATGTTTTTGTTAGCTGCATTTGCGACATAACTCCACCAGTCCTACCGATGATATAATTTACGAAGATTATACCTTTTTTAAACATTCTGTCAAAAAATAAAGGTTTTTTGTCAATTAGTATATTTGAATTTAACCACAATATTTGTTGCATTATTTGTTCTGTCGTTTCTGGAGGATTAAATTGAAATTGCAACCAACTTTCTATGGCTTGTTTTAGAAATAGTGATATTTGGGAGATGATTTCCTTTTCAAATAACTGCAAATGAGTTGTTGTAATCTGAATAAAGGGAAAAAGGCCTTTCTTGAACATTGGGTGAGACAATCTTACTAATATGCTTGAGAACCAGTTTGTCACGATCGTCGAAAGGAGGAGACCAAAGCGCAGCGTGTTGAGCGAACATCGTAGACTTTATTTAATTAAAGAAACCACGATCAAAAACAACAAACCAAATAGGACGAAAGTGAAGTCCAAATACTGATATACACTAACAGCAACAAGGAAACAAAAACCCACAAAACCAAGGTGAAACCACACCGTATAAATATGGCTCCCAATCAGAGATAACGAGCCGACAGCTGACACTCGTTACCTCCGATTGGGAGTCATATGACTAATCAACATAAAGAACAATTAACCCAAACATAGAAATGCACAACCAGAAATCCCCAGCATAGAAATACACCCAACCAATGAAAATAAACAACCCTGGCTCAAATATCAAGGTCCGTGGAGCCAGAGTGTCACAGTACCCCCCCCTAAAGGTGCGACCTCCGGGCGCACCAGCATACAGTCTAGGGGAGGGTCTGGGTGGGCGTCTGTCCAGGTGGCGGCTCTGGCCCAGGTCGTGGTCCCCACCCCACCTTAGTCACTATCCGCTTCCGTATCCCCCTCCACATGACCACCCCCAACTAAACCCCACTGGATTAAGGGGCGGCACCGGACTAAGGGGCAGCACCGGACTAAGGGGCAGCCCTGGACTAAGGGGCCGCACCGGGCTAAGGGACAGTACCTGACTAGCTGGCTCTGGCGGATCCTGGCTGGACGGCTCTGGCGGATCCTGGCTGGACGGCTCTGGCGGATCCTGGCTGGACGGCTCTGGCGGATCCTGGCTGGCGGAAGGCTCTGGCTGATCCTGTCTGGCAGAAGGCTCTGGCTGATCCTGTCTGGCAGAAGGCTCTGGCTGATCCTGTCTGGCAGAAGGCTCTGGCTGATCCTGTCTGGCAGAAGGCTCTGGCTGATCCTGTCTGGCAGAAGGCTCTGGCTGATCCTGTCTGGCAGAAGGCTCTGGCTGATCCTGTCTGGCGGAAGGCTCTGGCTGCTCCTGTCTGGCGGAAGGCTCTGGCTGATCCTGTCTGGCGGAAGGCTCTGGCTGCTCCTGTCTGGCGGAGAGCTCTAGCGGCTCCGGTCTGGCGGACGGCTCTGAAGGCTCATGGCAGACGGGCGGCTTTGCAGGCTCAGTACCGACGGGCAGCTCCTGCGGCGCTTGGCAGACGGACAGTTCAGACGGCGTTGGGCAGACGGGCAGTTCAGGCGCCGTTGGGCAGACGGGCAGTTCAGACGGCGTTGGGCAGACGGACAGTTCAGGCCCCGTTGGGCAGACGGCAGACTCTGGCCGTCTGAGGCGCACCGTAGACTTGGTGCGGGTGGCCGGAACAGGCCGGACCGGGCTGGCGACGCGCACCGTAGTCTTGGTGCGGGTGGCAGGAACAGGCCGGGTCGGGCTGGCGACGCGCACCGTAGTCTTGGTGCGGGTGGCAGGAACAGGCCGGACCGGGCTGGCGACGCGCACCGTAGACTTGGTGCGGGTGGCAGGAACAGGCCGGGTCGGGCTGGCGACGCGCACCGTAGTCTTGGTGCGGGTGGCAGGAACAGGCCGGACCGGGCTGGCGACGCGCACCGTAGACTTGGTGCGGGTGGCAGGAACAGGCCGGACCGGGCTGTGGAGACGGACAGGAGGCCTGGAGTGAACAGCGGCCACCACCCGTCCTGGCTGAATGCCTACCCTCACACACTCTGTGTGAGGCATCAGCACAGGACGTACAGGGCGGTGTACCCCTGGCCTGGTGGCCTCCTGGATACTCCCCCTTTTCTCCTCCGTCAGCCCCGTCGTCCATGCCGTGTGCCCCCCCCTAAAAATTTTCTGGGGTTGACTCACGACCCTCCGACGATGGCTCTGCTGCCGCCGTTGCTCCTCTCTCGCCAGGGCCTTGATCCTTCCCCAAGGTCCCTTGCCTCCGAGCATGTCCTCCCAGGACCACGATGTGCCCACCTGGGCCATCGCCAGCCTCTCCATCTCCTTGCCCGGCGCCTCCTCCCATGTCCAGTCTCCTTGCTCCTGGACACGCTGCTTGGTCTTTCTTTGGTGGGTTTTTCTGTCACGATCGTCGAAAGGAGGAGACCAAAGCGCAGCGTGTTGAGCGAACATCGTAGACTTTATTTAATTAAAGAAACCACGATCAAAAACAACAAACCAAATAGGACGAAAGTGAAGTCCAAATACTGATATACACTAACAGCAACAAGGAAACAAAAACCCACAAAACCAAGGTGAAACCACACCGTATAAATATGGCTCCCAATCAGAGATAACGAGCCGACAGCTGACACTCGTTACCTCCGATTGGGAGTCATATGACTAATCAACATAAAGAACAATTAACCCAAACATAGAAATGCACAACCAGAAATCCCCAGCATAGAAATACACCCAACCAATGAAAATAAACAACCCTGGCTCAAATATCAAGGTCCGTGGAGCCAGAGTGTCACACAGTTCGGATTTAAGTATAACTTTTGTATGACTGAAGCTTTTAGTGATAGGTCTAATGCTTTAATATTTAATAATTTCTGTCCTCCGAATTCATATTCATTATATAAATATGCCCTTTTAATTTTGTCTGGCTTGCCGTTCCAAATAAAATTTAATATTTTTTTCTCATATAATTTAAACTGTTTGCTAGGCGTAGGCAAGACCATAAGCAAATAGGTAAACTGGGATAATACTAAAGAGTTAATCAGGGTGATTTTTCCACAAATTGACAGGTATTTTCCTTTCCATGGTAGTAAGATCTTATCTGTTTTTGCTAACTTTCTATTAAAATGTATTGAAGTGAGATCATTTATTTCCTTTGGGATATGTATTCCGAGTATATCCACATCACCATCAGACCATTTTATTGATAAACTACATGGTAATGTAAACATTTTATTTTTTAGTGATCCAATACGTAATATAGTACATTTGTCATAATTTGGTTGTAATCCAGAGAGGTTAGAAAATGTATCTAGATCCTCTATGAGGCTGTGGAGGGATTCTAGTTGTGGATTTAAAAGAAAACATGAATCATCAGCGTACAATGACACCTTTGTTTTTAAGCCCTGGATTTCTAATCCCTTGATATTATCATTGGATCTGATTTTAATAGCTAACATCTCGATGGCCACAATAAATAGATATGCTGATAGTGGACAACCTTGTTTCACTCCTCTTGACAGTTTAAAACTTTCTGAGAAATAGCCATTATTTACTATTTTACACCTAGGGTTACTATACATGATTTTGACCCATTTCATAAGAGATTCTCCAAAATTGAAATGCTCCAGGCATTTATATATAAACCTCAGTCGAACTTTATCAAATGCCTTTTCGAAGTCTGCTATGAATAGCAGGCCTGGTTTCCCATATTTTCCATAGTGTTCTATTGTTTCCAATACTTGCCTTATGTTATCTCCAATGTATCTGCCATGTAAAAAACCTGTCTGATTAGAATGAATAATATCCGACAATACCTTTTTAATTCTATGCGCTATACATTTTGCTAATATTTTTGCATCACAACACTGAAGTGTAAGGGGCCTCCAATTTTGTAAATGGACTGGGTCTTTATATTTTCCACTTGTATCCTGTTTCAGTAATAATGAGATCAGACCTTCTTCTTCAGTGTCAGATAATCTACTATTTACATAGGAGTGGTTAAAACATGCTAATAACGGTCCTCTTAATATATCAAAAAAGGTTTGGTATACCTCGACTGGTATGCCATCCAACCCTGGAGTTTTCCCAGACTTAAAGTCTTTAATTGCATCCAGAAGTTCCTCCTCTGTAATTTCACCTTCACATGAGTCTTTCTTTGTGGCTGTTAATTTGACATTATCAATAGAAAAAAAACTCTACAATTAGCTTCAGTTAGAGGAGATGGAGGCGACTAAAAAGAAAACATATGCTTAAAGTACTTTGTTTCTTCCTTCAAAATATAATTTGGTGAATTATGGGTGACTCCGTCAATTGTAACCAAGTTCTTTTTGGTAGCATTCCTATGTTGAAGATTAAAAAAGAATTTTGTGCATTTTTCCCCATATTCTATCCAGTTTGCTTTATTTTTATAATAAGTTTCTCCATTTCTTTTTGTTTTTCCTCTAATTTATTCTGAGCCTCTATGTTACAGTTTTTATTGCCATCTATCTGTTCTGTTAGACTTTCTATTTCCTTTCTTAGTATAAACTCTTTTGACCTAAATTGCTTTTGTTTTCAAGATGAGTACTGAATTGCATGGCCTCTAAAGGCACATTTAAAGGTGTCCCATACAATAAGGGGATTCGCTGTACCTATGTTATTTTGGAAAAAGTCAGTTATAAATTCCTTTGTGGAAATTCAGTAAGAGTAATGTATATGCCTATTATATGATGGTCCGACCGCATTCTGTCCCCTATCAACACTTTTTTTTTTACTTTTGGTGCCAACGAGAATGAGATAAGAAAGAAGTCAAGACGACTAGCTTGATTCAGTCTCCACCATGTATATCTCACTAGATCAGTATATTTAAGCCTCCATATATCTACTAGTTCTAATGTATCCATGACATTCACAATTTCCTTAAGAGCATGTGGGTGATTGTTTGTGGTGTGATTTCCTTTACGGTCCATTGAGCTATTTAAAACAGTATTATAATCCCCCACCATAATAATATTGTCTTGAATTGCTTGCAGGGTTGATCATTTATTATATATATTGTCAAAGAATTGTGGATCATCATTATTTGGTCCGTAAAGGTTAATGAGCCATGTCTGTTTATGGTCCAATAACATATTTAAAATAATCCATCTACCTTGCGTATCTATTTGGACAATTTGCACATTCGGATCGAAATTACTATTAATTAATAGCATCACCCCTTTTGAATTTCTTTGCCCATGGGAGAAGTATATTCCCCCCCCACCCCCACATTCTTTTTTCCACGCTACTTCATCTCAAATTGTTGAATGAGTTTCCTGTATTCAATAGATATTATATTCCTTCTCTTTGAGCCATGTAAATATTGTTCTTCTTTTGTTATTATCAGCTAAGCCATTACAATTATAACTGGCTATACTTATTTCACCATACACCATAATGAGATACAAGTTTCAAGTCTATTTATCATTATATATGTTTGTAAATTTACCAAAAAAAATTACCGTAATGATTGAGTGTCCATATAGCTGTACCGTGATATTTGCATTGCTACGGAGTAACCCTTCAATTGTTCTCCACTAATTCCCCCGCGAAAGCCCCTCCCCATCCCAAGTTGAGCCGTCATCCCAGTGATCAGCATCCCATCCACGTCCCTCCGGATCCCTAAGATCCCGAGAGGCCAGGACCCATCCATCGAAAACAGCACACAGTGCCACCCACAAAACAGAAGCAGATTAACCGCCAAAAGCATTTCCAATGCTTTCACCTCTATATATATGTCTATATAACTATTATTAAAAAAATATGCATATCCTATTTTCCATCATTATCAATTAATATGCGTAATAATGTCGCCAGTTCACGCGTAGGATTCTAACATATAACCCGGATTGCCATTGTATTACATTTAATTCATTGACAAGCAATTATTATCCTAGCAAATAATTCCCGTGGTACATCCCATACCTCAGATACTCAACGGCTGTTATATCCCAGAGCCCAACTCGAGAAATAACCTGATTTACGAGTGCACATACAGTTAAAGCTGATTGAGAAAGCATGCAGATTGAGCAGAAATTGATAACAATGTGAGATTTGATTAATCTACTTAATCTATGTCAAGTCCTAGGTGATGGAGATCAGATCCACCCTCTTCACCTGAGACACAAACACTCTGATCCCCTGTTGTAACCATTTTCCCAAGCATCTCCGTGCGGTCAGACCTTTAATTATTTTGTGCCACCTGGGCCACAATGATAAATCCTGTAATTGTTACAATAAATTACTGGCAGCTTAGTAGCCAGTTTTTACTGTATATATACAGGACCTTTACTGTAACACAAATCTACAACATATTACTGGAACACCTGAATACAGTGGCAAGTAAGATATTATATTCACAATAATTTGCCACTAGCTTCCTGTAAGTTACTGTAATATCAGAGCAATGACACACTGTACAATACTGTAAAATGTACTGTATTATACCCCCCCCAACATCCCCACCCCCCCACAACAGATGCCAGACAAGCACACACCTCCAAAACAAAAATAATAACAATGGTGCCGGGGTGGAAAGTTGCGCTGTTTCCCCTAATGTGGATACCATCTTTAAATTTATTGAAGAGAGATGGGGTTTGTATTTTACAGTATTTTACTGTAATAACATGGGATTGGTGCAAGCAGGTTGGCTTCTAGGTAATTATTTAAAGGATCAATGATCTCTCTGTACTTTGCTCTGTTAATCTTTCCCTCGATCCTGACTAGTTCCCAGTCCCTGCCGCTGAAAAACATCCCCAAAGCATCATGCTGCCACCACCATGATTCACCGTAGGGATGGTGCCTGGTTTCCTCCAGACGTGACACTTGGCATTCAGGCCATAGAGTTCAATCTTGGTTTCATCAGACCAGAAAATCTTGTTTCTCATGGCCTGAGAGTCTTTAGGTGCCTTTTGGCAAACTCCAAGCGGGCTGTCATGTGCCTTTTACTGAGGAGTGGCTTCTGTCTGGCCACTCTACCATAAAGGCCTGATTGGTGGAGTGCTGCAGAGATGGTTGTCCTTCTGGAAGGTTCTCTCATCTCCACATAGGAAGTCTGGAGCTCTGTCAGAGTGACCATCAAGTTCTTGGTCACCTCCCTGACCAATGCCCTTCTCCCCCAATTGCTCAGTTTGGCCGGGCGGCCAGCTCTAGGAGGCCACTGTGTTCTTGGGGACTTTCAATGCTGCAGATTTGTGCCTCGACACAATCCTGTCTCGGAGCTCTTCTGGCAATTCCTTCGACCTCATGGCTTGGTTTCTGCTCTGACATGCACTGTCAACTGTGGACCTTATATAGAAAGTTGTGTGCCTTTCCAAATCATGTCCAATCAATTGAATTTACCACAGACGGACTCCAATCAAGTTGTAGAAACATCTCAAGGATGATCAATGGAAACAGGATGCATCTGAGCTCAATTTCGAGTCTCAGAGCAAAGGCTCTGAAAACTTACAGTTGAAGTCGGACATTTACATACACCTTAGCCAAATACATTTAAACTCTGTTTTTTACAATTCCTGACATTTAATCCTAGTAAAAATGCCCTGTCTTAGGTCAGTTAGGATTACCACTTTATTGTGAAATGTCAGAATAATAGTAGAGATAATTATTTATTTCAGCTTTTATTTATTTCATCACATTCCCAGTGGGTCAGAAGTTTACATACACACAATTAGTATTTGGTAGCATTGCCTTTAAATTGTTTAACTTGGGTCAAACGTTTCGGGTAGCCTTCCACAAGCTTCCCACTGGCTTCCAGTTGAAGCTCGCATCCGTTACAAGACCATGGTGCTTGCCTATGGAGCAGTGAGGGGAACGGCACCTCCGTACCTTCAGGCTCTGATCAGTCCCTACACCCAAACGAGGGCATTGCGTTCATCCACCTCTGGCCTGCTGGCTCCCCTTCCTCTGCGGAAGCATAGTTCCCGCTCAGCCCAGTCAAAACTGTTCGCTGCTCTGGCACCCCAATGGTGGAACAAGCTCCCTCACGACGCCAGGACAGCGGAGTCACTCACCACCTTCCGGAGACATTTGAAACCCCACCTCTTTAAGGAATACCTGGGATAGGATAAAGTAATCCTTTTACCCCCTCCCCTCCCCCCAAAAAAATAAAAAAATAAAAACATTTATTTTGGAAAGTGGTTATCCCACTGGCTATAGGGTGAATGCACCAATTTGTAAGTCGCTCTGGATAAGCGGGCAGGTTGTTGGGCGGCCGGCCGTCACAAGTCGCAAGATTTCATCTGGAGAGAGAGTGGAGAAAGAAGTCAAAGCATAGGGTAGGGCAGTGTGAGCAGGACCAGCAGTGTCATTTGACTTAACAAACGAGGATCGGATGTCGTCAACCTTCTTTTCAAAATGGTTGACGAAGTCATCCACAGAGAGGGAGGAGGGGTGGGGGGGATTCAGCAGGGAGGAGAAGGTGGCAAAGAGCTTCCTAGGGTTAGAGGTAGATGCTTGGAATTTAGAGTGGTAGAAAGTGGCTTTAGCAGCAGAAACAGATGAAGAAAATGTAGAGAGGAGGGAGTGAAAAGATGACAGGTCCGCAGGGAGTCTAGTTTTCCTCCATTTCCGCTCGGCTGCCCGGAGCCCTGTTCTGTGAGCTCGCAATGAGTCGTCAAGCCACGGAGCAGGAGGGGAGGACCGAGCCGGCCGGGAGGATAGGGGACATGGAGAGTCAAATGATGCAGAAAGGGAGGAGAGGAGGGTTGAGGAGGCTGTTGTTCTCGGATTGATTTGCACTTTTCGCACCAAAGTACATTCATCTCTAGGAGACAGAACGCGTCTCCTTCCTGAGTGGTATGACGGCTGCGTGGTCCCATGGTGTTTATGCTTGCGTACTATTGTTTGTACAGATGAACGTGGTACCTTCAGGCGTTTGGAAATTGCTCCCAAGGATGAACCAGACTTGTGGAGGTCTACAATTTTTTCTGAGTCTTGGCTGATTTCTTTTGATTTTCCCATGATGTCAAGCAAAGAGGCACTGAGTTTGAAGGTAGGCCTGGAAATACATCCACAGGTACACCTCCAATTGACTCAAATGATGTCAATTAGCCTATCAGAAGCTTCTAAAGACAGGACATAATTTTCTGGAATTTCCCAAGCTGTTTAAAGGCACAGTCAACTTCTGACCCACTGGAATTGTGATACAGTGAAGTATAAGTGAAATAATCTGTCTGTAAACAATTGTTTTAAAAATTACTTGTATCATGCACAAAGTAGATGTCCTAACCGACTTGCCAAAACTATAGTTTGTTAACAAGAAATTTGTGGAGTGGTTGAAAAACGAGTTTTAATCACTCCAACCTAAGTGTATGTAAACTTCCGACTTCAACTGTATGTCAATAAGGTATTTCTGGCTTCCAAACTGGCAGTGACTGCAGGGCAAAACAGACTAAAAGGACATGGCAAAATACTCAACCATTGAAGGTTGAAGACTTGCTGCCACTCCAATCTTTCCCCTATACACATTAACTTTATTTTTTTTGGTCATTTAGCAGACAGCGACTTATAGGAGCAATTAGGGTTAAGTGCCTTGCTCAAGGGCACATCGACAGATTTTTCACCTAGTCGGCTCGGGGATTAGAACCAGCGACCTTTCGGTTACTGGCACAACGCTCTTACCCACTAAGCTACCTGCCGCCCTAAATTATTGGGGCACTACTACCACATATCAGTTAAATTGGTATAGCACTCTCACTAACTGGGGAACAAATATAGACTCTTAAAAGGCAAGCCTCAAAATATGTTAATGAGCCAACGATTATTTCCCCACCCACAACATCCCACAATGCACCATCATTTACAGTATGTTGCAGTAAATATACAGCAAAACAGTAATACAGTACGTTATTGAAAAATCTTATTGTGAAATTACAGTAATTGCTAACAGTGCACTGAACCCCCATAATGCATTGCTCTTTAAAGTGGGGAAAAAAAGTATTTAGTCAGCCACCAATTGTGCAAGTTCTCCCACTTAAAAAGATGAGAGAGGCCTGTAATTTTCATCATAGGTACACGTCAACTATGACAGACAAATTGAGAAAAAAAAATCCTGAAAATCACATTGTAGGATTTTTAATGAATTTATTTGCAAATTATGGTGGAAAATAAGTATTTGGTCACCTACAAACAAGCAAGATTTCTGGCTCTCACAGACCTGTAACTTCTTCTTTAAGAGGCTCCTCTGTCCTCCACTCGTTACCTGTATTAATGGCACCTGTTTGAACTTGTTATCAGTATAAAATACACCTGTCCACAACCTCAAACAGTCACACTCCAAACTCCACTATGGCCAAGACCAAAGAGCTGTCAAAGGACACCAGAAACAAAATTGTAGACCTGCACCAGGCTGTGAAGACTGAATCTGCAATAGGTAACCAGCTTGGTTTGAAGAAATCAACTGTGTGAGCAATTATTAGGAAATGGAAGACATACAAGACCACTGATAATCTCCCTCGATCTGGGGCTCCACGCAAGATCTCACCCCGTGGGGTCAAAATGATCACAAGAACGGTGAGCAAAAATCCCAGAACCACACGGGGGGACCTAGTGAATGACCTGCAGAGAGCTGGGACCAAAGTAACAAAGCCTACCATCAGTAACACACTACGCCGCCAGGGACTCAAATCCTGCAGTGCCAGACGTGTCCCCCTGCTTAAGCCAGTACATGTCCAGGCCCGTCTGAAGTTTGCTAGAGTGCATTTGGATGATCCAGAAGAGGATTGGGAGAATGTCATATGGTCAGATGAAACCAAAATATAACTTTTTTGGTAAAAACTCAACTCGTCGTGTTTGGAGGACAAAGAATGCTGAGTTGCATCCAAAGAACACCATACCTACTGTGAAGCATGGGGGTGGAAACATCATGCTTTGGGGCTGTTTTTCTGCAAAGGGACCGGGACGACTGATCCGTGTAAAGGAAAGAATGAATGGGGCCATGTATCGTGAGATTTTGAGTGAAAACCTCCTTCCATCAGCAAGGGCATTGAAGATGAAACGTGGCTGGGTCTTTCAGCATGACAATGATCCCAAACACACCGCCCAGGCAACGAAGGAGTGGCTTCGTAAGAAGCATTTCAAGGTCCTGGAGTGGCCTAGCCAGTCTCCAGATCTCAACCCCATAGAAAATCTTTGGAGGGAGTTGAAAGTCTGTGTTGCCCAGTGACAGCCCCAAAACATCACTGCTCTGGAGGAGATCTGCTTGGAGGAATGGGCCAAAATACCAGCAACAGTGTATGAAAACCTTGTGAAGACTTACAGAAAACGTTTGACCTGTGTCATTGCCAACAAAGGGTATATAACAAGGTATTGAGAAACTTTTGTTATTGACCAAATACTTATTTTCCACCATAATTTGCAAATAAATTCATTAAAAATCCTACAATGTTATTTTCTGGATATTTTTTTCTCATTTTGTCTGTCATAGTTGACGTGTACCTATGATCAAAATTACAGGCCTCTCTCATCTTTTTAAGTGGGAGTTCTTGCACAATTGATGGCTGACTAAATACTTTTTTTCCCCACTGTATCTCACTGGTCATCCCCAAAGCCAACACCTCCTTTGGTCGCCATTCTTTCCAGTTCTCTGCTGCAAATGACTGGAACGAACTGCAAAAATCTCTGAAGCTGGAGACACTTATCTCCCTCACTATCTTTAAGCATCAGTTGTCAGAGCAGCTTACCGATCATTGCACCTGTACACAGCCCGTCTGTAATTAGCCCACCCAACTACCTCATCCCCATATTGTTATTTACATTGTTATTTATTTTTCTCATTTGCACCCCAGTATCTCTATTTGCACATCTTCTGCACATCTATCACTCCAGTGTTAATACAAAATTATAATTGTAATTATTTTGCACTATGGCCTATTTATTGCCTTACCTCCATAACTTACTACATTTGCACACACTGTATATACATTTTCTATTGTGTTATTGACTGTACATTTTGTTTATTCCATATGTAACTCTGTGTTGTTGTTGTTGTTTTTACCGCACTCCTTTGCTTCATCTTGGCCAGGTCGCAGTTGTAAATGAGAACTTGTTCTCAACTGGCTTACCTGGTTAAATAAAGGTGAAATAAAATCAAAATGCATCCTCCGAAACATGACCCGCCTAACCGCACTCCTAAACACCCGCCCGCACCAATGTGTCAGAGGAAACGCTGTTCAACTGACAACCAGGTCTTTAGTGACACCTCAAGCACTGCGGTGCAGTGCCTTAGACCGCTGCACCACTCAGGAAGCTGCTCTGCCTTCTTGACAATGCTGTCAACAAGGCAGGTCCTACAGGCCCTAGTTCTGTCACATCTGGACTACTGTTCAGGTGTTAGAGCTGGGCTGGGACAAACCCCTTCACACACTCTTGCTCTTTTGGACTTCCTGCAATGACTGAAACAGACCAAAGAAGGAGAATAAGGTTCCAGGTTGAAACAGCTTACCTAGCTGAGAGGTGATAAGACTCAGGCACACCCTTTGGTTCTGGAATAGAAAAGGTGCAAACAAGGTTTGCAATTTGGCATCAATAACATGACAGTAATTCTACCTAAAAAACACACTGTTGACTCGAGAGGTTGCTAATCAGTCCATCTCTGAAACTTCTCAAAATGCAAGACTAAAATAATACAGCTAGGGTAGCTACAAGTCAAGTAGTACTTGTAGTAGGTGTCCCACCCCTAACCCACAGACACAAACAAACATTATCAAGAGCGCCTAGCCCTAGCTTCACCATCTAAGTTAGCTAGCTAGTTAACTAGCAAACTAGACTGTTGGTTTATAAAAGCCAAAGAAAGTTAAACTCATTTTTATGAATTTCTAATGCATTTAAATGGAAAGATAAATAGACGGCTAATGTAGCCATTTAGCCAGGCTAATGTTGCTAACTAGCTAACCATGAGCTAACTAGCTAGATAACAGGCATGTTCAATAAAAAACTTGCCCAAGACAGTTCACAGAATTTATTAATTACTAAATGTAGTTAACATTAGATAGTTAATCCAGAGATTCTTACCTTTGTCTTGATTCGGCAGTCTCGTCCAGATCATCATGGCCCTGGTGAGTGAAGTGAAGCTTGAGACAGGCATTTGTAGTTCTGTCTGATAGCCACATTAGCAGCTAATTAGCATTTCATTTTTGGGGGATAAATACAGGTGAGTATATTGATAAAAGTCACCTTGTCCGAGAGAGATTTACATGGTTATCAAAACGTCATGCCAGGGTAAGCCTACACGAAACACAGCCCTTATTTTAAGTGTTTCTAAAATTCATATTGGATCAAATGAATGGTGGAAAAATGATTGGAACCATTTCCGTGTTTGACTGTTACGCTTTATGGGTATTGTGACTCATACTGTGGTAGACTATTTGCAATCAGTTTACAAGCTCTCCATCTCTTATCAGACTGTGTGTAGGGGGGGTGGGGGAAGGTTACATGCAGCAGAGGCTGTGAGTGTTAGATACTTGTTATTAGTGATATTTTCTGTAGCGATATTGCAACTAACAACAGAGATGGTAACTAATGATAACAGCGATGACACTGGGAACAACGCCCTGTTGATCCATGGGAGGTCACGAGGGGTCAGCGTGTGTGATGTCAGATGCGATGCTAGCGCTCAGCCAGGTGGTTGAAGGGTTGGAGTGGCACATCTCAGACATTTTTAAAAGAAAAGCAATAAGGGGGAGAGGAAATGAAAGAGCAGCAAGATGGAGGAGGATGATAAGAGGAGCAGCCGTCAGCTTAAATTAGAGCGAGAGAGAGAGAGAGAGAGAGAGAGAGAGAGAGAGAGAGAGAGAGAGAGAGAGAGAGACAGAGACAGAGACAGAGACAGAGACAGAGACAGAGACAGAGACAGAGACAGAGACAGAGACAGAGACAGAGACAGAGACAGAGACAGAGACAGAGACAGAGAGACTGAGAGAGATAAAGTGGAAGTGTGTGGAAGAGAAGGCAAGATTGAGTGACAAATGTTGAATACCATTTATCAAGCAACTTGTGAGACAAATAAAATGTAGATGATATTCGGCCATTTGAGTATCTGACATAAAGAGATCCTGCAACATGGAATATACACAACATACCCACCTATTTCCACACAAAGCGAACATTGGCTGTGTCCAAATACCTGTACTTGGGTTCTAAAAATTAGGCATTTTGGGTATGTGAAAAAAGAACATTTTATAGCATGTGAAAACTGAGTATGCTTTTTAAATGCCAGGATGTCATACTCATTTCGGCTTTTCATCTACTAGAATTCACTGCACACTATTGAGGAAGAGAATATTCTTTCAAGACCCACATGTGTTTTACAATAGCTGATAATCAGTTAAGGGGATGCTCTGTACCAAAATGAACAAAAGGTGGGAATCATTGCAATTGCCCATTAGATGACACATTCTCAGTAGGATTAGCCTAGTATGCTGATATTTGTTGCTTACTGCATTAGTGTTTACTAAACAGTACGTTCTAAATAGTATGTATTATGATTAGTACACAGTATACAGTTTAAGTAGTAGGCAAGCCAGATTTTGGACATGGCCATGCACTCACACAGCAGGTTTGGAATGTGTTAAGAAACCGTTACATGTTTATGTGGGTGTGTGCATACACGTTTGTGTGTATGCGTATGTGTGCACATGCATGCCTGTATGTTTGCATGTGTGCTTGTGTCATATGTGTGTGTGCGTGCATTCGGTGCGGGCATACATATTTGTGTGTGTGCGTTTCATTTGAGATATCATTAGTTTGACTTGCAGTCATTTCCAGTGCAGAAAGAGAGAACAGGGTATCAGGGCTGTGAACTACTTGGGGGAGATAAAAGCTGCAGAAATAGCTGGAGTTGCAACATTTGACACACACTGCAGTCAGGCAGGAAGGCCTAGCTGTGTTTGGAGCTGATTCCTCATCGATAGCACTGCTACATTACATCCAACCAGCCAACCACTCTATACCACTATCCCAGCACTCATATAATCCTTCTCTCTCTCTCTCTCTCTCTCTCTCTCTCTCTCTCTCTCTCTCTCTCTCTCTCTCTCTCTCTCTCTCTCTCTCTCTCTCTCTCTCTCTCTCTCTCTCTCTCTCTCACACTTTCTCTTCCTATTTATCAATTTCTCTCTCTCTCCCTCCCTCTCTCTCTTTCTCCATCTTTCTCTCTATCTCTCTCTTTCTCTCTTTTATGCGTGTCTCTCCTATGTTTGGTCTTAGCCAGTGGGGCCTCTCATCTGAGATGTATTCTACTCTTCAGGTCACACAGAGGTCAGATGAGCTGTGATACTAGAACAGATCCCTCTGGTCTCCCAGAGAAAAGCGCTCGGTGTGAATATGTTTCACATCTTTCTATGTGATTAGCTCTGAAGATTTCCGGTTTATTACCCTGACAAAACCCTGCAGAATGGCAGAACACCAACAGAATAGAATGTTGAGGCCTTAGGTAAACATTTCTGCGGTGGTATTGGTGAGTGGTTTGTTGCCTGCTGGGTTTATTATAGTGTTGAAGCGATAGAGTGATAGAGAGTGAGAGAGAGTGAGGGAAAGAAGGAGAATGAGAGAGAAGTCTCCATAGCCAGATGCAGCGATAACATGTTTTAGTTCAGTGGACCGGGCTAAATTCCCTGACGAGATGCAACAACAACAGGCCGGCAGACAGAGGCCTTCAGATAGCCACATGGATCAGTGTCAGATCGGTGCTATCACACCAATCTCCCCTCACACACGCACAATGAGATGAGGAGAGTGTGTGGGGAGTTTGGTCGGATTGGCACGTGGGGCATCAGAGAGCAGCTCAAGTGTGTGTGTGTGCGTCTGTGTGTGCGTCTGTATATGCGTCTGTCTGTGTGTGTGTGCTGTCGTTGAGTCACTAGTAGCATTCCTGGCGGTCCCAGTGTGCTGTGGGTGGATGCCCATGAGGAGCAGCAGACACTGGGGAGATGGAGGTGAGAGGGAGGGCAGGGGGTAGGCAAAGGGGTAAGGGCAGGTGGAGGGTGGAGGGTGGAGGTGCAGACACAACACAGGGCGGCATCGTCTGTGAACAAAGAGACAGCCTTACCGTCTGCCCAGAGCCATGGAGGACAGAGACGAGCCCCAGCAGGCCCAGTGGCTCTGACCCAGATTCAGTCCTCCTGGCTGGGGTGAGAGGATGGGGGACAGGGCCTCTGGTGGAACCACTGGCTCTAACGCCAGGACAGATGGCTGGCTGAACCCTGGATTTGGACCATGACCTTCCAATGGTGGCCATTAATGTGTGACCTCCCCAGGTTGTGTGTTTACCACATGGTATACACTATATCAGTCCTATGTGCTGCCTGAGTGTTCAGACCAGTGATGAGCAGCTCGGCATGTCTCAGTGGAGAGATGTTGGGATGTGTTACCCCGCTTTTTTATTGTTTGTGGGCCAATGTAACATCAGCGACACACCTGCACCTCTTCTTTCTTCCCTCTGTGCATCGCTCCCTCCCTTCCGCCCTAGATTCCCGCCCTCTCATGTTTCCTTGGAGCCAAGCCGTCGGCCTTTTGTCAGGCGTGTCATAGGATAGTGGGGCCCAGGGGCCCAGTCCCAGGGGCCCTCACACACACAGGACGATGCAGCGCTAGCATTTGCCTAGCGCATGGATCTGCCTCACCGTGTGTGAACAGCAGCTCTCCTCCCTCTCTCTCTCTCTCTCTCTCTCTCTCTCTCTCTCTCTATCTCTCTCTCTCTCTCTCTCTCTCTCTCTCTCTCTCTCGCTCTCTCTCTCTCTCTCTCTCTCTCTCTCTTGAGCCACGGGCTGAAAAAAAGGATTGATTGTTTGGAGACAAGAGGGATGAATTTGTCTGCTTCAGACAGGAGAAGAAAGGGTCTTGAATGGGAGCTGTCTGGGTGGTGGGTGGGGGTTGGGGGGCGTCCCACTTTTCACAGAGAATGAACCGTGTGTCAGCAAGTTCTTCCTCTGCCACCACAGCCTTTCTACTATATAACCAGTGCTACAAATGTGGGGAAATAGGTGTGTAAGTGTGCGCACGTGTGTGTGTGTGCCAGATATTCTCCCTTTGGTCATAATAAATCCCCATAAGTGTTTCCTGTTATGTCGTTCTCTTCCTGTTTTGTTCCAGTTTGGGGACTGTAATGCTACATGGAGAGAAGACAAAGCTACCTGCATGCCCAATGAAAGGAGCAGCTTTACATGATAATGGCCTCCCAGAATTTGTGTTGTGTCTGACTGTAGTGTTGGCATCTTTACACTACGATGACTCCCTATGATCATCCCTGTTTCATAACTCCACAGTTTGTGTGTGTGTGTGTGTGTGTGTGTGTGTGTGTTGGTGTGGTGTGCGTGTGTGTGTGTTGGTGTGCGTGTGCGTGCGTGTGTGTTGGTGTGGTGTGCGTGCGTGCGTGCAAGATACTTTCTTTTCCAACTGGGATGCTGGGATGCTGAGATTCTATTGCAGATCGGATCATCTAAGATAGGAACAATCTCTCTGGGTGTTTTTGTATGTGAGATCCCAGTAGAGACCTATATCCCACTGAAGCCCTATAGTTCGTGTCCCAGATTGGGTCAATGGGACACCAGGACACAAAGCTATGATAGGATGTAACATGTCACACACTACATTTTCCTAATCCTGACCTCAGATAGCCTACCACCCTGACCCTTAAACCTTGACCTCTAACCATGTGCCATAGCTGTGCCACCCAGGTGATGCCGGGACAGTGTATTTAATGACTCAACATTAGTTTTACCAGTGGAGGTCATGCATTCATCTACATGCTGCTCTACTATGCTGTTGTTCCTCCTTTCTACGTCCAGCTTGGTATATAAGCCTGGGTACCCACTGAACACTAATCTATGAGCTATAATGGTTTGGAAAACGAACAGCTTGGGAACATTCATTTACTATGAGTTATTGTGTCACGACTTCCTCCGAGGCTGCCTCCCCTCCTTTTTCGGGCAGGCTTCGGCGTTCGTCGTCACCGGCTTACTAGCCACTGCCGCTCCATATATCATCATTCCATTTGTCTTGTCTTGTCAATCACACACACCTGGTTCTTATCCCCACATTAGTTCGTGTATAAGTGTTCCCTATGCCCCCCTTGTCCTTGTGGGTGATTGTTTATTTGTGAGAGTAGTGTAGCTCAGTGGAGCTACTCGCACTTTGTATTGCCGGGGTAGATATTTCCCCTGTGCCTGTATATTGTTGGAGTATCCCGTACCATGTATTGCCAGGGTAGATAGTTTCCCTTGTGCCTGTTTTCGTGTGTCCAGCGCAATTGTACGACGGAATAAACTCTGTATTCTGTGATTTACCCTCCTGCGCCTGACTCCTTCTATCACACTCATCACATATTGCCTGTCGTTTGTCTGTAGTTCTGTGGATGCTCTTTGATGATGCTTCTCCTTTACTTCTTTTGTTTTGCCAAATGTTGGCATCTCTATGTGGACACCGTCCCCCAAACCCTAACTCCCACCCACCCTAACCCCAACCCACCAAAAGGTACCATGGGCTGAACTGAACCAAGCTGCTTCCTCTTTCATCTTCTTTCTTTCCATCTCTCCTTTAACTGGTCCCTCTGAAGTCCAGCCTGGCCCAGCTTTTGATTCCATTAATTGAGTTTGATGGAAAAACTAATGGAGGAGGAGGTATGTAGGGGAGCGGAGGGGAGGAGGTATGTAGGGGAGCGGAGGGGAGGAGGTATGTAGGGGAGCGGAGGGGAGGAGGTATTGTACACCTCGAAGGCCACTTATTTAAGAGGCCCACCCACTCCTCTCGTCTCTCAACCCCCCTCCCCCCTCACCTCTCCGGCCCTCCTAGGGATTCACCCTGCCAGTCGACTCTTCCTTTATCGCTATGCTTTTCATCTCTCCTTCTTTACGACGGAGGTGTCTGTTTTGCAGCGTCATATTTTTGTGGGGAGTCGTGACATTTTAAAAGGATCAGTAAATATGTCTGTGTGTGGAGAGCGGAAGGGTCTGGCAGAGTGACAGTGTAAGTGCTTCCAAGGTGAGAGGTCAAGGAGGTTAGGAGGGGAGGGAGGGTGATTCAGGGGCTCGCACTCAAGTTGACCCCTGTGGTGTGCTGTCTGAGACCCCTGTCCTGTAGCCCATCCGTCTGTGGCCCATGTGGCTTTCATAATAATCCTCATCCTCACAGACACACTTTCATTCTGTTTCTGTGAGTCGACTGCAAGGCTGAACCAACATGGCTCCCAGGAACAGGGCCAAGATGGCATCATGGTACTGTCTGAGGAGAGAGGAGCCTTATTACACAATGAGTTTAATTAGTCTTTTCACTGAACCGATGCTGCCGGTTGAGTAACAGTGCAGATGTAACATGTGGGTCAAACCTCTCCGATTCTGTCAACATTGCGTGTCCCAAATGTTTGGAGGACAGCAAGTCAATTAGAGAATTGATATAATTTGATGCCGGGAGGGGTTAAGGTAGCACTACTGTAGGCTGAGACTATGATCCACTGAGGATCAGGACAAAGTGTTCTCTAAGAAACATGGTTTCTTTGGAGAGAAATCTCAGGTAGGTATTCATTACGTGAGAAAGCTCTTTGGGTGCATCATGTGTTATGACACGTTGCATACATCTATCCAGGTAGAAGGAGATCAGTTGTAGGTCTTCTGTGTCATGTTTGGTCTTTGGATTTGCCAGATTTTTCACATCCGATCTTATGGCATTAATATACATGTTAATATAAATGCAAGGTGTAAAGAGATGTCAGAGAGAAAAAAGCTTATTTCTCTCAAATTGTGTGCACAAATTTGCTTACATCCCTGCTGTTGAGCATTTCTCCTTTGCCAAGATAATCCATCCACCTGACAGCTGTGGCATATCAAGAAGCTTATTAATCAGCATGATCATTACACAGGTGCACCTTGTGCTGGGGACAATAAAAAGCCACTCTAAAATGTGCAGTTTTGTCACACAACACAATTTCACAGATGTCTTTTTGGCAGTACGTCCAACCGGCCTCACAACCACAGACCACTTGTGGGCGAGCGGTTTGCTGATGTCAACGTTGTGAATAGAGTGCCCCATTGTGGAGGTGTGGTTATGGTTTGAGCAGGCATAAGCTACGGACAACGAACAATTGCATTTTATCGATGGCAATTTGAATGCACAGAGATACCATGACGAGATCTTGAGGCCCATTGTCGTGCCATTCATCTGCCGTCATCACCTCATGTTTCAGCATGATAATGCACTGCCCCATGTTGCAAGGATCTGTATACAAATCCTGAAAGTTGAAAATGTCCTACTTCTTCCATGGCCTGCATACTCACCAGACATGTGACCCATTGAGCATGTTTGGGATGCTCTGGATCAACGTGTACGACAGCATGTTTCAGTTCCCGTCGATATCCAGCAACTTCGCACAGCCATTGAAGAGGAGTGGGACAACATTCCACAGGCCACAATCAACAGCCTGATCAATACTATGTGAAGGAGATGTGTCGCGCTGCATGAGGTAAATTGTGGTCACACCAGATACTAACTGATTTTCTGACCGACGCCCCTACCTTTTTTTGTAGGTGTCTGTGACCAACAGATGCATATCTGTATTCCCAGTGATGTGAAATCCATAGATTAGGGTCTCATTTATTTATTTCAATTAACTGATTTCCTTATATAAACTGTAACTCAGTAAAATCATTGAAATTGTTGCATGTTGCATTTATATTTTGGTTCAGAATATATCCCATACTGCAGTGGCATGTTGCTAGTGTTATGGTTCCTTACCCATTCCCATTCACAGTGTATGCTACAGTATAAGGTGTGTGCGTGTGTGTGTGTGTGTGTGTGTGTGTGTGTGTGTGTGTGTGTGTGTGTGTGTGTGTGTGTGTGTGTGTGTGTGTGTGTGTGTGCATGTGTTGATTCCTGAATCTCTCATTGGAAAAATAAGTCTCATAGAAGTCTCATTCATGTTTACAAGGTTTCTTTATTATCATCAGTATGTAATGGCATCCAGATTGTCAGGTTATAATGGTTTTGAACAGGTAATAGCGAGCAGGTGTGTGGTTTTCTATCTTGTTAGGTAGAGTGGCAGCAAATCAAAGCTGTGCTGTGACACAGAGACACACACCACAGAGAAACAGAGAGGTACAGGCTACTGCCCATCACCGTGGCAATGCTGACAACACAGGAGAGGCCTAGGTAACATAGAACAGGACAGAGGTCAATAAGGTTGTCCCATAGAAATAGAATTGATAGAACAGATTGTTGCTTCGTGTTAACGTGTAAATTAGCTTATTATTCCAACAATGGCGTCAGTTTCTGTATGACGTATCCAATATGGCAGCTGAAATGGCAAGGGTATCTGTTTTATTCAATCTATTTCTATGCTCTGTGTATCTCTCTCTGTCTCCTTGCTGAAGATTTTAAACACACAGCCCTCTCAATTTTGGGGGGATCATGTAAAGAGGGGGCAGTTGGCAGAATTAAACTTGATTTCTTTATTTTCATGAAGAGGGAAATGTTTAACAGCTCAGAGAAAGCACTTCAGCTAAAAAATATATTCATAATGATAGAAATGGTGATAATAATATCCATAATGTTTCAGGTGAAAGAAAAAGGAAAAAATAAAATAAATTATCTGAATGACAATAAAAATAACAATAATAATAACAACAATAATAAACTGTTTCAAATTAAGCTTTTTAAACTTTTTTACTTTGCTTGTTTCTTTTTTTCTTTGTAATGTTCATGTAAAATAGTAGAAGTAATTGAGCAGAAATCCAGCATATATTTATTAAACGGTGTGAAGGGAATTGCTCTGTCTTCACCACCCAAGTATCTCACACATTTACAATATTCACATTCACTAGAGACCTGCTCAGCACATACAGTACCACTGCAGCAGGACGGGGGAGAAGTGGGAGGGGACGGTATTTGCATGGGGGTGGGTGTAGGTGTAGTCTATATCTGGTCTAAGCAGGTACCTAATAGAAAGGAAAATGACCCCCTACCCCCACCCATCAGTGGATGCTGTGGATTCTGCATGGTTCCCCAGACACCCTTGTACCCTTTACATCCTTTCTATTCATAGATTGCACCTCCGTCACACGTTGCCATTGTTATCAACAATCTACAGACGCCACAGCCATATTGATGCTCAAATGTAGAACAGGGGCTAATTCTTTTTTTGTCCAAATTACATCATAGGGGCTTGGGAATACAATGACATTGCTAAAGTATGCACATATTTAGTAGAAAACAACTTTGCCATCATCATCATGTTATCAAATGTACTTTAGACAGATGGCAATGTTGTCATTAGCTAGCAAAGTTTGTCAAAAATAGCTAGCAATGCTAACGTTAGCTAGATAAAATCTGGAGGTCTCCCCTCAATCTTAACTAGCTAGCTAGCGTTATACTGGATCTAAAGTCAATCTCACGACATCAAAATGATGACAGGTTTTCCTACTAATTATTTGCCTTCTTTAGAAATGTCATAGTGTTTTCAAGCCACAGTAATATACTTTAAACCGAATCTTCATCAACGCCCAATGAGGATGCATTGAGTATAATGCTCAGTTGGGCATCAGTCCTAAAATGAACGTTCAAAACAATATTGTGGCGCAATGTGAAACCCATGAATACAACAAGACACTCAACACAGACACACCAAATGCATGTCTTTCACATAGTATACATTGTCCTCAAGCAAGAGGCCTATCTGACCCTCAACCCCCATTAGAAAACTGAACAACCTTCACTTCCCCTGTGCCTCCCTGTCCTCCCCAGCTCAGCCCATGGCGGTGACCATGTTGGAGTGGTGGGGGTGGCCGAAGGATGGGTGTATGGGTGTGGGGGTGGGCAACATGTGTCCGGAGTGGCTGAAGGGTGGCAGGTGGCCCATGTGGGTCATGTGTCCGGCCAGGGAGGCAGCACTGAAAGGAGAGGACTTGTCGTGCATGCACTTGGACATCTCCTCGTAACCGTCGCCGCCCCGCCTGCCCTTCTTAGACTTGTTGGACATCTTACGGTTGCGTGTCTGGATGCCTTCCTTCTTCATTGTCAAAGGCCGGTTTACCTGTAGGGAGACGGGGTTGGAGGGAGAGATGAGTCACCGGGTTGGGATGGTGGTAAGGGTTTTTAATCAACTCAATATGTTTGAGCTTAATGGACTATGTGCAGAAATGACATACTGTATATTACCTGAAAACTATATGTTTGTCATGAGAACTCTAGACACACTAATTTGCCTATTTTTCTAAATAAATAAAATACTCTGAAAATAACATGCAGAAACGGTACGCAGCTTATTCCCTAAAACTAGGCCATATTCAATTTAATACATGGCAATACACCAAGGCTCAACATTCAACAGTTGTGCCTCATTTGAACAGACGCAGTTGTTCTGTCAGAATAACAGTCCCACCATTGTGAGTCTCAAGGGGATGACGCCTACCATGGAAACAATAAAGCACAAAGAAAGAAAACACCAACGGGGCCCAGTGTGTCTGAGGGGCCAAGCTATGCATCCCTCTCTCCCTCCCTCATTCCCTATCCCTCTTTCTTATCCCGTTCTAATCAATGCAACCTGTCCATATACTTGACCTGGCTGGCTGAGTGTGGGTAGGGCTGGCGGTCGGTCAGGCCAGGCGGTTAGCAGTGAAAGACTTACGTTGTGCAGCTTGTAGTACAGGCCGCAGGCGTTGCACACAGGGTCTCCATTGCCGTTGCGCCTCCACAGTGTGGTGGTGGTCGTCTGACAGTTAGCACAACAGGTGCCGGCTCGTCTGGCCGCAGACTGGATAGAAACATGAAGAAAGCCTTTATTAGACCACAACTGCACGGACACATAACACATGAAAGCCTAGGTTGGGAATTACTTTAGTGCTGGAAAGTGTGTAGATAGTATTTGCATATTGGCTGCCAGGAGCAGAGAGGACATGTAATATTCCATGCTGTTTTAGATTAAAGTTGTTCATTATAATTATAGATTTGCATATCATTGCTGTAATTTATTCATATTGCGTGACAGTTTGATAGTTTATTGCAATGCCATGAAATACTGAAGGAAGTATGCAATAAAAATGTATCAGGTCTTTACATTCCCAGACAGAATATTTATCAAATACACTGTCACGTTGTATAATGATTTGAAGACAGGCGCAGGAATACGTATTAGGGGTTTTATTTACTCCATCCAACACAAACACGTATATATATACAAAAGGGATGTAACCCAAACAAAGAGCGAGGTGTAACCTCTACACATTACACGGGACGAGACCCGTAAACAACAAGAGCATTATAACCGGTACTCACAAGACCAACGGACAGGGGACAATAATCGACAAGAACAACGGGGAACATTTACATTCTACATTTACATTTAAGTAATTTAGCAGACGCTCTTATCCAGAGCGACTTACAAATTGGTGCATTCAATTTAGGGATAGCCAGTGGGACAACCACTCCTTTAAAAAATATATGTTTTATTTAATTTGTAATTTGTTTTATAATAAATAAAATAAAAATAAAATGGGGGGGTGGGGGAGGGAGGGTAGAAGGATTACTGGTATACTATTCCAGGTATTCCTTAAAGAGGTAGGCACATATATACACATACTAATCAGGGGGAATGGGAACCAGGTGTGCGTAATGAGACAAGACAGTCCGGGGTTGGTGGTAATGATCCATGTCTGTGACGCCTTAGAAAGCCGGTGACGTAGACCTCCGGAACTTATGAACGGAATGAGCAGCAGTACCGGGGGATCCGTGACATACACCAAATAGTTGTATTGTTAATGTGTGAATTAATTGGTCTCTATTAACAATGAGTGTGCCGAGTACTCGGACAAAACGAGTATCTTAACAGATATGGATAATTTTCCGAATACGATAATAACAGGACTATTTTTTGTAATTATCCAGTTATTTTCAGCTGCCAGCACGCATTGGCTAGATAGTATTATAATACCATAATAAATCATGGGGTTACTATAAAAGTAATGCTGAATAGATCATATAAGAAAGTAATGGATTGTCTATATTTCTCCCAGCATGAGAAATCGTTTTCATTTCACAGACACAGTAGTGATGAACACTGACTATCAAAGGTCTTCCTCTCAGATGCAAAGCATTGCTATTGAATGGAGATTAGGTAGCGAGGGGTGATATAGGCCCTCCAGTGTCCGGGCTGCCTGCGATCCCCTGCTATTACAGATGGTTTCTTCACACTTAATAATATGAGACATTTACAAGTATACCCCTATAGCGAAATATGGTAATCTGAACCCTCAGTCAGAATAGTGCATGGCCCTACACACCTACATTTTAAAATGTTTAGTCATTTAGCAGACGCTCTTATCCAGAGCGACTTACAGTTAGTGAGTGCATACATTTTCATACTGCCCCCGGGAAACGCCCCAATTTGTGTAAACCAGGCCCTATATAAACAAATCTCCAAGTAAATAAGTCTAGGCTCGAGCCCTAACCTTGGCCCGACAGGCAGCAGGGCATAAATCCATTTACTTCACCTCCCCCCCGTGCGCCCTGCCTGCATCTCGATATCCCTCGCTTTTTTTCTCTGCACGTAACGGGGCCTGAAATGTTGTGCCAATCCACTTTACTGTATGCTGTGAGATGAGGACTGACCGGCTTGACCACTGCTATAGAAATTTAAGTGTAGTTAGCGCACCACGGACGGAAACATGCGCTGGCCCCGCTTCCTTATCCGTACCGGCAGATATCCGGATATAGGAAATAACTGGAAGGCCCCTGCGCGAGCACTGAAAACACGCGAGCTGAAAAATAGCTACAAAAGCAGTATGCTGTCGGCTGTCTCTATGCCGTCGGCTGAGACCTTGTGAAAACGAATGTCAATAGTCTGTATTGGCCTCAGCCATATTTTCTCGACCATTCTCTTATCAAGATGCTGACTTGTATGGGAAAAAAATCGAATGGATTTTTCAGACATTAGCACCAAAGGGAAAAGTATTACACGTTATTATGCTTTTCATGCACGTTTAGGCAATATTGATTGTGGTCCAGGGATATCCTTTGGACTTCTATTATTTGTCAAGGCACAAAGATTCATAGCCTAGGCCTATGGCGTTGCTGCTTACAATGTAAAGTAGCTCAAGTCACGATAGTGTTCAAATGTTTCAGATAGTATTCAAATGTCTCTAAATAGTCTCGTTGGTGATGCCTTTTGTATAGCCAGCATTGGCTGATTCAGATCTGTGCAGTCTCTATGCCGTCGGCTGAGACCTTGTGAAAACGTATGTAAATAGTCTGTATTGGCCTCAGCCATATTTTCTCGACCATTCTCTTATCAAGATGCTCACAGGATTATATGATCTTTAGGATGGTCCTTAAAAAAAACGTAGTCGACATGAAATACTCTATGTAGGCCTAAATAACCTATTTGTGTCTCAACCATAAATGCGTTTCAATGCTAGTATCCGTAGCCTTTGATTAAAATATGAATAATCCTATTATGCATCCTGAGACATTTGGGAACCAATTCATAAATCATTTGAATAG
Source organism: Coregonus clupeaformis (assembly GCF_020615455.1). Lineage (NCBI taxonomy): Eukaryota > Metazoa > Chordata > Actinopteri > Salmoniformes > Salmonidae > Coregonus > Coregonus clupeaformis. Next base: position 38,162,621 of record NC_059203.1, on the reverse strand, counting down.
GCATACCCTAATTAGGCCTACATCCAATTTTCAAATATGAATTACCAGAAAATAAGCCATAGGTATTTCATTTCTATAGATGGATCTCCCACTGATAGGCTCAGTTCGTTTTACAGTAATTTCTCTAAAAATACTCTTGCGAAAATCAACCACGAGTTGCCAGAATAAATCAATTATCGAGAGGTTATGAGCCGAGTGAAATTATAGCTCAGTGAAATACTTTTATGGTTATTATTATTTGCTATTTTACATTATGTCTACCATTCTTCTTCTTCTTATGCTATTGATGTATTAGTCTACATGCAAATAGGTTTACGCCCGCTAACGGTAGCTGTGGGCTATTCAAAATGTTAGAAATACAGGAAATATTCAGATCATATCTTGAATCGAGTTATTTTGTCATTTATGCATATAATTTTTTTGTTCCTCATTTATCTTTCAACAGGCCATAGAGAAACGTATTTATTTGCTTTTTGTATTTGATGCAAATCCGACTGGCCATCACGCAATATAATATAATCTAAATCACATCTGATGTTCTGTTCTTATCTATATCTTCTGGTTTCTACATCTCATTGGGTCATCATATCAATTCCCTCCATCGCAGAGTTTCATATATGTGCCATCTTCATTGCGCATATGTTACTGTTGAGACCAAGTGCTTTAAAGTCTGATTAGCTCAGGGCTATAGATACTGTAACATGTAAATAATATATTTTAATTTTAACCCCAACAAATGAAGAAAACAATTGCAATCAATGGAGTCACCAGCACATTAAGTCTAAGATGACTGTTTTCAGTAATTACAACATTTACATAGTCCATTGAACTGCTGTCTGACTGGGCTATATCAGTCTGGATCTGACCTGGCTGCTGAACTCAGAGGAAAACACAACATTGATGTTGAAATGAGTTCATGATGAGAAGTACACAATGTGACATCAGCCAAGCAGCCAAGCAGGCCCAGTCCAGCATTTGCCAGAAAGACAAGTGTGTTACAAGTGTGTTGCAAACAAGTCACATATATTCACTCACAGAGAAAAGAAACACATAGGTCTATAATGTTTCCTTTTTATTACCTAATACAGTATGTGTGACTGGTATAAGGGCAGAAAGTGACTGAATAACACAAGGTGTGTGGTGCACCAGTCGCCCACACAGCCTCCACAGCAGACAGCAACAGTGAGCTGTATAGTGAGGGATGATATAGAGGCCTGCACTGGCCCTGGTATCAGTGACAGTATCAGAAGTAGCAACAATAACGATAGCAGAAACAACACAGTTAGCTGCACTCAGCTAACAGCCTGTGTACAGGAGCACAGGGGTGAGTGGGAAACACAATTCCCGGAAACTGATTGGGAAAATATAACTTTCCTGGAATTGTGGCCCTCCTCGTCCGTCTCCTCCACCTTGTGCTCTTATTTGCCTCTGCACTCCATGCTCTCTCTGTGTGTGTATGTGTGCGCGTGTGTGTGTGTGTGGGGGGGGGGGGGTTCCGTGGTACTCACCAGTCTACGTTTGGGCTTGATGAGGGGTCGGTTTTGACCGTTCATCTTGTGGTACAGGCCGCAGGCGTTACACAAGTAGTGGCCCGTACCATCCCTTCGCCACAGCGGGGTAGAGGTGGCTCCACAGTTGACACACTCACGCCCCTCTGAGCAGCATGCAGGTGGAGGGAGAGCACAGGGACATTTATAAAATTAACCTGTCAACTCTGGCACATTTATCATACACAAAAACTCTGTAACCTGTAGCAGTGAAATATACAATTTAGAAAAATGTAATGTAAGTTTGTCTGGAAAGCTATGCCAGGACTGCATATTTTTAGGTGCACCGAAGCATGGGAAAAGTTTTGAGAATTCATTTTTAGTTTCTAAGTTATACTCTCTAGTTCTGTTCTTGAATTCATATGTATATGAGAAAGCTGAGTGATTTTGGTTTGAAGTTTGTGTGAGAGAGAGAAAGTGTGTGTTTAACCCTCTGCAGACTCTTGGAATAACAACATGAAAATGCTGTGGCCAGGCTTTGTTCTGTTTGATCTGGTTAAGTTCCTCCCTGTCCGTTTTGGGTCAGCTGGGACCCAGGTATGTTTCAGACAGGGGCACCCGTACACCCACAATGAAATGCAGACTATCTCTCACGTTTCTGTTCATTTTGCTGTGATTGCAATCAATGTTCCCACTAAACTGTGCCATGCAGAAGAAATATCAGCACGCACAGAGAAGCACAAGATTGAACTTCACTCAACTTTCTAGAGTTTTCCCCTTGAATTAACTCTATCAACGTTTCGCTCTACTGTGGGAATTGTGCTCGATTCAACACAATATTAGCCACTTCCAATGTAACATACTGAAACAAAATGAACTATGCAATACATTTTCTTGTAGGCAGAGCGCATTGGAGTAGGATTCTACTGCATTGACAAGCACGACTCAGGCCCATACTCTACACCAGGACTGCCCAACCCTGTTCCTGGAGAGCTACCGTCCTGTAGGTTTTTGCTCCAATCCTAATCTAGCACACCTGATTCTAATAATTAGCAGGTTGATAAGATGAATCAGGTTAGTTTCAACTGGGGTTGGAGTGAAAACCTACAGGAGGGTAGCTCTCCAGGAACAGGGTTGGGCAAACCTGCTCTACACAGACCGGTGCACCATAACTAATCAGAGCTGCAGTAGACATATATATGCGAATAGCCATTGCCATATATGGATCTGTGCCATTCACTTTGAACTGAACTGCATGAGTGCTGCATAAGTGGTCACAAGTAGATGCAAGAGCTGTGTTGTATTTTGAGTGGTCTTGAAGGTTGAATAAGCTCTGCAATACATAGAGGGTAGCATAATTTGTCTGATTCTCTGTAATAATGGTATTGGAATAAAAATGAATGTTATTTTGTAAAGTGGTTTCTTGCATCAAACAACACAATATTTTCAGTCACCTCCATGTCTAAAGGACAAGTGGATAAACAGGTTAATGTCAAACCCTGCATGTTTTTTTCAAAAGTCTCATTAAATGTAGGCCTACATTGAACAACACACATTTGCTGCTACTGTAGGCTGAATGATAGAACAGCTATTTCCATGTTAAAATGTTATGGGATGCATTTTTCTCCATTGTTTTTGATGGTAGGCCACTCTGGTAGGCCTACATTATGATCAAATAGCCACAGTAGCTTACTTGGCCACTGTTAAAACTGTAACTTAAAGTGGGTACAGCCTCAGTGTTCACAGTAAACGCACGGCAGAAGTTGCACAGAATTTTCACAATGTTCAACTTTGCACTCAGCAGACTTGAAATTTGCTCAGAGCTGGAATAAAATGGAGGGAACATTGATTGCAATGATTTTCCTCCCCGTATATACAGTAGGGTAAAAATCAACCTTTAGTAGATGACCGTGTGTGTGTGTGTGTGTGTTTGTGTGTGTGTGTGTGTGTGTGTGTGTGTGTGTGTGTGTGTGTGTGTGTGTGTGTGTGTGTGTGTGTGTGTGTGTGTGTGTGTGTGTGTGTGTGTGTGTGTGCATGTAGATGTGGCAAAGATGGTCTGATAATCAACATCTCCCTGTTCCTCTCTCAGCCTCATCAGCTCATCTTTATATAGGCTAAATAATGGCCTGCTCTGAATCACTTTAAATCGGAATTCTTAGGAAAGGTGACCATTCCTTATTCAAAGTAACCTAACCACAGTGCAAAGAAAGGTAGCCATTTTTACATGTTTGTGCTGCTTATAATGTGGATCATATTGTCAGTCTAGATTAGTAGAGGTAATACTAGCGTGCTTGTGGGCCTTTGCCTCTGTTGGTGTCTCCAGATAATGCTGAGTATGGACAGCCAGAGAAGGAGTGAGAGAAAAAAGGGGGAGACTGAGAGGAGAGAGAGGAAGGGGGCCTGGATTAGGGTTAGTCAAACAGGAAGTGCCTCTAAGGTATGCATGATCAGGGCCTTCACCATAATAGTGTGACGCTATAGCGTTCTATGGTCCTGCAAGGCACCAGTACTGGACATCCCTACAGAGAAAGGCTCCTAGAAACAGGACAGACTATTCCTGCATGATGTCAGGGAGAGCCCCTAACACATCAATCTATCAGGATCTATCAGGAAGGAGGATTCACTACCAAACACCTAGCTGGGTCTTCCTGATGGAAGTTGTGCCTTTGTCTGAGAATGACCATAATACCACAGTGACAGATGTTTTTATTTGTATTTTTAAGAATACTCTTGGTGTTTATGTTGAGACATTTAATCCCTATTTCTGAAATGTGGTGAATTCATTTTTTTGTTGCCGCTTTCTTTCTCTAACAAATTAATACTGGTGCTCAGTATAAGAGAGACAGTTTATAAGATAGGGGGCTGCTTGAAGGCAATCAGCTCAGCCTGATTGCCAAATGTAAGTCTTGACAATGTTATATTATATAACAAAGAAATGGCTAATTGTAAATACTGAGGTTTTTGGCTATATGCGCAAGCAGATCTTCTTTTCACATCTAGTTCGCCATTCTCAAGGGCGAGCCAGCTCGAGCGTAATTGAGTCGCGGTTTACAAAAGAGGATAATAAACGTGTCAGCCAAAGCGCGCCCGCGCGCAGCCAAACGACAGGTCTTGGTTGTGTGCGGTGCGTGAGGCGTGGCAGTATGCTTTACCTGTCCCTTCCAACCAAATAGGCTTAAGCAATTTATTCGCCTAGGCCCTTCATTACTCAGACCTGGGACACTGGGAAAGTTGTGTCTTCACAGCTTACAATAAGAAGGGTTTCTTATCATTATTAGACGAAGCCTATCATTATAATTATACTACATATGTGGATATTACCGATTTGTATTGTTAAAAAATATGCAGATTTGATATGATCAATTGGCCTAATAAAGAGGAAACGGTAGGCCTATAGGGAGTAGGCCTACTGTTTAAAAACGTGACTGCATAAATAAGGCCAGACAAAATCGACGAAGAGGACACTGTATATCATAACCTCAAACCACATCTTATTGGTGTATCTGTCCCCCCTATAACAAATGAACAGTTATTGATAGACTTTTTATATATAAATAGTCTATTATAGTTAACTATAATATCTGCTTTTGTCCTCATGGGGATGAAAAGATTGAAATACCATTCTTCATCCATAGGCTATGTAAAGCAATTCACATACAGGATTACTATTATGTGGATATGTGACACTGCTTTATGTGTATGTGTGTAGGGGCCTACAGTTTCCTACTGGTTCTTTGAAGCGGATTGTGTTTACTTTTGGATACAAAAAAAACCGGTGTGTGTGAAAATAGCTATGAAAGGAGTTGCTGACAACATGCACCCAGATAAGATGTAACCTCATCCCAATTATCCCTGCACACCCCACGTCGAGGCTTATTGTAATGAATTGTCACCCTTTTCTAAGGACGTTAATGGAAAGTTTGCTAACCAAGTAAATCAAATTGCATTAAACTGGAGGTTTTGAAAATGCCAAAGACGTTTCATTCAGAATATTTGTCACAAATGACCAGTCTTATAGAACAGCATATTTGGGAAAATGTTCTCATGCATGTTCAATAAACATAGGCATTAATATATCAATTATTATATAAAATAATATATTAATTCTAGGCTAGCTATTATATATGTATTTTTATAGGCTAATATATATTTATACCTACATAAGTAGCTTTGGTCTAAAAATTGCCGAAGTTTCTGTTTTTAGTTTAAACTGTGTTCTAGTTTGCTATCAGTGGCAATCATTCGATACACTTTCTCCTTAATATAAACATGGCATAGGACAAATATTTCATATTATTCTTGTTTTAACATATGCTATTTGTTTTTAACTCAATTATGGGTTTAGATACAACAAACCTGTGATAACGCTAAAATATAAATATACCTAGCCTATAAGCCTAGTCAAACAACGTAATTTCGGTGTGTTCTGTCATAATAATAATGATAATAATAATGATGATAATAATAACAATAATAACAATAATCATAATCATAATCATAATCACAATCATATTCATAATAATAATAATAATAATATTAATATAAAGTATTGCCATCGTCATTAGGCTATGTCATCATCCTTTTGTTCTGTAGTACAAACATTTGAAATGCCACATTTTCGAGTTGAGAGGAGACTCACCTGAGCACGACCGAGTTTTACTTTTACATTTCGGGGTGAAGCAGGAGGATGATCCTCCGAGTAGGCTGCCAGGGTGGAAGAGACTGCCCCCGTAGTCATGCGCTGCCGGGAGAGAGTACGTGGGGTAGGTCGGTATGGGGTGGTGCGTGGAGGGGGTCTGGGCGCTCATTGAGGTCAGGCTGCTCCGGAGAGGACTCGAACCCTCCATCTTCATGCCGTCAGAAAGGGACATGTGGTACTTGATAGACTCCTTCTCGTCCATTCTCGGGGTAGAGGACAAGGGAGAGGTGGCCCCGGGGTCTGGGGAGACATCTTTCGGCGGGGTAGGGGGGAAACTGTAGAGATGTGGACTCGAATGGGATGCGGGCGTTAACGAGGAGGCCGAGGCGGTGCTGGCGTTGCTGCTGCAGGGATATAGGCCGCCCGGAGCCCCGGAGCCTGAGGAATGCAGCCCGGTCTTGCTGAAGTGACTGACCGCCCATGCGTTGTGATGGTGGGCCGCTGAGAGGGCTGCTTTGCCGGGCTCTAGCCATGAAATTCCCGGGCTATGGATGAGATGTGGCCGGCAGACCTGACCCCCAGCGAGGCGAGCTGGAAGAAGAGTTGAAAAATATGTTTTTAGATGGAATACATAGGCCTACACAAACAGACTAATTATATGGTTATTACAACTGTCATTGCCCTGTTGATTATGTGATGTCATAGGATTAGAGAAAGTTGGGACACCAGTCATTCACCTGTTGATGCACAGTGACAATAATCCCTCATTGTGCGTAAAAGGTATTATTCGATTCGTGAGGGGCACAAAATACACAGTTTGCAGGTATTCAGACAAAAACAGAGAAACGATAACCCCAGAAATGTTTTTTTTTTTTTTTTTTATGATAAAAAAAGATATCTGGATATCTGGTCTAGTAAGTGCATTGGAACATGCAGGACCTCTTTTGCAGAAGAAGCCTTTAATAATGTTTTATTGATTTGAGAAAAATAGGCTCTAATCCGCTCTGACAATTTTGACGAAAATATTAAATGAATATAGGCCCACAATAATTCCTGCTTTATCCTGAAATGTAAGTTACTTAGCAAAGTGAATTTGAGGTCTTACCGTGAGCTTGGCTGTAGGACACTCTGGCCCGCGCATGAGCTGAGTTGTGGTAGTACGGGTTTCCCTGCGAGTCAAGATGGTTAAAGAAAACATCCACCTCGTCCGGGGGCAGAAGTTGTGCGGTGGGCTCCATGTAGTTGTGCGAAAGGCCAGGGTGGTGCGAGTCCGGGTGTTGGCCGTTCAGCACGGCATGGTGGTGCATCCACCGAGGCGGATCAGCCCCTACATCCATGTCTGTATGGGTCTCTCCGTGTGGGGCAAACAGGGTGAAAAGAGAAGAGGAGCCTCTCTAGGGAGAGGACAGTGTGTTCCTGAACCGTCCTCTCTCCGCTTTATCTTTCATAAAACGCGTCTCCCTCTCCTGATAAAAATGTCCTCCTATTGTAGAAAACAAAACATAAATTTGTTAAGAATTTGCGTTAGTCAATCTCCAATACGTCGGTCCTAACTCATATTCCGATGAGCTCCTCTTGTCACTCCTTCTTCAACAGGCATCAAGTCGTGTTTAACACTGGACTCCTAACTGTAATACAACCAAAAATAGGATGTTAATATTTCAGAGGCATTTACAAGGTGTTGCGTGGTTATCTCTGTGTGGCCGTCCAGTCCTAAGAGAAGAACTCCGGAAGGCTGCTCCTTTTTAGGTGCGTTTTGTAAGTGATGCGTGTGAATATCCAACATAAGATAAAGACATCGAGTCACTCGTCCCCAACCACTCCCATTCCGAGGAACCTGAAATCACCGAGCCATCCTCACCGTTACGCGCGCAGATTAGTAGGCTGTACTTTTGAACCCATGCCTACCCGTCATAGGCTAGCTAGTAAACTAATAGTCGTCAGTAGCCCACTCAGAACAAACAGTTAACATTCTTACAGAGTTAGAAGTCATATATTTTCACACACAACTAGGAAAATAAATAATATAGATTTCATGCAAATACCTTGTCTGTCTCAGGTTTGGTTATTCCGTTTTCAAGTCCCTTGAGAGAATTTTCCTTCAGTTAGCAAATGTATTTTCCTTTCCTGTATTGACTCAACTTCTCCAGAATATCTTTGGTCTGTTTTCCTTGGTTTTGGTGCAGGGTTATCGGCTGGGTAAACTCCGTTGGAGACGGATAGGGCTTTAGCAACATGCAGCTGAAATAACTGTCAGCACTGGCGCCAGTGAATTCCATATCATGTGCGCAGGGGCAGGGTCTTAGATTTAGCGTTGACACCGCGACATCCAATTGGATTCTGCCTTCGCCGATTCCATGCCATTCACCCTCTCCAGCCCAAGCACCAGCGAGCAAACAGCCATGGCCCCTGTAGTGTAGGCCTTACTGGTCTCATCCCACTGATCCCAGGACGTATTAATCAACAGGGTCACCTTATTAAAGATGCAGCCTCGGGCCACCGCCCACACCAATGCTTTCTCAACCACGGGAGAAATGTATTTGTTGATGCCAAGTGTAATGATGCCAAGTATGAAAAATGTATGCACTCACTAACTGTAAGTCGCTCTGGATAAGAGCGTCTGCTAAATGACTAAAATGTAAATGTAAATGTAATGATCACTTTATATTTTAATAAAAAAAGATTTCCATAAATAGGCTACTCATGAGTATTTATATTTTGTATTTAGGCTAAATTAAACTATATGCCAACTATATGACGCTGTGGTGTAGGCCAGTGTGATGTCTGTGGACGCCTGTCTGTCTTTAGGCTATGCCTAATTGTCTTTAATTACCAGTAATGTCATAAACATGTTTTTTGTTTGTGAATCAGGGGCGATCACACGCTGCTTTACATCTTAATGCCTTCTTTGACTGGCGGGTCAGTAGCGCACAGGGGGTAAGTACCAGCCATAGTGGTCCACAGCCATAGAGGGCCACTAAATGGGGTTTGTTTAGTAGGCTATGTGGTCACAATAAAAACTGCCCCAAAGAACCCAGCAGCTCAGTCATGGTCGCAAAGACACAGTATCGCCACTGGTCTGTGATGGCTGTGAGAGAGCAGTATCCTCGTTATCCCGCCGGTAAAGCTTTACAAAAATGTTGTCGCACCTATCAAACCTGAGTACTCACATGAGAGAATGATGCATGTTTGTAGAGAAACTGTTTGATGGAGTCGGGGTGGCACATTGTAGCTGGTATGTAATATGGATGTAACATGGTGTCATAGCTCCTCCAAATAGATTTGTAATAGGCTACCTATCGCCACTCCTTGGTCGCTTCGCGTCCTGCAGAAACACTTGACAACAGTGAATAATTCAGTGACTAACCCTGCTTGTCCGGACTACAATCCAGCGGTGTGTGAGCGGTCAATAGCAGACCAAGGCGGGAGAGTGAATAGGAATGACAGGGAATATTGTGACGAGGGAGCTCGACTAGCCGCCTATCTGACGCCGCTCCCTGACGTCACCGCATTTTAGAGGAGAAAAAATAATAATAATCAGGAAATTAACTTTTAATAATACTTAAAGTAGGGAGATGGGGGAGCACGAGATCTGCTTACGTCCCAAAGGATGAACTCGAGGAACACGTTCAAAGACACTCTCTATTGGGAGGACTGCAATAGATATTCACTATAGTGGCATTAATAATGAATAAAGTACAGTCTTTTGACCTTTGATGTGGTTTAGAAATGTGTCTACATAGATCCAGTGGCGACAGAAGACAGCGAGACCGAGATTTGGTCACACTAGCCCGACCAGGGATTTGATTTGACCCCAGAGAACACTTTGGGTCTCATTTGAAACGCAATCAATAAAGCAGAGAACTGCAGTCTGATGGACTATGGAGTGGACACAGCCTGGGGGAGCACAACATAGCTGAAAAATATCTGTTTAATGCACTCTTGCTGTCAACATCATTCCTGATTGGATTGAGGTCAAAGTGGTATCATCAGTTCCCTCTCTACCTGTTATTACAATGTTATAAGTAGCAGGCAATATAAATAAGTTGATTAGCCTATAGCCAGAGATATAGTCATCAGAGTGTATTTGTTCTGAGAAATAGGGCCTACAATTCTGATGACATTGTCACTATGCTACTGGACAATAGTTATTTTTCCGCTGTGCTCTGTGCTATATATAGCAAAGGGTCTTCGTAAAGATGGGATGGGTACCTTTTGGAAATAAAAAAGGCATTCAGAGCAGGAGTAATCACATTGATAATTAACAAATGTCGCGACATGGCTTTGCGCTGCTAACCTGTTTGTTCCCACCGCGCTTCATCGCTCTTCCATTGTCCATGTGGGGCGCGCCGCAGATAGAGTGCCACGGTGTGAGTTCGCTCCGCCGAGAGATGGTCCCTGGTCATTGGTAATTAGCCTGGATTGAAGAGGCGAGAGAGGCAACCGGTCCTGCACAACAGAGCCCAGCCACGGGAAGGTGGCACCGTTTCAGAGGACTTGTGGGATGCTTGTGGGATCAAATTATTTTGAATTGGGTAAAAAAAAATGAAAATGAAACATTTTCAAAGTCAAAATAAATTATTGTTAGGCAATTATTATTATTTTATTATTAGCATATAGACTAGCCTATATACACACACTATAGCCTACTAGACTATACTATTATGCTATTGTTTCGTCATTGTTTTATTGTTATAAAGCAATCATCATTATTAATAGTCTAGTTTTCAGAAATGATCTATTATTGCCTTGTCTGAAAATATAGGCTAAAAATAGGCTACTATAATGATGATATGCCTATACTTAATTGGAATGGTGAGCATTCTGCACATGTGATCCCTCCATGATCCTAAAGTTAAACTGCTCTTGCAGCTTTTAGCTAAAAACAACCATCCTCGCCATTTCTCAATGAAATGGCCTACTTTGCATTTGATAACGCTACGCTACTGTAATTCCCATTAGCAGCTGTCCAGTGAAACTAAAGCACAATTTCTCAATTTCATTTTTTAAAAATGTATGTGTGCTAGAATGAAAAAATGCCACATGCAATAGGCTACAAATAGGAATAGGCCTATGCTTTGAAAAAAGTTAAATAGGCTCTCAGTAACATTTAAACAGATAACAGATTTTCAAATATGCTACATCTTGACAATACTTTGTGCCTAGGCTACTCTGTGGTGTGACACACAACTATACTGTCCGTTCAGAGCAATGCACAACGAGAGCTGAGGATAATTATAGAATGGAGATGCAGTTCGGACTAAGTATAAGTAAAGCGGGGATTGGATCCTCCTTTCCTCAAGTTCAACGGTTTCGGTCACTATCTTCTTTGGCTGCGGTTTGAACCTTTATTCAATGGAATTCAACAATAAGTGAAAGTCATTCCTGCTTTAACGGAAAAATGCTCTCTCTCTTTTCAATCAGACGAGAAGCTGGATTTCAGGTATTTTGAAACTAATAGCCTACAATGCGTCAGATAAGATTTAAATATCACCCTCCCTGCTTCACCCCTACCCTCTGTCTTCCGGGTCAGGGTATGTGACATGCAGGGGGAAGCTGGAAAGCAGGCTGCACTGTGAGGGATAGAGAGGCGGATTGTAAAGGCACAAGTCCCTGTTGTGAGAGAGCGAACCCGGGTGCTAGTGGAGAGTCATATTTTACACGCACGAGACACTCGAGAGCCTAAAAGCAAGGACAACAGGCAGAGAAACCACCGATATTCTGGATAGTTCAACTCTGCACAAACTCAAGACAGACCGTTGGAAAGGTTATGAGGCCAATTCCGATATTATTTTGGAAAAATGTTTTTCTGCATGAAAGGTTTCCCTCCTTGACATTCTAACATAATTTGCCAAGCTGCATCTATCACCAATTTTGACAGATCAATGAAACGGTGGTGTCAGGTGAGCAGGTGCCAGCTTGAGGGATCATTAGCTCTAGGCCTATCTCTTGGCTATCAGAACTATAAACCTGACTAACCAACGCTGACCTGACAGTATTTAGATTCATGTATCTCCTCATTTTACTGTAGCCTATGGATGGATGAGACAGAACTTTGACTTAACAAATGCTGGCCACTCAGGTGATACAGGTGACCTTGCTTAAATTAAGGATTAGGCCTTCTTTGAAGGTACTCCCTCTCCTTGGCTATTGTGATTATAAAATACATCCTTTACTCCTCCATTCATCTCCTTCACACATTGCCTACACTTCACAAAGGCCTATGGTAAATAGCCTACTACACGCTAAGCCCTTGCAAAGCTGGCTCAGGAGACCAATGTGCTCGTGGCGCCGCAGCCGGGAAGGTGCTTGAGTGCACCGTTACAGTGTCGCATGCCCACGTCCCCCCGGGTTCAAAGGGTAACACACACAAAAACAAAATTACCCGAGAAACAAAAATGTTTACTGAATTAAATGCACAAGTTTCAGAATAAGACAAAACAAATCTACTCGGAAAAAAGTTGACTGCTCTCAATTTCCTAAAGGGCGCCTCATTTACATTCGTCCTGTGGTTGGATGGATTTGGAGTTGGATGTGAGCTGCATGATCATTGCAAAAGAGAATGCTATTCAGGATAATTGTCAGGATATAGTCCCCTGTAGCTCAGTTGGTAGAGCATGGCGCTTGCAACGCCAGGGTTGTGGGTTCGTTTCCCACGGGGGGCCAGTATGTAAATGTATGCACTCACTAACTGTAAGTCGCTCTGGATAAGAGCGTCTGCTAAAAATTATTGAGAATATTGAGAGTTGTTAAATTATCATAGAGCTATAGCCTAGCCTAATAGCTGTGGTATGTCTTTCTTAATTTCTCGTGCTCCTCATCAGAATTTAGCTTCTTCTCACCATCACCCCTTAAAAATGTCGTGCGTGTGTGTTATCCCTGTACAATAAAAAGGAATGTTTAGAAGCGTGCCTACTCCGTCATTCTGACCCGCCTTCTTGAGAGAAAGCGAGAGAGAGAACGTTGCCACGGTTCTCTGTTGCTATGTGGCAGCTATCTCTCGCAAGCTGGGTACATTGTGCCAGTTGTGTATTTATGAGAATAATGATACCACTCGTCCTTTCGTCTTCATGTGCATCATTACAATATCTGTACAAGCGTGTGGCATTGTATAGCTTCTTTTGTGCACTGGCCCAGTCAGTGGTCCGTGAGTCTTGACTTTCATTTTAAACGAAAGGGAGCCCATTTCAGCCGTTCATCTTTCAAAGAGGCTCATATCCGCTAGAGCACGACAGAGCTTTAGCCTACTTGTTCGCATGATTATCTGCACAATTGGCTTATACTAACGATTATTATTATTATTACCATTATGTGGAGGGATCATAATCTTGAATATCCTAATGATAAGTGTGATAATCACAATTTACATTTATAATAATGATGGCCTAGGCCTACATGTCATATTTAATTAAAGGAAAATTATTATTAGGCTATGTTTTGGAGCGTTATTCTCAATAATCAACATAGATTAAACAATTATTAAAAGCTAACGTTGTTCCTTCTCAGGTATTTTTTTGTATCAGGTTAGGTTAGTCTTACTCAATTTACAAATGTCAGACATTGGTTAGGTTAGGTTGTCAATGATGTAGAGTCTGGAAGCCTGAGGTCCATGTCACTTGGTCGACTTAATCACAATCGGACTGAACGCCGGCAATGTTGTTAGAACGGATGACGGTGAAATATTTCGGTTGGGCCTTATCAGGTTGCCCCTATCACAGCTCCCAAAATAATCCTGTTTAAAAGACAGGAGAGAAGAGAACCTCAATGTCACAAATCAAATCGTGCATGAACAAGTGACAGCATAGTGTGCAGTGAAATCTTGGATACAATACCCAGCCAACATATTTAAGTGTGCCAAATATTAAACTAATCAGCATGATAATGTGGAGCTATCAATGTTGGCTGCGATGGGCGTTTAGCGAGAGCCCTTTTGATCTGGTGTGGTGGGCAGAACTGGAGCGCTCTTGATGCGCACGCGATAAAACCTTATCAGTGGCGAACATCCACTTCCATCTCACTTTTTTAATTAATCTCGCCACACTCACCCCTTTCTCTTTCTCCACACTCGTCTCTCTCTCTCTCTCTCTCTCTCTCTCTCTCTCTCTCTCTCTCTCTCTCTCTCTCTCTCTCTCTCTCTCTCTCTCTCTCTCTCTCTCTCTCTCTCTCTCTCTCTCTCTCTCTCTCTCTCTCTCTCTCCTAAACACACAAAGGCGCGCACACACAAACACTGTCTTTTGCCACAGTGACAGGAGTAATTCCATTCAAACTAACAAAAAGAGGAGAAGAAAGAGGGAGAAAGAAAGAGGGAGATGTAATAATTTACGCAGTAAATTACAACACTAATAATGTTATTCAAAGGGTGGTGCAATTATATTATTATTATGATTATTATGATGATGATGATGATGATGATGATGATGATGATGATGATGATTATTATTATTATTATTATTATTATTATTATTATTATGCCTGGTCATAATCCAATTCAAATAAATTCAAGAGATCTCTTTTGCCCCCATCAATTTGTCCCATGCAGCGGATAGGAGACCCCCTTATGCAATATATTGTGAGCGACAGGCAACGTTTGTTTAATAGGAAGAAGAAACTGAGATTTCAAGGCTGGTGTGTGTGTGTGTGTGTGTAAATATGCTCGTTGGGTCCTCCTTCTTTTGATTACAACCCATCCCGGGGTAATTTTTCATCGGTGCTAGCTAATCTTTGTTCCTTGTGAAGATAATAAATAGCCTAATCGTTATCAGCAAGCTGCTGGAGGTGTCAGGAGAATTGGACTGATCGGCCCGGGAAATAGGCTCCAAAGTACCTCGGAATAAATGACATTTCTTATCTCCCTCTCCCAGATTATCACCGCCTTTTCAAACTCGCACAACAAATACATCCAATGCATCGAATGCATCATTTACCCGAGGAGATCTCTCCGAATGATAGACATAGCGGGGTGGGGTGGGGTGTGTGTGTGGGGTGTGTGTGTGGGGGGGGGGGGGGGACCCTGGAAATATTTACAAGGGGTGGGGGTTGGGGGGGGGGGGGGGCTTGGAAATAAGTTTAACGCACGGCGTGTGAAAGGCTTATAGGGCCTATATTTATTTTGGTTTCAGTGTATTTGGACAGCTTATATATTTCAATTAATCACAATCATATTCTATTAAATTTGAAATAGGTCTACAGATTTTATCTTAAGAATTCTGAGCGCCATGGTCTTTGTTGTGGTATCACACACGAGTTATTTATTTGATGTTGGATTTCACTGGATAACCATTTCATCCCATGGATGAAAGAAATTGAATAATAATCACCAGTTTTTTTTTCTTTTCTGGAAGATACTTTTTGACTTTCCAGTTTCCTATGCTAACATGCTAAAAAATTTAACAAAATCAATCAAATGAAATAAAAAATTTTACTTTCCGATTAGTATTAGCATTTTTTAAATTTCATTTCGTTAATAATTCATTTTGTTCATAAAATAGGATCCCACTGGGCACATAGGTCTATGTCAGTTCAACGTCTAGTTTTGGTTGAATTGTCAACTAATGTGAATTCAACGTGAAATCAACAAAAAATGTCATCATATCAGCGGATTTAGGATAAAAGTTAGGTGAAATTCCCTTACTTTTCAGACTTTTTTCAAGTACAATCATTTTCCCATGTTGATTCAACGTCATCATATTGCATTTTTTTGTTGAAATGAAGTGGAAACAATGTTGATTCAACCAGTTTTTGCCCAGTGGAATGCATATTTAGGGGCCTATAGGGTGTTTTGTTATAATGTCATGTAGCCTACTGTATGCTTCTTATTATTGTCCTTTAAGTTTTAATAGAGAGAGGTCTTATTAAGCAAGGGATAACCAATGAGGGGCTATGTGTTCTATGGAAAATAATGAATGACGTTGAAGGTGTGTTCCACAAGTGGAACTGACCTTCCAAAGAGTTGCATTAATTTCCAGAGAACCCATAGAGCACCTACCAAGTTGATTATTCCTTTTATACCATGGCTATAATTTAACACATTTGCAGCTAGAAATTTGTTCATTTATAGGTAGAAATGTGTTCAACATCCACTGAAGTAGCTAGCAAGTTTACTAGATAGCTACAGTAGTTGCCTTGGTAACCAAACAAACAGACTTGCTATTTTAGCTAACCAAACCATCAGTCCTAGTTTGTTATTATGAAAATCGAATTCAACAATGCCAATAATGTTTTCAATTCGACTGTTGCTTTCAAAAGGAGCTCAAACATAGAACATGTAAGAATGAACTATAGCCATTGAATTCGCATTGCTGATATACCTTGCATTAGGGGGTGTGGTATATGGCCAATATACCATGGCTAAAGGCTGTCCTAAGCAGACTCAATGCAGAGTACCTGAATACAGCCCTTAGCCTACCAGATGAGCTAAATCACTTATATGCTCACTTCGAGGCATGCAACACTGAAGCATGCATGAGAGCATCAGCTGTTCCAGATGACTATGTGATCATGCTCTCCGTAGCCGATGTGAGTAAGACTTTTAAGCAGGTCAATATTCACAAGGCCGCAGGGCCAGACGGATTACCAGGACGTGTACTTCGAGCATGCGCTGACCAACTGGTGTCTTCACTAACATTCTCAACATGTCCCTGACTGAGTCTGTAATACCAACATGTTTCAAGCAGACCACCCTGTGCCCAAGAACACTAAGATAACCTGCCTAAATGACTACCGACCCATAGCACTCACGTCTGTAGCCATGAAGTGCTTTGAAAGGCTGGTCATTGTAACGATCCCTGCAGTCTGAGTCGGTTTCTGTCTGGGTACTAGTTTTTCTGCTCGGGATCTCCAGTTTCCCGAGGGTTCTGGAACGCTCCCTGCCTGGTTGCCGGGCAACGTTGCTAGGCGGGAGCTCTCTTGATTTCCGCACCTGCATCCCATCAGCAATCTGCACACCTGGTCCTGATCATCACCCTTCTTAGGCTCTGTCCTAACATCCTTTCCCTGCCGGATCGTTAGCCATGAACATCACTCATCCGGAACCTTCACCCAACCTCTGCCTGATGGTCGGCGGCTGCCGAGCCATTACTGGACCTACCACTGCTCCCTCAACAACCCATCCACGCCACCCGCTCTGTTCCCTGGATTATTCAGCCTCACTCGTGGATCTATTAAATAAACACTCACCTTTGTTTCAACCTACCTTGTCCTGGTCTGCTTCTGGGTTCTGGCTTAGTAAACCGTGACAGAACGATCCGGCCAGTAATGAACCCAGCGGACCTGGACTCTGTTCGCCATGCCATTACCCATCAGGAAAAGATGTTGGGCCATCATAGCACGGAGCTACAGGAGATCGCGTTGGCAGTTCGGAACCTTTCTACCGGTCTGACGGAGGTCCAGAACCAGCGCAAGTTTCCGGTGGAGGATCCACTACCGGTTTCACCCATCTCGCCTGCCGCTTCTGGAGCTGTGTCCTTCCGTGAGCCCAAGGTTCCGACGCCGGATAAATATGAGGGGGAGCTGGGAAGATGCCGTTCTTTCCTTATGCAGTGTGGGTTAGTGTTCGATCTACAGCCCTACTCTTATGCCACAGACAAGGCTAGGATAGCCTTTGTGATTGAGTTGCTGCGTGGTCGAGCGCTGGAGTGGGCTTCAGCCGTTTGGGAACGACAAGACCCCTGCATGGCTTCATACCAGGGGTTCACGGCCGAGATGAGGAAGCTCTTCGACCATTCCGTCCGAGGGAGGGACGCAGCTAGGCGCCTGTTTTCAAGGATGAGTTGATCTCCTATCCGGAGCCTAGTGACCTGGACAGCTTGGTAGCCTTGTCTATTCGGGTGGATAATCGAGTCCGAGAGCGAAGGAGGGAGAAGCAATGGGTTCCGTCCAATCGATCAGCTTCTCAGGTTCCAGTCGGGTCGGGGATTGGACCAGAATACGTCGATCATCGTCCACCACACAGGATTAGTGGAGAGGTCCGGTCTCCCGATTCTGAACCAATGCAAGTAGGGCGGCACGGGTTAACCAAGGAGGAACGCCAACTCAGACGTAGGACTAACTGTTGCCTCTACTGTGGTGGTTCGGGACATTACCTCGCCACCTGTTCCCGGCGGTCGTCAAACTGCGCGGCTCGCTAAAGTTGGGAGGACTTTTAGCGAGCCAGTTTCGACCTCTCAATACCTCTGTCAGACCCCGTTTCCCGGCTACCCTTATGAACAGGAATCAGAGCTTAGCGATTAACGCTTTTATCGATTCAGGTGCCGATGGAAGCTTTCTTGATGCCGAGTTGGTGGAACAGCTGGGGCTTTCCAAGGAGCAATTGCCGGAAGCCATTGAAGCGACCACTCTGAACGGCAGTAGTCTGGCACGTATCACGATGAGGACTGAACCGGTTAAGATGCTGTTGTCGGGGAATCATTCGGAGATGATTTCATTCTTCATTCTGCCGTCTCCCCATGTTCCTCTGGTCCTTGGATACCCCTGGCTGAAGGAACACAATCCCACGTTCGATTGGGTGACGGGCAAGGTAACGAGTTGGAGCCTTGATTGTCATGCTAACTGTCTCAAGACTGCCTGTCCCCATTCGGTTCCCAGTCAGGTGATTGAGGCTAAACCCCCCAGATTTGTCCCTGGTTCCCCGAGACATATCACGATTTGGGGGAAGTGTTCAGTAAGCAGAAGGCTCTGTCACTCCCTCCCCACCGACCATATGATTGTGCCATCAACCTGTTCCCTGGAGCTGTCTACCCCAAGGGAAGGTTATACAGTATCTCCCGACCTGAACGTGAGGCTTTGGAGACCTACATCAAGGAGTCCCTAGCTGCTGGTCTCGTTCGTCCCTCGTCATCACCCCTGGGGGCAGGATTCTTCTTTGTGGGTAAGAAGGATGGCTCTCTTCGACCGTGTATTGATTATCGGGGGTTGAATGACATCACGGTCAAGAACAAGTATCCCCTGCCCTTGATGAGTTCTGCCTTCGACTCCTTACAGGGTGCTACGGTGTTCACCAAGCTAGACCTACGCAATGCGTATCACATGGTCCCGGATCAGAGAGGGGGACGAGTGGTTGACGGGTTTCAATACACCGATGGGTCACTTCGAGTATCAGGTGATGCCGTTTGGACTGACCAATGCTCCAGCGGTATTCCAGAGTATGGTGAACGACGTCCTGAGAGATATGATCGGTCTCTTTGTGTTTGTTTACCTGGATGACATTCTGATCTTCTCGAAGGAACCTTCCGACCACGTCCAGCATGTCCGGCAGGTTCTGCAGCGATTGTTGGAGAATCGCCTGTTCGTGAAGGCCGAGAAGTGCGAGTTTCACGCCCACACGACATCCTTTCTCGGGTACATCATCTCCAGGGAGAGATTAGGATGGACCAGGAGAAGGTTAGAGCGGTTCTGGAATGGGCCCAGCCCGGTACGAGATTGCAGCTCCAGAGATTTTTGGGGTTTGCGAATTTCTACCGCAGATTCATCCGGGATTACAGCCGTGTGGCCGCTCCGTTAACTGCCTTGACTTCCAGTATCAGGACCTTCAAGTGGAATCCGGAGGCGGATCGAGCGTTTCTGGATTTGAAGAGGCGATTCACCAACGCACCGATTCTCTCTCAACCGGACACGGCCCGTCAGTTCGTCGTTGAAGTGGACGCGTCTGATGTGGGAGTTGGCGCCATCCTGTCGCAGCGATGCTCCACGGACAGTAAACTCCATCCCTGCGCCTACTACTCTCGTCGCCTTTCGCCTGCGGAGAGGAATTACGATGTGGGTAACCGGGAGCTTCTCGCGGTGAAACTTGCCTTGGAGGAGTGGCGCCACTGGTTGGAGGGGGCGGAGCAACCGTTTATTGTCTGGACTGACCACAAGAATCTTGCTTACGTGCAATCGGCTAGACGTCTCAACTCCCGTCAGGCCAGGTGGGCGTTGTTTTTCGGACGATTCAATTTTTTCCCTGACGTTCCGACCTGGATCTAAGAACGGCAAGGCGGACGCCTTGTCCCGGATGTTCTCCAAGACGGAAGAGAGTGGGTCCAAGACCGAGACAATTCTCCCCCGGAACTGCGTCGTGGGAGCAGTTATGTGGAAGATTGAGGAGGAGGTGATGGCGGCCCTTCGGACGCAGCCCGGTCCCGGTAACGGTCCACCCGGTCGGTTGTTTGTGCCTGAGTCGGTTCGTCCTGCTGTCCTCAAATGGTCCCACACCAGCAAGATGGCTTGTCACCCTGGCGTGGCTCGGACGATGGCGTTTCTTCGCAGACGTTTTTGGTGGCCTGCCATGGCCGAGGATACTCGGGGTTTTGTTGCTGCCTGTCCAGTGTGTGCGCAGAATAAGAGTACCAATCGGCCCAGCTCTGGACTACTTCACCCCCCTTCCTATTCCCCGGCGACCATGGTCGCATCTGGCCCCTGGACTTTGTCACGGGGTTGCCCGCTTCTGAGGGGAACACGGTCGTTCTGACTATCGTGGACAGATTCAGCAAGTTCGCCCACTTTGTGCCTATTGCCAAGCTTCCCTCTGCCTCGGAGACGTCCGAGATCCTGGTTAGGGAGGTTTTCAGGGTCCACGGTTTGCCCAGTGATATCGTTTCCGACCGTGGCCCTCAGTTTACCTCTGCTGTCTGGAAGTCCTTCTGTTTGGCCATTGGAGCTACAGTCAGCCTCACATCTGGTTTTCACCCCCAATCTAATGGTCAGGCGGAGAGAGCCAACCAGAAGATGGAATCCACGCTACGCTGCCTTGTCTCCTCCAACCCCACCTCCTGGGTCTCTCAGTTGCCTTGGGTTGAGTATGCCCACAATACTCTCCCTACATCTGCCACTGGGATGTCTCCCTTCCAGTGCCTGTATGGCTACCAACCTCCCTTGTTCCCTTCTCAGGAGAAGGAGCTCTCAGTGCCCTCTGTTCAGGCCCATATTCGTCGTTGCCACCGGACCTGGCATCGGGCCAGAAAGGCACTCCTTAGAGTTTCGGACCGGTATCAGCTCCAGGCGAATCGTCGCCGGATCCCCGCTCCCACCTATACCATCGGAGATAGGGTCTGGTTGGCCACACGGGATCTTCCTTTACGGACTGAGTCTAGGAAGTTGTCACCGAAGTTCATTGGTCCGTTTGTGGTGGAGAAGGTGATCAATCCGGTGGCAGTTCGACTCAAACTACCGAGGACGCTCAGAGTCCATCCCACCTTTCATGTCTCCTGCCTCAAGCCTGTTCTCCTCTGTCCTCTGTTGCCTCCTCCGCCTCCTCCTCCTCCTCCTCGGATGATCGGAGGTGGTCCTGCCTACACGGTGCGACGCATCATGGATTCCAGACGGCGGGGCCGGGGTTTCCAGTATCTCGTGGACTGGGAGGGGTATGGTCCTGAAGAGAGGAGTTGGATTCGCGGCGACAGATCCTAGATGCTGACCTCATTCGTGACTTCTACCGCCTCCATCCTGGCGCTCCGGGGAGTCCGCCCGGTGGCGTTCGTCGGAGGGGGTACTGTAACGATCCCTGCAGTCTGAGTCGGTTTCTGTCTGGGTACTAGTTTTTCTGCTCGGGATCTCCAGTTTCCCGAGGGTTCTGGAACGCTCCCTGCCTGGTTGCCGGGCAACGTTGCTAGGCGGGAGCTCTCTTGATTTCCGCACCTGCATCCCATCAGCAATCTGCACACCTGGTCCTGATCATCACCCTTCTTAGGCTCTGTCCTAACATCCTTTCCCTGCCGGATCGTTAGCCATGAACATCACTCATCCGGAACCTTCACCCAACCTCTGCCTGATGGTCGGCGGCTGCCGAGCCATTACTGGACCTACCACTGCTCCCTCAACAACCCATCCACGCCACCCGCTCTGTTCCCTGGATTATTCAGCCTCACTCGTGGATCTATTAAATAAACACTCACCTTTGTTTCAACCTACCTTGTCCTGGTCTGCTTCTGGGTTCTGGCTTAGTAAACCGTGACAGTCATAGCTCACATCAACACCATTATCCCTAGAATCCCTCCTGTACTCCCTGTTCACCCATGACTGCATGGCCAGGCACGACTCCAACACCATCATTAAGTTTGCCGACGACACAACAGTGGTAGGCCTGATCACCGGCAACGATGAGACAGCCTATAGGGAGGAGGTCAGCGACCTGGCCGTGTGGTGCCAGGATAACAACCTCTCCCTCAACGTGATCAAGACAAAGGAGATGATTGTGAACTACAGGGGAAAAAAAGAGGACTGAGCATGCCCCCATTCTCATCGACGGGGCTGTAGTGGAATAGGTTGAGAGCTTCAAGTTCCTTGGTATCCACATCACCAACAAACTCTCATGGTCCAAACACACCAAGACAGTCGTGAAGTGGGCACGACAAAGCCTATTCCCCCTCAGGAGACTGAAAAGATTTGGCATGGGTCCTCAGATCCTCAAAAAGTTATACAGCTGCACCATCGAGAGCATCCTGACTGGTTGCATCACCGCCTGGTATGGCAACTTCTCGGCCTCCGACCGCAAGGCACTACAGAGGGTAGTGCGTACGGCCCAGTACATCACTGGGGCCAAGCTTCCTGCCATCCAGGACCTCTATACCAGGCGGTGTCAGAGGAAGGCCCTAAAAATTGTCAAAGACTCCAGCCACCCTAGTCATAGACTGTTCTCTCTGCTACCACACGGCAAGTGGTACCGGAGCGCCAAGTCTAGGTCCAAAAGGCTTCTTAACAGCTTTTACCCCAAGCCATAACACTCCTGAACAGCTAATCATGGCTACCCAGACTATTTGCATTGCCCCCCCCACCCCCTCTTTTACGCTGCTGCAACTCTGTTTATTATCTATGCATAGTTACTTTAACTCTACCCACATGTACATATTACCTCAATTACCTCGACTAACACATGTGCCCCCGCACATTGACTCTGTACAGGTACCCCCTGTATAAAGCCTCCCTACTGTTATTTTATTTTACTGCTGCTCTTTAATTATTTGTTATTTTATTTTTTACTGATCTGTTTTTTACTTAACACTTTTTTTCTTAAAACTGCCTTGTTGGTTAAGGGCTTGTAAGTAAGCATTTCACTGTAAGGTCTACATCTGTTGTATTCGGCGCATGTGGCAAATACAATTTGATTTGTATATTGGCCATATACCACAAACCCCCGAGGTGCCTTATTGCTATTATAAACTGGTTACGAACGTAATTAGAACAATAAAAATACTTTTTTGTCATACCTGTGGTATATGGTCATATATACCACGGCTTTCAAATCAAATACATTTTTATTGGTCGCATACACATATTTAGCAGATGTTATTGCGGGTCTAAGGAAATGCTTGCGTTCCTAGCTCCAACAGCGCAGTAATATCTAACAAATCACAACAATACACACAAATCTAAAGTAAAATAATCATCATTAAGGGCTCGAACCACCCAGTCTATAATGGTATTTATAAACTGGGCGATTCGAGCCCTGAATGCTGATTGGCTGACAGCTGTGGTGTATCAGACCGAATACCATGGGTATGACAAAATATTTATTTTTACTGCTCTAATTATGTTGGTAACCAGTTTATAATAGCATTAAGGCACCTCAGGGGTTTGTGGTATATCGTCAATATACCACGGCTAAGGGCTGTATCCAGGCACTGTGTCCGTGCTTATGAACAGTCCTTAGCCGTGGTATATTGGCCATATATCACACCCCTGAGGTGCCTTAATGCTATTATAAACTGGTTACCAACATAATCTGAGAATCCAGAATCCATACACCTTCAAATACCTTTTGCATAACATGGTACCCTACTTTTGGTTGGTGATTTCCCCACATCACAGCCAATCATGTGCTGTGATATTCAAATTTCCGGTAAGGAGGTGCTCTATGCTCTACGCCTGCTCTATGAGCGCTCTGGTGTGGCCAGAGCCTTTCATATTATTCTGTACGTAAATCTGATATACTCCATTTAGTATGATATGTAACGTTTCGTAGTATGTCTTAATTTGTGGATGTCCATTACTCAAATTGTTATGATACACTACATGGCTAAAGGTATGTGGACACCTGCTCATCGAACATCTCACTCCGAAATCATGGGCATTAATATAGAGTTAGTCCCCCCTTTGCTGCTATGACAGCCTCCACTCTTCTGAGAAGGCTTTCCACTAGATGTTGTAACATTGCTGCGGGGACTGGCTCGCAGTCGATGGGGTTAAGGTCAGGGCTCTGTGCATGCCAGTCAAATTCTTCCACACCGATCTCTACAAACCATTTCTGTATGGACCTCGCTTTGGAACAAAGTTGGAAGCACAGAATCGTCTAGAATGTCATTGTATGCTGTAGCATTAAGATTTCCCTTCACTGGAACTAAGGGGCCTAGCCCGAACCATGATAAACAGCCCCAGACCATTATTCCTCCTCTACCAAACTTTACAGTTGGCACTATGCATTTGGGCATGTAGCGTTCTCCTGGCATCTGCCAAACCCAGATGAATCCGTCGGACTGCCAGATGGTGAAGCATGATTCACCACTCCAGCCGACGCTTGGCATTGCACATGGTGATCTTAGGCTTGTGTGCGGCTGCTGGGCAATGGAAGCCCATTTCATGAAGCTCCCGACGAACAGTTCTTGTGCTGACGTTGCTTCCAGAGGCAGTTTGGAACTCGGTAGTGAGTGTTGCTTTTTTTGCTGATGTTAGGAATTACAATTCGTATTATTTGTTATGAATTTGAAAAACGTATGATATGTTACGAATTCTAGCTAGGTGGCTAGGTGGATAACGTTAGCTAGCTGGCTAACGTTAGCTAGGTTAGGGGTTAGGGGTTAGGGTTAAGTTTAGGAGTTAGGTTAAAGGGTTAAGACTAGGGTTAGGGGAAAGGTTAGCTAAAAGTGTTAAGGTTAGGGTTAGGTGAAGGGTTAGCTGAAAGGGTTAAGGTTAGGGTTAGGGTAAGGGTTAGCTAACATGTTAAGTAAACTCTGCAAAAAAAGAAACGTCCTCTCACTGTCAACTGCTTTTATTTTCAGCAAACTTAACATGTGTAAATATTTGTATGAACATAAGATTCAACAACTGAGACATAAACTGAACAAGTTCCACAGACATGTGACTAACATAAATGGAATAACCCTCCGATCCAACAGGTCCCAGACGTGCTCAATGGGATTGAGATCCGGGCTCTTTGCTGGCCATGGCAGAACACTGACATTCCTGTCTTGCAGGAAATCACGCACAGAACGACCAGTATGGCTGGTGGCATTGTCATGGTGGAGGGTCATGTCAGGATGAGCCTGCAGGAAGGGTACCACATGAGGAGGATGTCTTCCCTGTAACGCACAGCGTTGAGATTGCCTGCAATGACAACAAGCTCAGTCCGATGATGCTGTGACACACCGCCCCAGACCATGACGGACCCTCCACCTCCAAATCGATCCCGCTCCAGAGTACAGGCCTCGGTGTAACGTTCATTCCATCGACAATAAACGCGAATCCGACCATCACCCCTGGTGAGACAAAACTGTGACTCGTCAGTGAAGAGCACTTTTTGTCAGTTCTGTCTGGTCCAGCGACGGTGGGTTTATGCCCATATGCGACGTTGTTGTCGGTGATGTCTGGTGAGGACCTGCCTTACAACAGGCCTACAAGCCCTCAGTCCAGCCTCTCTCAGCCTATTGCGTACAGTCCGAGCACTGATGGAGGGATTGTGCGTTCCTGGTGTAACTCGGGCAGTTGTTGTTGCCATCCTGTACCTGTCCTGCAGGTGTGATGTTCGGATGTACCTATCCTGTGCAGGTGTTGTTACACGTGGTCTGCCACTGCAAGGACGATCAGCTGTCCGTCCTGTCTCCCTGTAGCGCTGTCTTAGGTGTCTCACAGTAAAGACATTGCAATTTATTGCCCTGGCCACATCTGCAGTCCTCATGCCTCCTTGCAGCATGCCTAAGGCACATTCACACAGATGAGCAGGGACCCTGGGCATCTTTCTTTTGGTGTTTTTCAGAGTTAGTAGAAAGGCCTCTTTAGTGTCCTAAGTTTTCATAACTGTGACCTTAATTGCCTACCGTCTGTAAGCTGTTAGTGTCTTAACGACGGTTCCACAGGTGCATGTTCATTAATTGTCTATGGTTTATTGAACAAGCATGGGAAACAGTGTTTAAACCCTTTACAATGAAGATCTGTGAAATTATTAGGATTTTTTTTTTGCTGAGTTTAGTTACAAAGTAGCTAAAAAGTATTAAGTAGTTGAAAAGTTGCTCATTAGCTAAAATTTTCCGTGATGACATTCAAACTCACAACCTTTGGGTTGCTAGACATTCGCATTATACACCCACCCTCCTTTAGTTCTTGCCTGAAGTAACAATCTGTCTTATGTAACCATACCAAACATAACATATCATATAAAATGGAGTGTCTCAAATTTACATACAGATTAAAACGAAATGCTCTGAGACCAGGTTGGGCCAGTGATCACCTCTCCATGAATTAAGTAATTAGCTTTCTGCAATAATGAGCTGGCCAAGATGATTTGTCCTGCCCGGGGGAGCTTTTTGGGGGGAGCGAAGCCCACCCCATGCCCAGTGGTGTGAAGTACTTAAGCAAAAATACTTTAAAGTACTACTTAAGTCGTTTTTGGGGGTATCTGTACTTTACTTTACTATTTATATTTTTGACAAATTTTACTTTTACTCCACTACATTTCTAAAGAAAATTATGTACTTTTTACTCCTTAGATTTTCCCTGACACCCAAAAGTACTCATTACATTTTGAATGCTTAGCAGGACAGAAAAATTGTCGAATTCACACTCTTATCAAGAGAACATCGCTGGTCATCCCTACTGCGTCTGATCTGGCAGACTCACTAAACACACATGCTTAGTTTGTAAATTATGTCTGAGTGTTGAAGTGTACCCCTGGCTTTCCTTAAATAAATAAAAAACAAGAAAATGGTGCCATCTGGTTTGCTTAATATAAGAAATTAGAAATGATTTATACTTTTACTTTTGATATTTGAGCGATTACATGTACTTTTTATACTTAAGTATATTTAAAACTAAATACTTTTAGACTTTTACTCAAGTAGTATTTTACTGGGTGACTTTACATTTTACTTGAGTCATTTTCTTTTAAGGTATCTTTGCTTTTACTCAAGTATGACAATTGGGTGCTTCTCCCACCACTGCTCATGCCCCATGATCACGAATGGATCTAACCATCCCACTGGGCACACACCGGTACAATCAACATCGTTTCCGCGTCAGTTAAATGAAATTACGTTGAACCAACCTGGGCGGCAGGTAGCTTAGTGGTTAAGAGCGTTGTGCCAGTAACCGAAAGGTCGTTGGTTCTAATCCCCGAGACGACTAGGTGAAAAATCTGTCGATGTGCCCTTGAGCAAGGCACTTAACCCTAAATGCTCCTGTAAGTTGCTCTGGATAAGAGCGTCTGCTAAATGACTGAAAATGTAAATGAATAGACGTTGAATTGACATCTGTGCCCTGTGGGAATAGTCATTCTTGTGAAAAACGTTCATATACGAAAAATAGCCTAATTAATGAAAAAGGACCGCTCTAGAAATGTAGGCCTACATTCTTCAGGCACCGATGGAAAAACGAAACGCGTGCATGTCATGATGACCTATGTGAGGGCATGAAAAAGAGGCATTCACTTATTATCGCTCTTGAAACATTATGTACGAGTGACACATTATGACAAAAGTGGTATTTTCCAATATAAACATACTCTGCACTAAATGACCAGGCATCTCCACTAGCCATGCGCGCTGATGGTCTCCCCGTCAACACTGATAACGTTCCAGCCATTTTCCATATCTTTGCCAGAATCTATTATATTCCGGGGTTGGCTGTCCTTCCGGGAAAGGTCAAACACAAAGTCATGAAACCTCAAGTATTCTTCCATTCCTACTAGTGATTGTGCACATTCTATTCCTCATCCTCTCATCATTCTGTTTTAATATCATTTAAAGACCATTGTTTGGTTCCTTTGAGAGAATCACCGTGACCCGAAGCAGCTCTTCTCACGGCTTCAGTGCATGTAATAAAGATTTACCAAACAAAAACAAGCGAAAAGGAGTGTGTCATTATCTCAATGGCGGCATTGAGAAAGGCATTATTCCCGTTTATATGAATATGTTAGCTGAAAGTTTGTGCGCGCCAGGCAGTGCCTGAGGGGATGTGGTTATAAATTGGCGGACAGTGACACCTAGTGGAAAGCATGTGGCTAACACAACATTTTGCGCACTGTTTTACTCACTATTTCAAATGAAGCATGTTGTTCTGTGCCGTTGATGGGGCGATGTTATGGAACTCTCAACAGGGTTATGGTGAATACCTCTCTGTCTAAAGTTAATTTAGAGTATTGCCTAGCTGAGCAGTAGAAGGTTTAGGTTCGATGTGTTAAAAGTACAAAAAAACATATAAAAAAAACAGTTCTCCAGGGATCCTGTTGGGGTCAGGGAGAGGAGGAGACTGGAGGAGTATAGTCCATGGCCCTTGGGGATACAGGTTATGGACCTCATGTTTGTTATTGTAAAAAGTTAGAGAGGTCATACCAGGGGGAATTCTCCCTCCTCCATCTCTCTTTACTCTCACTCCCCCTCTTTCTCTCTTTTCTCACTCTCTTCGTCTCTTGCTCCCCTTTCCATCCTCCTTCTCGCTCATATCGAAATCACAGGAAAGCTATTTAAATGACTAAATTATATAAAATTGGAATATCTATAAAATGGCCAGACAGTCCTACAACCAGGGGTTCAGGGATATTTTTGTAGAGGTTTAGCCGAGTTGCAATTCTGATTAGAAATTAAATTTGGACCAGTCCTCTTGCACTCTATACAGCCTCCTATCTCTTTTCATTTAAAGGTCCAATGAAGCCATTTTTATCTCAATATCAAATCATTTCTGGTTAACAATTACAGTACCTTACTGTGATTGTTTTAAATTAAAATGGCAAAAAATAAGAATAAAAATGCTTCTTAGCAAAGAACAATTTCTCAAGCAAGAATTTCAATAGGACTGTCTGGGAGTGATGTGAGTGGGTAGGGGAAAACTGAAAATGTGCAGAGAGGTTTGGAACTCTCTTATTGGTCTATCAACTAATTTAGGGCGGATTGGCCCTCTGGCAGTTCAGGCAAAGGCCGGAAGGACCATCTTTTATTGGTGTGGGCTGGTCAAACTTGACAAAAATAAAATAAAATACCTGTATATATAAAATAAAATAAATAATGGACATGTTTTTTTAAAAATGACTTTTGCGTAATCTCTCTGTTGTCATAATCGTCTATATTGAGCATTTGGCTGACCAGTGGGCGACGGCCTGCCCCATTAGCAAGATGGGTAAGCTCAGGGTTCTGATTGGCTGAGCTGAGGTGGCGCAAATTCACATTCAAAATCAAACACACATCATCAGAGAGAGTACAACCCGCTCTGACTCTGTCAGTCACTCAGTCCCCTCCAAAAACGGAAGTGTTGTGCTGAAAAAGTCAGAGACCAAAAAAGGGCTCTTCAGGCCGACACTGCTAAATGTGTGAAATTAACCGATTTATTTGCTAAAGGTTCTGGTTCTGCTGGCCCGAATGCTGTGTCTATGGAGGACCAAACCTGCCGTAATTAGAATTAAATAAATAAATGCACACATAAATAGATAAATACATAAATGAATGCATGAATGCACACATAAATAGATACATAATTATTCAAATAATTAATCTCAGTTTCTTTCATTTTATTAATTTACATTATTTCTTCATTTATTTATTTATGTATTTCTTCCTCCAATATGATAATGAGGGGTGACAAGCAAATGTATGTGGTTGGTATCTAACACACAATTGGTTGTCAGTTCCACTGCACATTGCTCGATTGCATTTGCCTGGGTTGCATTCAGTATGACAGAATGGTGTTCAAAGTTTAAAGGCCATGTTTCACATTAGCACCCCCCAAACCATAATGTGTAGCACACAGTGGCAACCCATAATTTTGAGCCCTACCTGTTTAGCTAAAAAAAATACAAATAACAATATATATATATATATTATTTGCCTGTTTTGCATGTTATTTTGGCAATAATACGTGTCACATATCAGTTTGCAAACAATGTAAAAAAATTAATAAAACCGCATACAAACATGGTCTCTTTTTTGCTTTCTTGAGTAAGGCAGCTCCAAAATGCAGGTGTTTCAGCCTAGCTCAGTGCTTTCTGTGGTGGAGGGGCAGCCAGAGGAAAATAAGAAGAGTAGTAAAAAAAGTCAAAATAAAACATAACAAAAAAGTAAGTTTCAATGACACTGAGGGGCAGTGTTGTTACAGCTAATGCCTGTTTGCCTGAGGCTGACGCCATGCAGGTGTTTGTACACATGCATATACACACACTCTCATTCAAATGCACACATGTGCACATACACAGACACACACACACGTAAATAGAGCCATACATGCACTCAAACATATTCAGTTGGCCTTGCTGTTATGATTCTTGTTGTCCTTGATGTATTTTAGTTTTTTGCATTGTTGTTTTCTGTTTTGACTGGGGGGGGGGGTCTCGGATGGTTGAGGGGCAGCTCTTGGGGAACTGTGGGGGGATCATGGATCGCTGGTTCAGGTCCCCGTTTTTGACCTTGTGGGAGATTTGTCAACATGCCCTAGAGCAGGGCGTTGACCCTGGTTGCTTCTTTGTGTCGCTCTGGATGGGAGTCTGTTAGATGACTAATGTGTTGTAGTTGTTGAGCAGCTTCACTGCAAGTATATTGTATGTTTTTAATATTCAATAAATATATATATACAAAAAAAAGCGTAGGGGTTGGTAATGTTCTGTAGTTGCGCGTTGGCTCAGTGTTCTGTCACTCACGGGGACACTACGTCACCGCAAAATCCGCAGGGAGAGCTAGAAAATTCAAGCCCCTTGGGTGCTGCTATAGAGTTACATTAGTAGTGCCCATCCAAGAAGGATCTAGGTCATTGGCCACAGATAAAATGACGTCAAATCACGTTATATCTACCGTAGCTCTGATTGGACTGATAATGTCAACATCATACTTTCAAAATCTTAGCTAGCAAGCTAGACAAGCAGTCATCATCATGAACCACGTCGACAATCTACTGGCAAATCCTTTTCAATCCTTGTCATATGAAGAGAAATTATAGATAAAACGTATCGGTGCTCATCGGCCATTGGACATAAACATTAAACAACAAGTTGGATATCGCAAATTCAACAATGAGTGGTTTGGAAGGAATCAGTGGCTAACTGCAAGCGTTGCAAAGCAATCACTAGCCTGCTATTCAGTGGAGTGGGAGTGTAGTTCAAGTCTGGCTTTAAGGGTCTCTAAACATTCACATGCCATGGGCCATTAAAGGTTGAATACATTTGCCATGCTGTCAATCCAGCATGACTTCTGCCACATTCAAAACAACTGGAAACTCGGAAATCACAGACTTCACTGAGTTCAAGACAACTGGGAACTCTGAAAAAAACAAGCTCAGACTGGGAAAATACATTTTGGATGGTCATCCAACTCATAATTCCAAATCAGGAACTCGGGCCTCTTTCTAGATCTCCGACCTGAAGATCACTAATGTCATGATCCAACCCTGTTTTTTTCAGAGTTCCCAGTTGTCTTGAAAGCACCATAAATCCTGAGAATGCCAGACTTTGATGACAAAGTTAGCCCATAAGAAAGACCGCCGCGCCACCTTCCTGTTCAAGTGAGCACAGCACAACAAGGTGAGTCCGAAAATGTCTTGTGTGCTGCTGCATAAATGATGTAATATGCCAGGGAGATATGTATACTGTAGCAAATAAGTGTATGTTGTGTAGTAAGCCCATGTACAACACCCTAATAATTTGGTCCCTTTCCCCCTCATAACTTAGCCTACTGTTCTGACTTGGTGGTGCACATGTAGCCTATAACCTGTTTTAGAGAAATGTAATGAAATGAAATGAAATCAAATTGAATTTCTCACATGCGCCGAATCCAACAGGTGTAGACCTTACCGTGAAATGCTTACTTACAAGCCCTTAACCAACAATGCAGTTTTAAGAAAATAGAGTTAAGAAAATATTTATTAAATAAACTAAAGTAAAAAAAAAAAAAAATACAAAAAAAGTTACACAATAAAATAACAATGATGAGGCTATATACAGGGTGTACCGGTACTATAGTCAATGAACAGTCAATGTGCGGGGGTACAGGTAAGAGAGAACAATCTATGACTTGGGTGAATGGAGTCTTTGACAATTTCTTGGGCCTTCCTCTGATACTGCCTAGTATATAGGTCCTGGATGGCAGGAAGCTTGGCCCCAGTGATGTACTGGGCTGTACGCACTACCCTCTGTAGTGCCTTACGGTCGGATGCCGAGCAGTTGCCATACGAGGCAGTGATGCAACTGGTCAGGATGCTCTCGATGGTGCAGCTGTATAACGTTTTGAGGATCTGGGGACCCATGCCAAATCTTTTCAGACTCCTGAGGGGGAAAAGGCGTTGTCGTGCCCTCTTCACAACTTTCTTGGTGTGTTTGGACCATGATAGTATGTTGGTGATGTGGACACCAAGGATCTTGAAACTCTCGACCTGCTTCACTACAGCCCCGTCGATGTGAATGGGGGTGTGGTCGGCTCTCCTTTTCCTGTAGTCCACGATCATCTCCTTTGTCTTGCTCACGTTGAGTGAGAGGTTGTTGTCCTGGCACCACACTGTCAGGTCTCTGACCTCCTCCCTATAGGCTGTCTCATCGTTGTCGGTGATTAGCCTTGTGTCGTCAGCAAACTTAATGATGGTGTTGGAGTCATGCTTGGCCACGCAGTCGTGGATGAACAGGGAGTACAGGAGGGGACTAAGCACGCACCCCTGAGGGGCCCCCATGTTGAGGATCAGTGTGGCAGATGTGTTGTTGCCTACCTTTACGACCTGGGGGCGGCCCGTCAGGAAGTCCAGGATCCAGTTGCAGAGGGAGGTGTTTAGTCCCAGGGTCCTTAGCTTAGTGATGAGCTTTGTGGGCACTATGGTGTTGAACGCAGAGCTATAGTCAATGAACAGCATTCTCACATAGGTGTTCCTTTTGTCCAGGTGGGAAAGGGCAGTTTGGAGTGCGTTTGAGATTGTGTCATCTATGGATCTGTTGGGGTGGTATGCGAATCGGAGTGGGTCTAGTGTTTCCGGGATGATGGTGTTGATGTGAGCCATGACCAGCCTTTCAAAGCACTTCATGGCTACCGACATGAGTGCTATGGGGCGGTAGTCATTTAGGCTGGTTACCTTCGCTTTCTTGGGCACAGGGACTATGGTGGTCTGCTTGAAACATGTATGTATTACAGACTCAGTCAGGGAGAGGTTGAAAATGTCAGTGAAGACACTTGCCAGTGGTCCGTGCATGCTCTGAGTACACATCCTGGTAATCCGTCTGGCCCCGTGGCCTTGCTCACATCGGCTACGGAGAGCGTGAACACACAGTCGTCTGGAACAGCTGGTGCTCTCATGCATGCTTCAGTGTTGCTTGCTTCGAAGCGAGCATAAAAGGCATTTAGCCCGTCTGGTAGACTCGTGTCACTGGGCAGCTCGCGGCTGGGTTTCCCTTTGTAGTCCGTAATAGTTTGCAAGCCCTACCACATCCGACGAGCGTCAGAGCCAGTGTAGTAGGATTCAATGTTAGTCCTGTAAATCAAATCAAATCGAATTTTATTTGTCACATACACGTGTTTAGCAGATGTTATAGCAGGTGTAGCGAAATGCTTGTGCTTCTAGCTCCGACAGTGCAGTAATATTGTCACGATCGTTGACGGACGGGACGGACCAAGGCGCAGCGTGATATGCATACATGTTTATTTGACTTATAAACACAACGACAAAACAAGAAACGAAACGTGAAGTCCAAGGTACACAAACATCATACCTAATACGGAATAAGATCCCACAACCCACTAGTGCCAATAGGCTGCCTAAGTATGTTCCCCAATCAGAGACAACGAGCGACAGCTGCCTCTGATTGGGAACCACACCGGCCAACATAGATCTAGACATACTAGATCTAAACATAGAAAATACAACATAGAAAATCACAACAAGGAATATACACACCCTGACTCAACATATAAGCGTCCTCTGAGTCAGGGCGCGGACTGCTCAGGCTCCGGACTGGAGCCGCTGACCGGATCTGGACTGGACCCCGGTGGAGCGGACTACTCTGGCTCCGGAGTGGAGCCGCTGACCGGAGCTGGATCAGGCACCGGTGGAGCGGACTGCTCTGGCTCTGGAGTGGAGCCACTGACCGGAGCTGGACTGGACCCTGGTGGAGTGGACTGCTCTGGCTCCGGAGTGGAGCAGCTGACCGGAGCTGGATCAGGCACCGGTGGAGCGGACTGCTCTGGCTCCGGACTGGAGCAGCTTACCGGAGCTTGAACAGGCACGGGCCGTGCCGGACTGGACACACGCACCACTGGCTTGGTGCGAGGAGCAGGAACAGGCCGGACCGGGCTGGCGACGCGCATCACTGGCTTGGTCCGAGGGGCAGGAACAGGCCGGGCCGGGCTGGCGACGCGCACCACTGGCTTGGTGCGAGGGACAGGAACAGGCCGGACCGGGCTGGCGACGCGCACCACTGGCTTGGTGCGAGGGGCAGGAACAGGCCGGGCCGGGCTGGCGACGCGCACCACTGGCTTGGTGCGAGGGGCAGGAACAGGCCGGGCCGGGCTGGCGACGTACACCACTAGCTTGGTGCGAGGGGCAGGAACAGGCCGGGCCGGGCTGGCGACGCGCACCACTGGCTTAGTGCGGGGAGCAGGAACGGGCCGGACCGGACTGGCCACACGCACCACTGGCTTGGTGCGAGGGAAAGGAACAGGCCGGTCCGGGCTGGCGACGCACACCACTGGCTTGGTCCGAGGGGCAGGAACAGGTCGGGCCGGGCTGGCGACGTGCACCACTAGCTTGGTCGAGGGGCAGGAACAGGCCGGACCGGACTGGCGACGCGCACCACTGGCTTGGTGCGAGGGGCAGGAACAGGCCGGGCTGGCGACGCGCACCACTAGCTTGGTGCGAGGGGCAGGAACAGGCCGGGCCGGGCTGGCGACGTGCACCACTGGCTTGGTGCGAGGGACAGGACCAGGCCGGACCGGGCTGGCGACGCGCACCATTGGCTTGGTGCGAGGGACAGGAACAGGCCGGACCGGGCTGGCGACGCGCACCACTGGCTTAGTGCGGGGAGCAGGAACGGGCCGGACCGGACTGGCCACACGCGGCAACTTGCTTGGTGCGAGGAGCGGGACTGGGTTCCTTTATTAACCCACGCTCCTTCTGCTGCCTAACCAGCTCCTCTCGCCGTGCCTCTACACTTTCCTTCTCCCTTTTAGCCTCCTGTAGCCTCGTCATCCACCCCGTGTGCTGTGTTCTTGGGGTTGCCTCTCGGGTCTCCGTCGTCGGCACGGTTGGCGCCGTTTCACCTCTCTTGCCTGGGCATCTACCTTCGCCCATGGCCCTTTCCCCGCAAATATCTCCTCCCATGACCACCATTTGCCCACCTGTGACATGGCTATTCGCTCTTCCTGGGCACGCTGCTTGGTCCTCGTTTGGTGGGATCTTCTGTCACGATCGTTGACGGACGGGACGGACCAAGGCGCAGCATGATAATCATACATGTTTATTTGACTTATAAACACAACGACAAAACAAGAAAACGAAACGTGAAGTCCAAGGTACACAAACAACATACCTAACACGGAACAAGATCCCACAACCCACTAGTGCCAATAGGCTGACAAGTATGTCCCCAATTAGATACAACGAGCGACAGCTGCCTCTGATTGGGAACCACACCGGCCAACATAGATCTAGACATACTAGATCTAAACATAGAAAATACAACATAGAAAATCACAACAAGGAATATACACACCCTGACTCAACATATAAGCGTCCTCTGAGTCAGGGCGTGACAAATATCTAACAATTTCACAACATATACCCAATACACACAAAACTAGTAAGGAATGGGATTTAAGAATATATACATATATGGACAAGCAATGACAGAGCGGCATGGACTAAGATACAGTAGAATATTATAGAATAGAATGCAATATATACATATGAGATGAGTAGTGCAAGATATGTAAACATTATTAAAGTGACTAGTGTTCCATTTCTTAAAGTGGCGAGTGATTTCAATAGGCAGGAGGAGCCTCTAATGTGCTAGTGATGGCTATTTATGTCACGCCCTGGCTCTGGGGACTCTGGTATGTTGAGCCAGGGTGTAAGTTTTAATTTGTGTTTGTTCTAGTTGTTGTATATCTATGTTGGCCAGGGTGGCTCCCAATCAGAGACGGCTGTAGCTCGTTGTCTCTGATTGGGAGTCATACTTAGGTTGCCGTTAGGCATTCATTCAGTGTGGTTTCTTGTTCCGTGTTGGTTTGTGTATGTAACCAGGGACGTCACGTTTTCATTTTGTTGTTTGGTTCGTGTGATACTTTATAATACTAAAATGTTCGCATTCCACGCTGCGCCTTGGTCCTCCTCTGTTCCCGACGAGCGTGACAGAAGAAACCACCAAGACTGGACCAAGCAGCGTGTCCAGGAGCCATCGCCAGGGAGATCTCTAGCAGATCTCCTTCGCCTCCTCGACTGGGTCAAGCCGGGTGAGGAAGAGAAGGGCCGGACTTGGAAGCAGAAGGGCGAAAGTCTGGCGAGGGACATGGAGACCTGGTCCACGGGTAGGAGAGACGCCCCAGAAATTTTTTTAGGGGGGCTCACGCCGTGGACGACGGGGGCAGCAGGGGGCCGCGATGGAGCGGTTAGTAGAGGAGGCCGCCAGGTTACGGGGGCCACTAGTCACTAAAGGGGAGGAGAGTGTAGAGGCACGGCGAGAGGTACTGGGGTGTGTTACCAGTCCGGTCCGGCCCGTTCCTGATCCCCGCGTAGGGCCAGTGGTGTGTGTCCCCAGTACGGTCCGGCCTGTTCCTGTCCCTCGCACCGAGCCTGTGGTGTGCGTCGCCAGCCCGGTTCGGCCCGTCCCTGCTCCCCGCACCAAGCCAATGGTGCGCGTCGTCAGCCCGGTCCGGCCTGTTCCTGCTCCCCGCACCAAGCCAATGGTGCGCGTCGCTAGCCCGGCCCGGCCTGTTCCTGCTCCCCGCACCAAGCCAATGGTGCGCGTCGTCAGCCCGGTCCGGCCTGTTCCTGCTCCCCGCACCAAGCCAATGGTGCGTTTCGTCAGCCCAGCTCGGCCCGCTCCTGCTCCCCGCACCAAGTCAGTGGTGCGCTTCGTCAGCCTGGCTCGGCCCGCTCCTGCTCCCCGCACCAAGTCAGTGGTGCGTTTCGTCATCCCAGCTCTGCCCGCTCCTGCTCCCCGCACCAAGTCAGTGGTGCGCTTCGTCAGCCCGGCTCGGCCCGTTCCTGCTCCCCGCACCAAGCTAATGGTGCGCGTCGCCAGCCCGGCCCGGCCTGTTCCTGCTCCCCGCATCAAGCCAATGGTGCGTTTCGTCAGCCCAGCTCGGTCCGCTCCTGCTCCCCGCACCAAGTCAGTGGTGCGCTTCGTCAGCCCGGCTCGGCCCGCTCCTGCTCCCCGCACCAAGTCAGTGGTGAGTTTCGTCAGCCCAGCTCTGCCCGCTCCTGCTCCCCGCACCAAGTCAGTGGTGCGCTGCCCGTCAACCGGCTCGGCCCGTTCCTGCTCCCCGCACCAAGTCAGTGGTGCGCCCGTCAGCCCGGCTCGGCCTGTACCTGCTCCCCGCACCAAGTCAGTGGTGCGCTCGTCAGCCCGGTCCGGCCCGCTCCTGCTCCCCGCACCAAGTCAGTGGTGCGCTCCGTCAACCCGGCTCGGCCCGTTCCTGCTCCCCGCACCAAGTCAGTGGTGCGCTTCGTCAGCCCGGTCCGGCCCGCTCCTGCTCCCCGCACCAAGTCAGGGGTGCGTTTCGTCAGCGAGGCTCGGCCCGTTCCTGCTCCCCACACCAAGCCAGTGGTGTGCGTCGTCAGTCCGGCACAGCCCGTGCCTGTTCCACTGGTGCCTGGTTCAGCACGGGTCAGCTGCTTCACGCCGGAGCTAGAGCAATCCGCTCCACCAGTGTGCAGTCCAGCTCCGGTCAGCAGGGCCAGACAGGACCAGGGGTACTTTGGGGGGTTAGAGAGCGAGTGGGGATCATGCCCGGAGCCGGATCCGCCGCCAAGGCGGTGTGCCCACCCGGTCCCTCCCCTGTGGTATTTGGTTGGCGCGGTCGGAGTCCGTGCCTTTAGGGGGGGGTACTGTCACGCCCTGGCTCTGGGGACTCTGGTATGTTGAGCCAGGGTGTGAGTTTTCATTTGTGTTTGTTCTAGTTGTTGTATATCTATGTTGGCCAGGGTGGCTCCCAATCAGAGACGGCTGTAGCTCGTTGTCTCTGATTGGGAGTCATACTTAGGTAGCCGTTAGGCATTCATTCAGTGTGGTTTCTTGTTCCGTGTTGGTTTGTGTATGTAACCAGGGACGTCACGTTTTCGTTTTGTTGTTTGGTTCGTGTGATACTTTATAATAATAAAATGTTCGCATTCCACGCTGCGCCTTGGTCCTCCTCTGTTCCCGACGAGCGTGACAATTTAACAGTCTGATGGCCTTGAGATAGAAGCTGTTTTTCATTCTCTCGGTCCCAGCTTTGATGCACCTGTACTGACCTCGCCTTCTGGATGATAGCTGGGTGAACAGGCAGTGGCTTGGGTGGTTGATGTCCTTGAGGATCTTTTTGGCCTTCCTGTGACATCGGGTGCTGTATGTGTCTTGGAGGGCGGGTAGTTTGACGCTTTGCCTGTTTAATGGTTCGTCTGAGGGCATAGCGGGATTTCTTATAAGCGTCTGGATTAGTGTCCCGCTCTTTGAAAGTGGCAGTTTTAGCCTTTAGCTCGGTGCGGATGTTGCCTGTAATCCATGGCTTCTGGTTGGGATATGTACGTACGGTCACTGTGGGGACGACGTCATCAATGCACTTATTGATGAAGCTGGTGACTGCGGTGGTATACTCCTCAATGCCATTGGATGAATCCTGGAACATATTCCAGTCTGTGCTAGCAAAACATTCCTGTAGCGTAGCATCCGTGTCATCTGACCACTTCCGTATTGAGCGAGTCACTGGTACTCCCTGCTTAAGTTTTTGCTTGTAAGCAGGAATCAGGAGGATAGAATTATGATCAGATTTTCCAAATGGAGGGCAAGGGAGAGCTGTGTACGCATCTCTGTGTGTGGAGTAAAGGTGGTCTAGAGTTTTTTTTTGTCTGGTTGCACATGTGACATGCTGGTAGAAATGAGGTAAAACGGATATAAGTTCGCCTGCATTAAAGTCCCCGGCCACTGCAGCTCTTCTGGATGAGCATTTTCTTGTTTGCTTATGGCCTTATACAGCTCATTGAGTGCTGTCTTAGTGCCAGGGTCGGTTTGTGGTGGTAAATAGACGGCTACGAAAAATATAGATGAAAAATCTCTTGGTAGATAGTGTAGTCTACAGCTTATCATGAGGTACTCTACCTCAGGCGAGCATTACCTCGAGACTACCTTAATATTAGACATTGTGCACCAGCTGTTATTGACAAATCATCAAATATTGTAAGAGCTTTCATTGTCTGCTTATATGCCCCCTTTATTTATCCTACGGTTCTGTACAGGGAGTAAGAACTCTGTAAGAACGGCCCATGTTCTGAATTCTGTCGCTGTACATTTCAAAAGTGCTGAACAAATAGTTATATTGACTACGTCCGTCCTAGCTCCCTCATTGATGTCTTAATCAAAATTTCAGATTGCCTCTTATCCGCTCGTCATCCCCTTATGCCATAGTTTGTACATCTCAATTGTCAGTAGAAACCACACTTGTTTAAGCAAGTCAGCCATATCAGCTATGTTTTTTTTAAAGGCAGTAAATTAGGCTGAATAAATTGTTTCGCTGCCAGACAAGGCTCCGCTGATAGCCAGGTGTAGCGGTGGTAAGGATTCACTCCATGGTGCTGAAAAGAAAGCTCTGATGTTGGGACAGCTTTATGTAGGCCCTAACAGTTTGCTTTTTTAGATGCATGCCAGCAAAGCCACTACACAACACAACACAACACTAAACAATACATTCATTGCACTATAACAGTGACTAACTGTGCCCATAATATTTTGTTTGGCCCACCAAGATTTACATGCTAAAATAACCACTGGTAGCGTATATACTGTAGCTATGTATCAATATGATATTTGATATGCTGCTGTGCCACTAATTCTTGACATCATCCATCTTTGAAGCAGTTTGTCTACAAAATTTGGTCTCAACAAACAGCCATTTAAGGTAGCAGCTAGCTACAGTCAAATAAGGAGGAGCATGTTGTCATGATGGAATAAATCACCTATGTGAAGTTATCCACAATACAGATTAGCCATCCACAATACGAATTAGCCACAATAGTGGAATTTGCTGTTCCTCTTAGCAATTGTTAGTGAGATGAGACGTGGTGCCATAGTATAAATAATATCTTAGCTAGCTGTATATTCACATGTATGCCATGACTTTGTAATAGCCATTATCACAAAATGGCATGCATACTTTTAATCAGAGCTATTGTCATTTACAGACATAAATGTGAAGTAGGCAAACTGATACATGAATCCTAAATACAGGTACCATTTTCTTTTGTTAATCTCTGCAGGTTTGTCATCGGATTTCTTTGAGCCTGGTGGATAGATGCAACCATACTATAAGGCAGGACATTTCACTGCATCTAGGTTGAGGCTTGCTACCAGCAGGAACATGGAGCACTCTGTGTCAGTAACTCATGATATTGTTTTCCTTTACATTGCATGATACTAAGGAGGAGGCCCTGGGCCAGTGGGAGGTCAGGGGTGAGGGCTCGCTCTCTTTCTAGCACTCACTACCTCTATCCGTATCTCTCCAGGTACTACAGAGACAGAATGGTCCAAGGACCTCCAGAGCCTTCTGACGAACTACCTGCGATCTCGCCAGAGCACAGAGCAGTAAGCTACACTCATTATAGTATACTTGATGCACAATGTAAACCTACTTCACTATGGCAGTCTGCCTCTGTGACAACATAGCATATTATCCAGGGCCACTGGTTGGATTGGATTTACTTTACTCACATCAAAACTCATGCTCTCTCCTCCCTGTAAAAATCTCCCAGACATTTATAAAAACTAAAGTGTCCATCCGCCTATCCCCAGGTGAGTCTGCTGGGCTTTGGAACTCTAGAGCAGCACATCAAGAAACCAGCCAGCCTGTTGTCAGCTATCTGCAGACAGTTCCCTGTGGAAGGATGCAACTATCAAGGCTTTTGAAGGCCATATTTTAGGGATGACCAAATGCAATAAAGTTTTGTATAAACACATTTTAATTTAATTGTTAGATTACAAAGTAACTTTTTCATAGCATGTTTTTCACATTGGCCTTCACAATAACTTATGTGGTAAATACAAAAACAACACGTGGAGCTTATGATTCAAAAGGTCTAAAGTAAATGCAAGTCTAGGGTGAAAACTTTTTTATTCATTTACAGTGCCTTCAGAAAGTATTCACACCCATTGACTTTTTCCACATTTTGTTGTGTTAATGCCTGAATAAAAAATTGATTAAATTGAGTTTTTTTGTCACTGGCTTACACACACACAATACCCCATAATGTCAAAGTGGAATTATGTTTTTAGAAATGTTTACAAATGGATGACAAATAAAAAGCTGAAATGTCTTGAGTCAATAAGTATTCAACTCCTTTGTTATGTCAAGCCTAAATAAGTTCAGGAGTAGAAATTTGCTTAACAAGTCACATAATAAGTTGCATGGACTCTGTGTGCAGTAATAGTGATTAACATGATTTTTGAATGACTACCCCATCTCTGTAATCCACACATACAATTATCTGTAAGGTCCCTCAGTCGAGCAGTGAATTGAAAACACAGATTCAACCACAAAGACCAGGGAGGTTTTCCAATGCCTCGCAAAGAAGGGCACCTATTGGTATATGGGTAAAAATAAAAAAGCAGACATTGAGTATCCCTTTGAGCATGGTGAAATTATTAATTTCACTTTGGATGGTGTATCAATACACACAGTCACTACAAAGATACAGGCGTTCTTCAGTTCTCAGTTGCCGGAGAGGAAGGAGACCACTCAGTGATTTCACCATGAGGCCAATGGTGACTTTAAAACAGTTACAGAGTTTAATGGCTGTGATAGGAGAAAACTGAAGATGGATCAACAACATTGTAGTTACTCCATAATACTAACTTAATTGACAGAGTTTAAAGAAGGACGTCTGTACAGAAAACAAATATTCCAAAATATGCATCCTGTTTGCAACAAGGCATTAAACTAATACTGCAAAAAATGGAAGAGGAAATTGGAAGGGGGAAAAGTAAGGAATTTGTCTGTCGGCCCTGCATTAAAGAACATCATTGGTTAAAAAAATTGTGATGAATAAAAAAGTATACCAGTTTCATTTAAGGACCAAAGGATTGACAGCTGTCCCATTTAGATTGCAAAATAGTTGGGGAGAGATTTTTGACGTACCGATTCCATGGCATAGTGTTTATGAACTGATACGCAAAACGACGCCTGATTCAAAACGTCAAATTTGTCAATTAAAATTATTATACAACATTTTTGCTACTAATAGAATGTTATTTATATGGGGGATAAAATCTCAGACTGGCCAATAAAAATAAAAGATTAAGATGGGCAGTCTGAGATATGGCTTTTTCTTTGCAACTCTGCCTAGAAGGTCAGCATCCCGGAGTCGCCTCTTCACTGTTGACGTTGAGACTGGTGTTTTGCGGGTACTATTTAATTAAGCTGCCAGTTGAGGAACTGTGAGGCGTCTGTTTCTCAAACTAGACACTCCAATGTATTTGTCCTCTTGCTCAGTTGTGCACCGGGGCCTCCCACTCCTCTTTCTATTCTGGTTAGAGCCAGTGTTCGCTGTTCTGTGAAGGGAGTAGTACACAGCGTTGTACGAGATCTTCAGTTTCTTGGTAATTTCTCGCATAGAATAGCCTTCATTTCTCAGAACAAGAATAGACTGATGAGTTTCAGAAGAAAGTTCTTTGTTTCTGGCCATTTTGAGCCTGTAATTGAATCCACAATTGCTGATGCTCCAGATACTCAACTAGTCTCAAGAAGGCCAGTTTTATTGCTTCTTTAATCAGCACAACAGTTTTCAGCTGTTTTTTATTTGTATTTATTTAACCTTTATTTAACTAGGCAAGTCAGTTAAGAACAAATTCTTATTTACAGTGACGGCCTAACACCGACGACGCTGGGCCAATTGTGTGCCGCCCTATGGGACTCCCAATCACGGCCGGTTGTGATAAAGCCTGGAATCGAACCAGGGGGTCTGTAGTGACGCCTCAAGCACTGAGATGCAGTGCCTTAGAGAATCAAACCCACAACCATACTCTACCAACTGAGCTACCCATGCTGCAGCATTCTGTATGTTTTGCAGTTGACCAATGGCTTTCTTGGGTAGACCAGACAATAAAGCATTACAGTAGTCAAGCATGCTTGTAATTTAATTTTTTAAAATTTTTTAGTCATTTAGCAGACACTCTTATCCAGAGTCCTTACAGTTAGTGAGTGCATACATTTTCATACTGGCCCCCCGTGGGAATCAAACCCACAACCCTTGTGTTGCAAGGGCCATGCTCTACCAAGTGAGCTACACGGGACTACTAAAAGCATGGAGGAGTCTCTCTGTATCAGCCTGAAAGAGAAACGGCCACACCTTGGCAATGTTCCTCAGGTGGCAAAAAGCTGTTTTGGTCACATTCTTAATGTGTGATT
Source organism: Coregonus clupeaformis (assembly GCF_020615455.1). Taxonomy (NCBI): domain Eukaryota; kingdom Metazoa; phylum Chordata; class Actinopteri; order Salmoniformes; family Salmonidae; genus Coregonus; species Coregonus clupeaformis. Next base: position 38,118,771 of record NC_059203.1, on the reverse strand, counting down.
CAAAATTTTGTTCAGAATCTAAAATAACACCTAGGTTTTTTACCTGGTGTTTTATCTTTATTGCCCGTGAATTAAAATGTGCGGCTAGATTCTCTCTCTGTGCTTTGGCTCCAACAATAAGTACCTTGGTCTTGTCTTGATTTAGCTGGAGGAAGTTGTGAGCCATCCAAGTATTTAAATCACTAATACAGTCTAATAATTTATCTGTGGAGCTAAAATCCTCTGGTGACACAGAAATGTAAAGTTGTGTATCGTCAAGCAATGATCAACAACCAATCTGACAGAGCTTGAAGAATTTTGAAAAGAATAATGGAAAATGTTGCCATGACAATAAATGCATTATGTACATTTCATCACCACAGCCAAGTTAGCATTTACTGCACATGTAGCTGAACAATTCAACCATTTTGTTGGTGTCATTAGCTAGGTTTTCATCCAATTGGTGACAGATTTTCAATATTCTAAAATCCGCATAAAAACAATATGTGCATTTTCCCACCAGAGATGTTTCCATCGAATTGACTTGTTGCAGATAAAAGGCTGTGCATTAAGACGTAGTGCACAAAAATTGTACTGAATAAAAAATACTAGTTGAATGGATTTCCATGGCATTTTCAACTCCACTGATGGTTTTCTCACAAAACATGTTGCGTTATATAGCGAGTGTGCCCACTCTGTTATTGGCATGTGAGCTCTAGCTAACAGGGCAAAGATACAGTACGGGAGACAGGGGATGGTTGTAACATGTTTAGCATTTTTGTCAATTTCTCAGAGATTGTTTGAGCTACTACATTCAAAATGTGATAGGAACAGCTTCCATCTGTCTGCTACAAATGGATATATGTATTATCTCTCTAAATCAAACAGACGAGTTGTGACTTTGTCTCAAATACAAGGAGTGAAATGTTACAATTTACCCCACCTCCCGGGTTAGTTGTAAAAGGGCTTGAGGTGAAATGTAACAGTTTGAAAAAATTCATAAATCAGCCTTTATTGAGAACATGAGAACAACATTGCCATGTTTAACATTTTGTGCAGCAGAAATAATAAAATTATAATACAAATCATAAAATGTTTATTATTTTATGTTCCATTAACTGGCCCTTCTTAACTAAACGACAACATCTGGACTAAACAATTGAATGTTTGTGGTGTCCCTTATGGAAAAAAACGAATAAATTCCACATGTGAACGCGTGATATTGTGTGATCACGTGATTTTATGTGAAGTTAATGTGATAACATGTGACAACATGAAGCAACATGTGATAACATGAAACTACACATGTGAGAACATGATCTCATGTTAAATAAATGTGACATGGGGATGCAAAATGTCAACATGTGATACCATGAAACTACATGTGAAATTTCACATGTGAAATCATGTGCAAGTGAAATTAGTCCTATATCGACATAACCTGAAAGGCCTCTCAGCAAGGAAGAAGCCACTGCTCCAAAACCGCCATAAAAAAAGCCAGACTACGGTTTGCAACTGCACATGGTGACAAAGATCGTACATTTTGGAGAAATGTCCTCTGGTCTAATGAAACAAAAATATAAATGTTTGGCCATAATGACCATCGTTATGTTTGGAGGAAAAAGGGGGTGGCTTGCAAGCAGAAGAACACCATCCCAACCGTGAAGAACAGGGGTGGCAGCATCATGCTGTGGGGGTGCTTTGCTTCACAAAATAGATGGCATCATGAGGAAGGAAAATTATGTGGATATATTGAAGCAACATCTCAAGACATCAGTCAGGAAGTTAAAGCTTGGTCGCAAATGGGTCTTCCAAATGGACAATGACCCCAAGCATACTTCCAAAGTTGTGGCAAATTGGCTTAAGGACTGCAAAGTCAAGGTATTGGAGTGGCCATCACAAAGCCCTGACCTCAATCCTATAGAAAATTTGTGGGCAGAACTTATTGTGGGAAGCTTGTGGAAGGCTACCCGAAACATTTGACCCAAGTTAAACAATTTAAAGGCAATGCTACCAAATACTAATTCAGTGTATGTAAACTTCTGACCCACTGGGAATGTGATGAAAAAAAGTAAAGCTGAAATAAATCATTCTCTCTGCTATTATTCTGACATTTCACATTCTTAAAATAAAGTGGTGATCCTAACTGACCTAAGACAGGGAATTGTTACTAGGATTAAATGTCAGGAATTGTGGAAAAATTGAGTTAAAATGTATTTGGCTAAGGTGTATGTAAACTTCTGACTTCAACTGTATACATATATATATATATATATATATATATATATATATATATATATATAATATAGATAGATAGATAGATAGATATATCTACAGTGGCTTCGGAAAGTATTCAGACCCCTTGACTTTTTCCACATTTTGTTACGTTACAGACTTTTCTAAAATTTATTTAATAAATAACAATTCCTCAGCAATCTACAAACAATAACACATAATGACAAAGCGAAAACAGGTTTTCATAAATTTTTGTACATTTATAAAAAAAAATGGAAATACCTTATTTACATAAGTATTCAGACCCTTTGCTATGAGACTCGAGATTGAGCTAAGGTGTATCCTGTTTCCATTGATCATCCTTGAGATGTTTCTACAACTTGATGGGAGTCCACCTGTTATAAATTAAATTGATTGGACATGATTTGGAAAGGCTCACACCTGTCTATATAAGGTCCCACAGTTGACAGTGCATGTCAGAGCAAAAACCAAACCATGAGGTCGAAGGAATTGTCCGTAGAGCTCTGAGACAGGATTGTGTCGAGGCACAGATCTGGGGAAGGGTACCAAAACATTTCTGCAGCATTGAAGGTCCCCAACAACACAGTGGCCTCCACCTCCTAAATGGATGAAATTTGGAACCACCAAGACTCTTCCGATAGCTGGCCACCCGGCCAAACTGAGCAATAGAGGGAGAAGGGCCTTGGTCAGGGAGGTGACCAAGAACCTGATGGTCACTCTGACAGAGGTCTCAAGTTCCTCTGTTGGGATGGGAGAACCTTCCAGAAGGACAATGATCTCTGCAGCACCTCACCAATCAGGCCTTTATGGTAGAGTGGCCAGACGGAAGCCACTCCTCAGTAAAAGGCACATGATAGCCCGCTTGGAGTTTGACAAAAGGCACCTAAAGACTCTCAGACCATGAGAAACAAGATTCTCTGGTCTGATGAAACCAAGATTGAACTCTTTGGCCTGAATGCCAAGCGTCACGTCTGGAGGAAACCTGGCACCATCCCTACGGTGAAGCATGGTGGTTGCAGTATCATGCTATGGGGATGTTTTTCTGCTGCAGGGACTGGGAGACTAGTCAGGATTGAGGCAAATATGAACAGAGCAAAGTACAGAGATATCCTTGATGAAAACCTGCTACAGAGCGCTCAGGACCTCAGACTAGGGCGAAGGTTCACCTTCCAACAGGTCAACAACCACAACCACACAGCCAAGACAACACAGGGGTGGCTTCAGGACAAGTCTCTGAATACCCTTGAGTGGCCCAGCCTGAGCCCGGACTTGAACCCGATCTAACATCTCTGGAGAGACCTGAAAATAGCTGTGCAGCAACGCTCCCCATCCAACCTGACAGAGCTTGAGAGGATCTGCAGAGAGGAATGGGATAAACTCCCCAAATACAGGTGTGCCAAGCTTGTAGCGTCATACCCAAGAAGACTCAAGGCTGTAATCGCTGCCAAAGGTGCTTCAACAAAGTACTGAGTAAAGGGTCTGAAAACTTATGTAAAGGTGATATTTCCGTTTTTTTTTTTGAATAAATTTGCCCCAAAGAAATTGCTTTGCCATTATGGGGTATTGTGTGTAGATTGATGAGGGGGGAAAACTATTAATCAATTTTAAAATAAGGCTGTAACGTAACAAAGAAAGTCAAGGGGTCTGAATACTAATAATATGTTTCCCTTTAATATTTTCCCCTAACCCTACCACCCCTCCCCTAATTGGAGTAAACTAATGGACAACAACAGTTAAGCTTCTACTTCCAGCTTATATATTCAGTGCCTTGCAAAAGTATTCATCCCCCTTGGCATTTTTACAACACAGAATAAAACAATTAATAAAAGTCCCATGATGGCAGTGACTGCTGATGATGGCAGTGATTACTGCTTATCACTTACAGTGGCTTGCGAAAGTATTCACCCCCCTTGGCATCTTTCCTATTTTGTTGCCGTACAACCTAGAATAAAAATGGATTATTTGGGGGTTTGTATCATTTGATTTACACAACATGCCTACCACTTTGAAGATGCAAAATATTTTTTGTGTGTGAAACAAACAAGAAATAAGACAAAAAAAGAAAACTTGAGCGTGCATAACTATTCACGCCCCCAAAAGTCAATACTTTGTAGAGCCACCTTTTGCAGCAATTACAGCTGCAAGTCTCTTGGGGTATGTCTCTATAAGCTTGGCACATCTAGCCTCTGGGATCTTTGCCCATTTTTCAAGGCAAAACTGCTCCAGCTCCTTCAAGTTGGATGGGTTCTGCTGGTGTACAGCAATCTTTAAGTCATACCACAGATTGTCAATTGGATTGAGGTCTGGGCTTTGACTAGGCCATTCTAAGACATTTAAATGTTTCCCCTTAAACCACTCAAGTGTTGCTTTAGCATTATGCTTAGGGTCATTGTCCTGCTGGAAGGTGAACCTCCATCCCTGTCTCAAATCTCTGGAAGTCTGAAACAGGTTTCCCTCAAGAATTTCCCTGTATTTAGCACCATCCATCATTCCTTCAACTCTGACCAGTTTCCCAGTCCCTGCCGATGAAAAACATCCCCACAGCATGATGCTGCCACCACCATGCTTCACTGTGGGGATGGTGTTCTCGGGGTGATGAGAGGTGTTGGGTTTGCGCCAGACATAGCGTTTTTCTTGATGGCCAAAAAGCTAAATTTTTGTCTCATCTGACCAGAGTACCTTCTTCCATATGTTTGGGGAGTCTCCCACATGCCTTTTGGCGAACACCAAACGTGTTTGCTTATTTTTTTCTTTAAGCAATGGCTTTTTTCTGGCCACTCTTCTATAAAGCCCAGCTCTGTGGAGTGTACGGCTTAATGAGGTCCTATGGACAGATACTCCATTCTCTGCTGTGGAGCTTTGCAGCTCCTTCAGGGTTATCTTTGGTCTCTTTGTTGCCTCTCTGATTAATGCCCTCCTTGCCTGGTCCGTGAGTTTTGGTGGGCGGCCCTCTCTTGGCAAGTTTGTTGTGGTGCCATATTCTTTCAATTTTTTTATAATGGATTTAATGGTGCTCTGTGAGATGTTCAAAGTTCATGATCTTTTTTTATAACCCAACCCTGATCTGTACTTCTCCACAACTTTGTCGCTGACCTGTTTGGAGAGTTCATTGGTCTTCATGGTGCCGCTTGCTTGGTGGTGCCCCTTGCTTAATGGTGTTGCAGACTCTGGGGCCTTTCAGAACAGGTGTATATATACTGAGATCATGTGACACTTAGATTGCACACAAGTGGACTTTATTTAACTAATTATGTGACTTCTGAAGGTAATTGGTTGCACCAGATCTTACTTTAGGGGCTTCATAGCAAAGGGGGTGAATACATATGCACGCACCACTTTTTCGTTATTTATTTTTTTGAATTTTTTGAAAGAAGTTATTTTTTTCATTTCACTTCACCAATTTGGACTATTTTGTGTATATCCATTACATGAAATCCAAATAAAAATCAATTTAAATTACAGGTTGTAATGCAACAAAATAGGAAAAACGCCAAGGGGATGAATACTTTTGCAAGGCACTATATTAACCATAATTTATTCACATTACTTTACTTTAATGAAATATTTCAGTTGTTATGTATATTACATTTGTTTTATTTGATGACTTTATTATTTCATCCCAAGTCAACATCTCATCTCTATAGAGCTGCTGCTTAAAGTGGTCTGACAAAAATCACTATTTTAGTAGTTATTCGAAGTAGATAAGCCATACTTTATGACTGCTGAATACCAATGATCAATTACTTAGATCATGTATTTTCAGGTAGAGACACCTTGCAAAGCAGCTGCTCTCTATCCCTCTCGATCGGCATTCTTCTGTCTCTTTTGCGTTCTTCTGTCTCTTTTGCACTCTTCTGTCTCTTTTATGTAGCAGGCGTGAAAGAAACACAGACGGACAAGTAGACGCGCAATGGATTATAGTCATTGTAGTTAATTACTACGTTTTCTGTCCTAAACTATGTAGAATATTGGCCTGTTGTAAAATACAACTCCCTACTACATCGCACAGTTTGGGTTTGATCTGATTTATCTCTAGAGAAAATGCGCAATGTTTGCATTGAGCTCACAGAAAAAACCTGAATGAAATGGAATTCAAATAATTGCACCGAATTTGGTCAAATAACAGAAACTTCAGTTAATTGCTCAGCACAAGTTAGTATAGGAGAGAATGGGCATGTTAGACAAAAGACATGGCTAAATGTGTGTGTGTGTGTGTGTGTGTTTGTTTGCACATGTACATTCGGTGTAACACTGTGCATGAATGTTCCAGACATTGCCAAAGCAAGTGAAATAGATACAGTGAGGGAAAAAAGTATTTGATCCCCTGCTGATTTTGTACGTTTGCCCACTGACAAATACATTTTAATGGTAGGTTTATTTGAACAGAAAATCCAGAAAAACGCATGTCAAAAATGTTATAAATTGATTTGCATTTTAATGAGGGAAATAAGTATTTGACCCCCTCTCAATCAGAAATATATTTTATACAGGTAACGAGCTGAGATTAGGAGCACACTCTTAAAGGGAGTGCTCCTAATCTCAGTTTGTTACCTATATAAAAGACACCTGTCCACAGAAGCAATCAATCAATCAGATTCCAAACTCTCCACCATGGCCAAGACCAAAGAGCTCTCCAAGGATGTCAGGGACAAGATTGTAGACCTACACAAGGCTGGAATGGGCTACAAGACCATCGCCAAGCAGCTTGGTGAGAAGGTGACAACAGTTGGTGCGATTATTCGCAAATGGAAGAAACACAAAAGAACTGTCAATCTCCCTTGGCCTGGGGCTCCATGCAAGATCTCACCTCGTGGAGTTGCAATGATCATGAGAATGGTGAGGAATCAGCCCAGAACTACACGGGAGGATCTTGTCAGTGATCTCAAGGCAGCTGGGACCATAGTCACCAAGAAAACAATTGGTAACACACTACGCCGTGAAGGACTGAAATCCTGCAGCGCCCGCAAGGTCCCCCTGCTTAAGAAAGCACATATACATGCCCGTCTGAAGTTTGCCAATGAACATCTGAATGATTCAGAGGAGAACTGGGTGAATGTGTCGTGGTCAGATGAGACCAAAATCGAGCTCTTTGGCATCAACTCAACTCGGCGTGTTTGGAGGAGGAGGAATGCTGCCTATGACCCCAAGAACACCATCCCCACCGTCAAACATGGAGGTGGAAACATTATGCTTTGGGGGTGCTTTTCTGCTAAGGGGACAGGACAACTTCACCGCATCAAAAGGACGATGGACGGGGCCATGTACCGTCAAATCTTGGGTGAAAACCTCCTTCCCTCAGCCAGGGCATTGAAAATGGGTCGTGGATGGGTATTCCAGCATGACAATGACCCAAAACACACGGCCAAGGCAACAAAGGAGTGGCTCAAGAAGAAGCACATTAAGGTCCTGGAGTGCCCTAGCCAGTCTCCAGACCTTAATCCCATAGAAAATCTGTGGAGGGAGCTGAAGGTTCGAGTTGCCAAACATCAGCCTCGAAACCTTAATGACTTGGAGAAGATCTGCAAAAAGGAGTGGGACAAAATCCCTCCTGAGATGTGTGCAAACCTGGTGGCCAACTACAAGAAACGTCTGACCTCTGTGATTGCCAACAAGGGTTTTGCCACCAAGTACTAAGTCATGTTTTGCAGAGGGGTCAAAAACGTATTTCCCTCATTAAAATGCAAATCAATTAAAAAAAATTTTTACATGTGATTTTCTGGATGTTTTTGTTGTTATTCTGTCTCTCACTGTTCAAATAAACCTACCATTAAAATTATAGACTGATAATTTATTTGTCAGTGGGAAACGTACAAAATCAGCAGGGGATCAAATACTTTTTTCCCTCACTGTATCTATTTCACTTGCTTTGGCAATGTAAACATATGTTTCCCATGCCAATAAAGTCCTTTGAATTTAAATTGAATTGAGATCACACACTCTGTCTCTCCATATTTCCCTGTATTTTCCCTATCTCCTCAAGCGTTGTTGACAATGGCGCCGGAGAAGATGGCTGCCGTTTTACAGCCCTCTAACCAATTGTACTATTATGTGTGTTTTTCCGCGTTATTTGTAATTTATTCTGTACGTAATGTTTCGGCCATCGTCTCTTATAACCAAAAAGAGCTTCTGGATATCAGGACAGCGATTACTCACCTCGTATTGGACGAAGATTTTTTCTTCAACAAGTCGGAAACTAAGGATATCCTACAGACACCCGACAAGGCCCAAATCCCCGTAATTCGCATGAGAAAGAGACGGTGATATCGTGGACGTAGGTCGGGGTGCCTTGTAAGGATCTGACGGCGAGCGAGTAAACTGCCTCTTCCATCAATCCTATTAGCCAATGTTCAATCATTTGAGAATAAATTAGATGACCTAAGATTACGGTTATCCTACCAACGGGACATTAAAAACTGTAATATATTATGTTTCACCGAGTCGTGGCTGAACGACGACATGGACAACATACAGCTAGCGGGCTATACGCTACATCGGCAGGATAGAACGGCTGACTCCGGTAAGACAAGGGGTGGCGGTCTGTGTAAATTTGTAAACAACAACTGGTGCACAAAATCAAATACTAAGGAAGTCTCTAGGTTTTGCTCGCCTGAGGTAGAGTATCTTATGATAAGCTGTAGACCACACTATTTACCAAGAGAGTTTTCATCTATATTTTTCATAGCTGTCTATTTACCACCACAAACCAATGCTGGCATTAAGATTGCACTGAATGAGCTGTATAAGGCCATAAGTGAACAGGAAAACGCTCATCCAGAGGCAGTGCTCCTAGTGGCCGGGGACTTTAATGCAGGGAAACTTAAATCAGTTCTACCTAATTTCTACCAGCATGTTAAATGTGCAACCAGAGGGAAAAAACTCTAGACCACCTTTACTCCACACACAGAGACGCATACAAAGCTCTCCCTCGCCCTCCATTTGGCAAATCTGACCATAACTCTATCCTCCTGATTCCTGCTTATAAGCAAAAACTAAAGCAGGAAGCACCAGTGACTCGGTTAATAAAAAAGTGGTCAGATGATGCAGATGCTAAGCTACAGGACTGTTTTGCTAGCACAGACTGGAACATGTTCCAGGATTCTTCAGATAGCATTGAGGAGTACAACACATCCGTCACTGGCTTCATCAATAAGTGCATCGATGACGTCATCCCCACAGTGACCGTACGTACATACCCCAACCAGAAGCCATGGATTACAGGCAACATCCGCACTTAGCTAAAGGGTAGAGCTGCCGCTTTCAAGGAGCGGTACTTTAACCCGGACGCTTATAAGAAATCCTGCTATGCCCTCCGACGAACCATCAAAGAGTCAGTACAGGACTAAGATTGAATCGTACTACACCGGCTTTGACGCTCGTCAGATGTGGCAGGGCTTGAAAACTATTATAGACTACAAAGGGAAGCACAGCCGCGAGTTGCCCAGTGACACAAGACTTCCAGGCGAGCTAAACCACTTCTAAGCTCGCTTCGAGGCAAGCAACACTGAAGCATGCATGAGAGCACCAGCTGTTCCGGATGACTATGTGATCACGCTCTCCGTAGCCAATGTGAGTAAGACTTTTAAGCAGGTCAACATTCACAAGGCCGCAGGGCCAGACGGATTACCAGGACGTGTACTCTGAGCATGTGCTGACCAACTGGCAAGTGTCTTCACTGACATTTTCAACATGTCCCTGACTGAGTCTGTAATACAAACATGTTTCAAGCAGACCACCATAGTCCCCGTTCCCAAGGACACTAAGATAACCTGCCTAAATGACTACCGACCCGTAGCACTGACGTCTGTAGCCAAAAAGTGCTTTGAAAGACTGGTCATGGCTCACATCAACACCATTATCCCAGAAACCTTAGACCCACCTTAATTTGCATACCGCCCCAACAGATCCACAGATGATGCAATCTCTTTTGCACTCCACACTGCCCTTCCCCACCTGGACAAGAGGAACACCTACGTGAGAATGCTATTCATTGACTACAGCTCAGCATTCAACACCATAGTGCCCTCAAAGCTCATCACTAAGCTAAGGATCCTGGGACTAAACACCTCCCTCTGCAACTGGATCCTGGACTTCCTGAAGGGGCGCCCCCAGGTGGTAAGGGTAGGTAACAACACATCTGCCACACTGATCCTCAACACGGGGGCCCCTCAAGGGTGCGTGCTCAGTCCCTTCCTGTACTCCCTGTTCACCCATGACTGCATGGCCAGGCACGATTCCAACACCATCATTACATTTGCTGACGACACAACAGTGGTAGGCCTGATCACCGACAACGATGAGACAGCCTATAGGGAGGAGGTCAGAGACCTGTCCGTGTGGTGCCAGGATAACGGCAGTTCCAGAGGCTGCCTCTCTAACCTGGTGGTCCCTGCACGCACCACCCACCTGGAGTTCCAGGTCTCAGGCAGCCTCTGGAACTGCCGTTCTGCTGCCAACAAGGCAGACTTCATCCCAGCCTATGCTACCCTCCAGTCCCTCGACTTCTTGGCGCTGACGGAAACATGGATTACCACTGAAAACACTGCTACTCCTACTGCTTTCTCCTCGTCTGACCATGTGTTCTCGCATACCCCGAGAGCATCTGGTCAGCGGGGTGGTGGCACAGGAATCCTCATCTCTCCCAAGTGGACATTCTCAATTTTTCCCCTAACCCATCTGTCTATCTCCTCATTTGAATTCCATGCTGTCACAGTCACTAGCCCATTTAAGCTTAATGTGTGTGTGTGTGGAGAGTTCATCAATGAGCTTGACGCCTTGATAAGTTCCTTTCCTGAGGATGGCTCACCCCTCACAGTTCTGGGGGATTTCAACCTCCCTACGTCTACATTTGACTCATTTCTCTCTGCCTCCTTCTTTCCACTCCTCTCCTCTTTTGACCTCACCCTCTCACCGTCCCCCCATACTCACAAGGCAGGCAATACGCTTGACCTCATCTTTACTAGATGCTGTTCTTCTACTAATCTCACTGCAACTCCCCTCCATGTCTCCGACCACTACTTTGTTTCCATTTCTCTCTCGCTCTCCTCCAACACTACTCACTCTACCCCTACACAGATGAAACCCCACCTCTTTAAGGAATACCTGGGATAGGATAAAGTAATCTTTCTACCCCCCAAAAAAAAAAAAAAAAAAACAATTGTAAAGTGGTTATGCCACTGGCTATAAGGTGAATGCACCAATTTGTAAGTCGCTCTGGATAAGAGCGTCTGCTAAATGACGAAAATGTAAATGTTAAATAACAACCTCTCCCTCAACGTGACCAAGACAAAGGAGATGATTGTGGACTACAGGAAAAAAAAGAGGACTGAGCATGCCCCCATTCTCATCGACAGGGCTGTAGTGGAACAAGTTGAGAGCTTCAAGTTCCTTGGTGTCCACATCACCAACTAACTATCATGGTCCAAACACACCAAGACAGTCGTGAAGAGGGCACGACAAAGCCTATTCCCCCCTCAGGGACTGAAAAGATTTGGCATGGATCCTCAGATCCTCAAAACATTATACAGCTGCACCATCGAGAGCATCCTGACTGGTTGCATCACCGCCTGGTATGGCAACTGCTCGGCCTCCGACCGCAAGGCACTACAGAGGGTAGTGCGTACGGCCCAGTACATCACTGGGGCCAAGCTTCCTGCCATCCAGGACCTCTATACCAGGCGGTGTCAGAGGAAGGCCCTCAAAATTGTCAAAGACTCCAGCCACCCTAGTCATAGACTGTTCTCTCTGCTACCGCACGGCAAGCGGTACCGGAGTGCCAAGTCTAGGTCCAAAAGACTTCTCAACAGCTTCTACCCCCAAGTCATAAGACTCCTGAACAGCTAATCATGGATACCCGGACTATTTGCACTGCCCCCCCACCCCCACTCCATCTTTTTACACTGCTGCTACTCTGTTAATTATTTATGCATAGTCACCATCTACCCACATGTACATATTACCTCAACTACCTCAACTAGCCGGTGCCCCCGCACATTGACTCTGCACCGGTACCCCCCTGTATATATAGCCTCCCTACTGTTATTTTATTTTTACTTCTGCTCTTTTTTTCTCAACACTTTTTTGTTGTTGTTTTATTTTACTTTTTTATTAAAAAAATAAATGCATTGTTGGTTAAGGGCTGTAAGTAAGCATTTCACTGTAATGTCTACACCTGTTGTATTCGGCGCATGTGGCCAATACAATTTGATTTGATTGCAAGTACTGAATGTACCAAGGTTTCACATTCCCTCTCTCACCTCACCTGGATGAAACAGTATCCATAGTACTGAAGGTGGGGTTGTGCAGAGATACGTTCGTTAGTAAGGTGCAGAGACTCAGTGAGCATAGCCTTGCTATTGAGAAATGCCGCCGTAGGCAGACCTGGCTCTCAAGAGAATAAAGGCTATGTGCACACTGCCCACAAAATGAGGTGGAAACTGAGCTGCACTTCCTAACCTCCTGCCAAATGTATGACCATATTAGAGACACATATTTCCCTCAGATTAAAGCGATCCACAAAGAATTCGAAAACAACCCAATTTTGATAAACTCCCTTATCTACTGGGTGAAAAACCACAGTGTGCCATCACAGCTGCAAGATTTGTGACCTGTTGCCACAAGAAAAGGGCAACCAGTGAAGAACAAACACCATTGTAAATACAACCCATATTTATGTTTATTTATTTTCCCATTTGTACTTTAACAATTTGCACATTGTTACAACACTGTATATATACATAATATGACATTTTAAATGTCTTTATTCTTTTGGAACTTCTGAGTGTAATGTTTACTGTTAATATTTATTGTTTAACAACCTCTGTCTCTCTCCATATCTCTCCATCAGTCCGACAGTTCTAGTTTCCTATCATTGTTTCAGCAGAGGAATTTGGGTGCCCTGGGAGACACAGGCCACAATCAGCAGCCAATAGGAAGTGCCCCATCCACCCAACAAGCCCATCACACAGAGAGAGAGAAAGAGAGAGAGGTTGTTACTCAACCATTTTTCAAATGAGATAAACACTCAGATCTAAAAAGAAGTCAAGACAAGAAATAATGAACAACTCTATTCAATCAGAATATAAAACAAATAACGTTGCGCCTCAAATGAAGAAGTTTTGTCTCTCCCTAGCTAGCTACACAACAAAAACCTAGCCAGCAAGCTAACCAGCTAGCCAGAAAAATCGAGCTAGAACAAACCTAGCAAGGGGAGTTAATACAACTACATCAAACGACCAAACTGAGTGAGTAAACCAAAAAAGGAGCAAGGACTCTACACATATCTTAAGTAAAAAAAGAAAACGTTTTTCAATCTTTTTGCTGTTTTTTTTAGCTAAGTTAGAGCTAAGTAGCAACAGCAGCAGACAAACAAAATGGTTGCCATGGCAATGGTGCAAGCAGCAGCAGAACCAAATATGTTTTATAACTAACCCAAGATAGACCACAGCCTGTCGTTTCCAATGGGAACAAATGAGTCATAGTGGACAGAACAAGCAGGGAGGTGGGCAAAGCCAAGCACGAGCTAGCGAGATCCTATTGGCACATTCTAGCATGTATTTGCATATTTCCGTTAGGGAACGCCTACTCTGTGAAGTGCGTTTGAGCAATAACTAAATTTGCCGTTGCACTCCATCTAAACAACGCAAAACATTTTTACTTTGGCAAAGGGTAAAATCTACTAAACTTAGTCCACTCTGTTCTTAATAGATTCTAGTTTTGGGAACAGAAAACTGTTTAATTGATGAGAAAATTAGCAGCATGTCAGACAAAATCCATCTTGCTCCATCTTCTCCCACTTGCAGGCCACTGGGCTTCCTCTCATCACCATTTTTGGTAGTGAGTGGAAACGCCAACTGGATGCTTCACACTTATACATCCGGTGAAATATCTGGCTCAATGTTCTATCTGTGGCAGAACAGAGCAGAAGCAGCAGAGCCCACAGGCACCATGTCCCCCTCTCCCCCTCAGCGCTGAGTCCATTCTCTACCCCCCAAAGGCCAAAAATGACACAAACAGAAACTACTGAAGGGGAGGCCAGAAACTCTTTTCGCAGACCTCTACAAAAACAGTGATGTGTGTAATCTCATGTTTCACATTGACCAGCCAAATGCATGGCACTCAACAGTCTGCTCTCACTACACATCCATAAAGACAGAGGGAATCTGTAATGGGTGGAATCTGAAAGTAAAAGGCAGATTGAGGAGAGAGCTAAGGAGGTGACAGAGCTACACAAAGACAGGGAGAGCAGTAAAAACAAGCTGACCACACTAAGAAAGGAGCTGCAGGAGTGAAAGATAACAGAGGGCAGACTGCAGGAGCAGCTAGATCACCACTCTGTGCACTGCCCTCACACAGCAAATCAAATCAAATTTTATTTGTCACATACATGTGTTTAGCAGGTGTTATTGCGGGTGTAGCGAAATGCTTGTGCTTCTAGCTCCGACAGTGCAGTAATATCTAACAAGTAATATCTAACAATTTCACAACATATACCCAATACACACAAATCTAAGTAAGGAATGGAATTTAAGAATATATACATATGGACAAGCAATGACAGAGCGGCATGGACTAAGATACCGTAGAATATTATAGAATACAGTATATACATATGAGATGAGAAGTGCAAGATATGTCAACATTATTAAAGTGACTAGTGTTCCATTTCTTAAAGCGGCCAGTGATTTCAATAGGCAGCAGCAGCCTCTAATGTGCTAGTGATGGCTATTTAACAGTCTGATGGCCTTGAGATGGAAGCTGTTTTTCATTCTCTCGGTCCCAGCTTTGATGCACCTGTACTGACCTCGCCTTCTGGATGATAGCGGGGTGAACAGGCAGTGGCTCGGGTGGTTGATGTCCTTGATGATCTTTTTGGCCTTCCTGTGACATCGGGTCCCCAGCCCTGCCTGCTGCATGCCTCCCCTCAGCTCACAGAACAGCATCCCACTGACTGTAGCACCGGCACAGACCAGCCCCATCCCAGCTCCAATACCCACCAGCCCCCACTCTACCACCTCCAGTCCAGAAGACACACTGGCTTAGATCGTCCTGTTGATGGACTCAAATGGGAAGTTTGTTCAGGAGAATAAACTTTTCCCTAAACACAAAACGGGAAAGGTGTGTTGCCAAACAACGCAGAGTTGCATTTGAAAAGGCATTTGATAAAGTACGACTGGGGTTTATATATAAATGCCTGGAGCATTTCAATTTTGGACAATCTCTTATAAATTGGGTTAAAATCATGTATAGCAACCCTAGGTGTAAAATAGTAAATAATGGCTATTTCTCAGAAAGTTTTAAACTGTCAAGAGGAGTGAAACAAGGTTGTCCACTATCGGCATATCTATTTATTATTGCCATCGAGATGTTAGCTATTAAAATCAGATCCAACAATAATATCAAGGGATTAGAAATCCAGGGCTTAAAAACAAAGGTGTCATTGTACGCTGATGATTCATGTTTTCTTTTAAATCCACAACTTGAATCCCTCCACAGCCTTATAGAGGATCTAGATACATTTTCTAACCTCTCTGGATTACAACCAAATTATGATAAATGTACTATATTACGTATTGGATCACTAAAAAATACAAATTTTACATTACCATGTAGTTTACCAATAAAATGGTCTGATGGTGATGTGGATATACTCAGAATACATATCCCAAATAAAATAAATGATCTCACTCCAACTTTTTTTTATAGAAAGTTAGCAAAAATAGATAAGATCTTGCTACCATGGAAAGGAAAAATCACACTGATTAACTCTTTAGTATTATCCCAGTTTACCTATTTGCTTATGGTCTTGCCTACGCCTAGCGAACAGTTTTTTAAATTATATGAGAAAAAAATATTCCATTTTATTTGGAACGGCAAGCCAGACAAAATTAAACGGGCCTATTTATATAATGAATATGAATTAGGAGGACAGAAATTATTAAATATTGAAGCATTAGACCTATCACTAAAAGCTTCAGTCATACAAAAATTATACTGAAATCCGAACTGGTTCTCTAGCAAACTAGTAAGATTGTCTCACCCAATGTTCAAGAAGGGACTTTTTCCCTTTATTCAGATTACAACCCCTTCTCCCAAATATCACTATTTCTAAAACAAGCCATAGAAAGTTGGTTGCAATTTCAATTTAATCCTCCAGAAATGAGAGAACAAATATTGTGGTTAAACTCAAATATACTAATTGATAAAAAACTGTTATTTTTTGAGAAAACGTTTAAAAAAGCTATAATCTTCATAAATGATATTATCGGTAGGAATGGTGGAGTTATGTCGCACATGCAGCTAAAAAAACATATGGAAATGTTACAACCAAATAATTGCAGCATTACCGCAAAAATGGAAGAGGAAAGTGGAAGGAGGAAAAAGTAAGGAACTTGTCTGTCGGCCTTGCATTAAAGAACATAATTGGTTAAAGAAAATTGTGATAAATAAAAAACTATACCAGTTTCATTTAAGGACCAAAAGATTGACAGCCGTCCCATATAGATTGCAAAATAGTTGGGAAGAGATTTTTGACGTACCGATTCCATGGCATAGTGTTTATGAACTGATACGCAAAATGACACCGGATTCAAAACTTAGAATTCTTTAATTTAAATTATTATATAAAATTCTTGCTACCAATAGAATGTTATTTATGGGGGATACAATCTTCCCAGCTCTGCAGATTTGGCTGTGAAGAGACAGAATCATTAGATCATTTGTTTTGGTACTGTCCATTTGTAGCTTGTTTCTGGACACAGGTCCAGGAAATAATTAATTAATTTTATTTTACCTTTATTTAACTAGGCAAGTCAGTTAAGAAAAAAATATATATTTTCAATGACGGCCTACACCGGCCAAACCCGGACGACGCTGGGCCAATTGTGCGCCAGGGGGTCTGTAGTGACGCCTCAAGCACTGAGATGCAGTGCCTTAGACCACTGCGCCACTCGGGAATGGCTGAAGGATTGCAATATTTGCATGGAGCTGACCCTGCAGATAGCACTACTGGGTGATCTGAAAAGTAATAGTCAATCGATCAATAATATAATAATACTTTTAGCAAAGATGTTTATTTTCAATTCACAAACTGTAGAAACAATGAGAATAGAAAGGTTCAGAACTTTTGTAAAACATCACAGTACAGTTGAAAAATATATGGCAAATAGAAATCCAATATGGATGGTGTTAAGAGATAGATGGCAGGTGTTGAATGGAGCTGAAGGAATGGACTAATAACAACAACTAATAACAACAAGATAACTAGTGCAAGACATGCTGTGTCCATAATAAGTATGTAGGTTATATATTGTGAGCTTTTGTGAAAGAGCACAGTTAGAAAGATATGGCATATAGAAGCATACCAGATGGACATCATGAAAATGAGCGGAGGAAGTTCAGGAGTAAAAACAAACAAATTATAATTAGTGACTGTGTCCATAAAATGTATATAGTATGTATAAGCATGAAGTAGAGGCCTAAGCATTGTTGTTCACTAGTTTACTCCAATTAGGGAGGGGATGGTGGGGTTGGAAAGTAATAAAGGGAAATATATATATTTTTAAAGGATATGTATGTATGTATGTATATATGTATATATGTATGTATGTGTATATATATGCGGGGAAAAAACAGAAAAAATAACATATGGGGGATTAGAAGTGATGCAGACAATTACATTGATGGAAGTTACAATCTATCTGCAATATTAAAGCTGATCTAACCCCTATAAAAAAAAAGACAAAAAAAACAACTCAGAGTGCCATGGAGCTACTTGATAAGGCCAAACTCGGATCTCCAAGCCACATAATCATACACACCGGAAGCAACGACCTGTGTGCTCAACAGGAGATGGTGGCGACTTCACTACAGGGAGTGATTGAGAAGGCCTCCGCCATCTTCCCCAACTCAAGGATTGTGGTGTGCACCCTTCTACAGAGGAAGGACTTCCATCCTGCCACATTCCAAATAATAAACACCATGCCTCTCCCGGGACTTTGCCCTGCAACCCAATGTACACTTGGCCCACCATGTCACTCTCGATCTGGACTGTCTCTATGACCATGTGCCCCTGTACAGGGAGACAGTCCCCATCCTTGCCAAGATGCTCTAAAACACAGCCCGACCTCTCCACCCAGGAACAGCGGAGTAATCTCCCCGTCCCCGAGATCATAGAGACAACACCCAAGACCAGCACACTGGACCCCCCAGCCACAGCCACGGCACCACCAACCTCAATGCCCAGCACAGCACAGACCACCCCAGCCCAGCTTCAGACCCCCTAGACGAGGCAAATGTTATCTTAAATTATAAACAAAAATTACATTTGCTTAATAAGAGTTTACGTTAATAGAAAAATAATATTTTTATAGTTCTTGTTGGATTGTGTGTGTTTATCTCATTTTGAAGGTAAAGAAAAAAGGAAAAACTATTATGAAATATTTTTACATTGCATGTTGGAATTTACAAGGGTTGAAGTCTTCTGCTTTTGTGCTAAAGAGCAGAAACCCAGACTTCCTGAAAGAAATTGATGATGCTGATATTGTAGTACTACAGGAATCATGGTGCAGAGGTGATGTTTCCACTGGCTGTCCACTAGGTTATAGGGAGATAATCATACCATCCACCAAATTAAAAGGAATCACACAGGGCAGAGACTCAGGGGGAATGTTAATATAGTATAAATCTGAACTAACTCATTCAATCAAATTGATCAAAACAAGATAATTCTTTATCTGGTTAAAAATCAACAAGGAGGCTATCTTAACCAATAGAAACGTCTTCCTCTGTGCCACATACATTCCCCCCTCAGTCACCCTACTTCAATTAAGAGAGTTTCTCCATTCTAGAGGGGGAGATTAGTCACTTTCAGGCCCAAGGCAACGTACTGGTCTGTGGACACCTGAATGCTAGAACAGCAGACGAACCAGACACTATTAAAAATCATGGGGATAAACACCTACCAGGAAGCAACAACCTTTCCCTTCCCACATGCCCCCCCAGAAACAACTATGACAAAGTGAAAAACAAAAATGGAGCACAGCTCCTGCAGCTCTGTCAATGGTAGGCTAAGAGGGGACTATTTTGGTAGGTACACCTACAGCTCATCCCTTGGCAGCAGAAATGTAGCCTACTTAATCACCAACCTCAGCCCAGAGTCTCTCAGAGCCTTCACAGTCAGCCCATTAATAATAATAACAATAAGCCATTTAGCAGACGCCTTTATCCAAAGTGACTTACAGTCATGCGTGCATACATTTTTGTGTATGGGTGGTCCCGGGGATCGAACCCACTATCTTGGCGTTACAAGCGCCGTGCTCTACCAGCTGAGCTACAGAGGACCACCATTAACACCTCTCTCAGACCACAGTAAAATCACAGTGTATCTGAGAGGAGCGGAACCCAACCATGAAGTATCACGGCCCAATAAATTACATGCTACTTAACAGGCCTATAGATGGAGTGCAAACAGTACAGAAAATAATAAATAATGAAAAATGGTTTGATAATGATTGCAAAAATCGAAGGAAGTCATTGCGAAATATATCTAATCAAAAATACAGAGCTCCAGAGAGGAAAAATATACACCTTCATTATGGGGAAATACTGAAGCAATACAAACCCACCCTAAGAACAAAAAAGGAACAGCACATTAGAAATCAGCTGGATGTAATTGAGGAATCCATAGAATCAAACCACTTCTGGGAGAATTTGAATCAATTAAACAAGCCACATCATGACGAATTGGCTATCCAAAATGGTGATATGTGGAGAAATCACTTTGCAAACCTCTACAGCAATATAACAAAGAGCCCAGAACAAAAAGATATACAAGACAAATTACAAATCTTTAAATCAGCAGTCAAAGACTATTTGAATCCTGTGGATACCCCAATTACAGAACAAGAATTATTGGAAAAACGATGCACTCTACAAGCCAAAAAGGCCTGTGGTGCTGATGGTATTTTAAGTTAAATTTAAAGGAGCAGATTCCGGGTCGAGAGCCAGACCTGATCCCCCGGTACGAAGACCGGGGCCTCACTGCGGTGACAGTCAGCATTGGCCTCTGACAATGCACGGCGTACTGGAGGTGAACGTGGGCAGAAATGCGATCTCCCTCCATCTCCACACCTGAGGTGGTAATGCGGTATCCGAGGAAGGAGACGGACTGCTGGAAAAACATACACTTTTCTGCCTTGGCATAAAGGTCATTTTCCAACAGTCGGGCCAGCACTTTGCGAACCAGGGACAGATGCTTGGCACGAGTAGCGGAATACATCAGGATGTCATCGATGTAGGATACCACACATGTCCCGAAACACCTCGTTCACAATGGACTGGAAGACGGATGGAGCATTCATCAAACCGTAGGGCATCACCAGGTATTCATAATGCCCCATGGTTGTGCTGAATGCTGTCTTCCACTCATCCCCCTCCCGAACACGCACCAGGTTGTATGCACTCCTGAGATCTAGCTTAGTGAAGAAGCGCGCCCCTTGCATTGACTCAATCACTGAAGGAATGAGGGGGAGAGGATAACTAAATATAATCGTCTCCTTGTTCAGTGATCGACAATCAATGCACGGGCGCAGACTGCCGTCTTTCTTCTTCACAAAGAAGAAACTCGAGGAGGCGGGTGAAGTGGAGGGACGTATATACCCCTGGCCTAGGGACTCGGAGACGTATGTTTCCATAGCCTCCGTTTCAGCCTGCGACAGGGGGTACACATGGCTCCTGGGAGGTACAGCGTCTACCCGAAGGTTTATCGCGCAATCCTCCACCCGATGAGGTGGTAATTTAGTCGCACGCGTCTTTGAAAATGTGTGCGCCAAATTGAGGTATTCGGGGAAAATGCGCATGGTGGAGGTACCGTCTGGACTTTCCACCGTGGTTGCGCCAACAGAAACATCTAGACACCTACCCTGACACTCTCGCGACCACCCCGTGAGAGCCCTCTGCGGCCATGAGAAGGTGGGGTTGTGGAGTGCTAGCCAAGGGATACCTAATAACATAGGGAAAGCAGGAGAGTCAATAATCGAAAAAATATCCTGCTCACAATGTGTCTCCTGGGTGATCATGGTGACTGGTATAGTGACTTCCGTAACAAACCCGGACCCTAATGGTCGACTATCGAGTGCTCTGATGGGGAGTGGAATGGAAAAGGAACCAATGAAATGCCTTGACGGCGTGCGAATGCCCTGTCCATAAAGTTCCCAGCTGCGCCTGAATCGACTAGCGCCTAACACTGGGGAACTACCATGTGATCGGGAAAGTGGATTGGTAGGGCACAGTGCGCAGAAGAGGGCTCTGAACAAGTGTGGGTGTTTGATACCTGACACTGTCGGCCGGCGGCTCCACCCAGCTCCATCGGCTCGGGATCCGAGTCGTCCGGGGTGGAAACGGGCAGACCCCTACCAGGACGTCCTCTGGCTGCCTACAGGTTGTCCAAACGAATGGCCATGTCCACCAGTTTATTGAAGGACAACATGGTGTCCCGGCAGGCTAGCTCCCGTCGGACGTCCTCCCGCAGATGGCACCGGAAATGGTAGATCAGGGCCCGCTCGTTCCACCCGGACCCTGCTGCCAGCGTCCGAAACTCCAACGCGAAGTCCTGCGCAGTCCTCGTCCCCTGCCTCAGGTGGACCAGCCGCTCGCCCGCCTCTCGACCGCCCGAAAGAGAGCGAGCGAACTCCCCGTAGTCCTCCAACGCGGCTCCTCCTTTGTTCCACACCGCGTTGGCCCACTCCAGGGCTTTTCCACAGAGGCAGGAAATGAGGACGGACACCTTCTCCCGCTCCGATGGCGCCGGCCTGATGCTGGAGAAGTACAGCTCCATTTAGAGGAGGAATCCCTGGCACAGCGCCGCCGTCCCATCAAGCGCCCGTGGTCAGGATATCTGTATCCCTCCGGGTGCTGGGGTGTAGGTGGCTGGATCCGGTTGGCCAGCTGGTATCGACAGATTGGGTCCTCTCCTCTCCAGGCGTTGGACGACTTGAAGAACCCGATCCATCGCTTCCCCCAAGCTGGCCAGCATCATGGAATGCTCTTGGACCCGTGCCACGACTCCAGGCATGCGCTCTTCTCCCGCTGACTCCATAGCGGGGTGGGTGTTTCTGTGATGAGCGTGATGAAAGGAGTCAGGTGCAGGAGGGTAATCACCGAATACAGAGTTTATTCCTTTGTTGACACACAAATGCGCTCAAATAGCGATCAACGAAACAGGCACAGGGGAAACTCTCCTCCCTGGCAAATACACTGTAACGGTAGAATCCAATAATACATAGGCACAGGGGGAAATCTATCCTGGCAACAAAATGTACGAGTAGCTCCACCGAGCTATGCTACTCTCACAACTAACAATCACCCACAAGGACAAGGGGGGCAGAGGGAACACTTATACACGGACTAATGAGGTGATTAGAACCAGGTGTGTGTGATTGACAAGACAAGACAAATGTGATGATTGGGGCGGCAGTGGTTAGTAAGCCAGTGACGACGAACGCCGAAGCCTGCCCGAACAAGGAGGGGAGGCAGCCTTGGCCGATGTCGTGACATTTGGGGTCTTTTCCTATGAATTAAGTCGCATAAAAATGTATGTATTTTCACACAAATTAATGGGGATGCAGAGTTTTGCAAGAGTGTGTTGCAAGTGCAAAGAAAAACTCCAAATAACGCATGTAGAGCAGAATTGGGCCAATACCCCCTCCTTATTTGAATTGAAAAAAAGCTATCAAATTTTACAACCATCTAAAAACAAGCGACTCCGAAAATGTAATCACACAGCCCTACAATGTCAAGAGATGAAACAAAACCAACCCAATGGAGCCTCAGGACAGCACTCAGAATATCTGGTCCAACCAAATTATCAGAAAGCAAAAAATATATGTACATTATCAGCTATTGGAAAGACACCACAAAGCATCTAGGTAAACTTCAATGCTATTTGACTATAAACAGACAGTACATGGTGGCATACTATCTGAAAACACTGACTAGGTACAGACTCAGTGAGCACAGTCTGGCCATAGAGACCGGTCATCACAGGCAAATCTGGTTGCTCAGAGAGAACAGGCTGTGCTCATTCTGCCCCCGGGGAGAGGTAGAGACTAGGGTAACCTGCCAAAACCGGAAGTGTCATTCAAAAGCACTATGAAGCATATAAATATGTCTGGATTTCATTAGAGCTTTGATCAACATGAAAATCCTAACCTGATGCTACCGGAGCCTGATGAGCCATATGTTAAATGCATGTTATGAGCCGTACA
The DNA here is from genome assembly GCF_020615455.1 of Coregonus clupeaformis. Taxonomy (NCBI): domain Eukaryota; kingdom Metazoa; phylum Chordata; class Actinopteri; order Salmoniformes; family Salmonidae; genus Coregonus; species Coregonus clupeaformis. The sequence continues at coordinate 38,095,276 of NC_059203.1, read as the reverse complement.
TTAACATAATTTCATGAGCTCAAGACCAAAAAAGCCCAAATGGTTGTGCCATTATCCAATACATACAGTGGGGAGAACAAGTATTTGATACACTGCCAATTTTGCAGGTTTTCCAACTTACAAAGCATGTAGAGGTCTGTCATTTTTATCATAGGTACACGTCAACTGTGAGAGACGGAATCTAAAACAAAAATCCAGAAAATCACATTGTATGATTTTTAAGTAATTAATTTGCATTTTATTGCATGACATAAGTATTTGATCACCTACCAACCAGTAAGAATTCTGGCTCTCACAGACCTGTTAGTTTTTCTTTAAGATGCCCTCCTGTTCTCCACTCATTACCTGTATTGACTGCACCTGTTTGAACTCGTTACCTGTATAAAAGACACCTGTCCACACACTCCATCAAACAGACTCCAACCTCTCCACAATGGCCAAGACCAGAGAGCTGTGTAAGGACATCAGGGTTAAATTGTAGACCTGCACAAGGCTGGGATGGGCTACAGAACAATAGGCAAGCAGCTTGGTGAGAAGGCAACAACTGTTGGCGCAATTATTAGAAAATGGAAGAAGTTCAAGATGACGGTCAATCACCCTCGGTCTGGGGCTCCATGCAAGAGCTCACCTCGTGGGGCATCAATGATCATGAGGAAGGTGAGGGATCAGCCCAGAACTACACGGCAGGACTTGGTCAATGACCTGAAGAGAGCTGGGACCACAGTCTCAAAGAAAACCATTAGTAACACACTACGCCGTCATGGATTAAAATCCTGCAGTGCACGCAAGGTCCCCCTGCTCAAGCCAGCGCATGTCCAGGCCCGTCTGAAGTTTGCCAATGACCATCTGGATGATCCAGAGGAGGAATGGGAGAATGTCATGTGGTCTGATGAGACAAAAATAGAGCTTTTTGGTCTAAACTCCACTCGCCGTGTTTGGAGGAAGAAGAAGGATGAGTACAACCCCAAGAACACCATCCCAACCGTGAAGCATGGAGGTGGAAACATCATTCTTTGGGGATGCTTTTCTGCAAAGGGGACAGGACGACTGCACCGTATTGAGGGGAGGATGGATGGGGCCATGTATCGCGAGATCTTGGCCAACAACCTCCTTCCATCAGTAAGAGCATTGAAGATGGGTCGTGGCTGGGTCTTCCAGCATGACAACGACCGAAACACACAGCCAGGGCAACTAAGGAGTGGCTCCGTAAGAAGCATCTCAAGGTCCTGGAGTGGCCTAGCCAGTCTCCAGACCTGAACCCAATAGAAAATCTTTGGAGGGAGCTGAAAGTCCGTATTGCCCAGTGACAGCCCCGAAACCTGAAGGATCTGGAGAAGGTCTGTATGGAGGAGTGGGCCAAAATCCCTGCTGCAGTGTGTGCAAACCTGGTCAAGACCTACAGGAAACATATGATCTCTGTAATTGCAAACAAAGGTTTCTGTACCAATTATTAAGTTCTGCTTTTCTGATGTATCAAATACTTATGTCATGCAATAAAATGCAAATTAATTACTTAAAAATCATACAATGTGATTTTCTGGATTTTTGTTTTAGATTCCGTCTCTCACAGTTGAAGTGTACCTATGATAAAAATTACAGACCTCTACATGCTTTGTAAGTAGGAAAACCTGCAAAATCGGCAGTGTATCAAATACTTGTTCTCCCCACTGTACGTGATATCGGCTACTGCACATTACGCACGACAGAAAAACATAAAATCCCATATGTAGCTAGATATATGCTCTCTTGGGTAAATAAATGAAACTAGCTCCGTAGGTTATTTGTTTTTGAGTGTGAACTGTATTACTGCACTGTATTGTATTATACTGTATTATATGGACTGTAATTACGCATATCGTTCAAACCGTGATAAAGCAGAAGAGAACATGCGATTCTGATGCAGCACATGCGGCCTACAAAGTTACAAGTATAGGCTAACGCATTTGATTTTAATTTTGCAATATAATAGGGCCTATTTGTATAATTAGTAGGCTGATGCATACAGTTGAAGTCGGAAGTTTACATACAGCTTAGCCAAATACATTTAAACTCAGTTTTCACAATTCCTGACATTTAATCCTAGTAAATATTCCCTGTTTTAGGTCAGTTAGGATCACCACTTTATTTTAAGAATGTGAAATGTCAGAATAATTGTAGAGAGAATGATTTATTTCAGCTTTTATTTCTTTCATCACATTCCCAGTGGGTCAGAAGTTTACATACACTCAATTAGTATTTGGTAGCATTGCCTTTACATTTTATAACTTGGGTCAAACGTTTCGGGTAGCCTTCCACAAGCTTCCCACAATAATTTGGGTGAATTTTGGCCCATTCCTCCTGACAGAGCTGGTGTAACTGAGTCAGGTTTGTAGGCCTCCTTGCTCGCACACGCTTTTTCAGTTCTCCCACAAATGTTCTATAGGATTGAGGTCAGGGCTTTGTGATGGCCACTCCAATACCTTGACTTTGTTGTCCTTAAGCCATTTTGC